>NW_005054372.1:842889-858316 GCF_000277835.1 Geospiza fortis | reverse complement strand
TAGCTGAGCCCATTCTGAGCTGATAATGGGAAGTTAGCTCGCTCCCATGCAAATAAGTACATCTGCTATGAGACAAGGATCCCCATTCAATGCAAAACTTGCTGTGGCTGATGAAAACTCTCAGTTTCTTTCTATTAGCAAAAGTAAAGTGAACCAAGTAAGTCATGTGCTTTCCTGGAAATTAATTTCTAGCAGGTAGAAACCATTCCAATTCTACACAGTCCACAATCACTGCAGCAGATCATTTATACCACAGCTGAACACCTGAGGTCTTTCACATTTACAGTTTTTTAAGCATAAAACATGTATGCCAGATGATTTAATTCCTCATCCATCAGATGGGGATACTGCACCAGGTAGCCAGTCCATGCAATAGTGATCTCAAAATGCAACCTACACCATTAATTAGCATTTAATGTTCCCATCACTTCACTTACTAAATGTTTCTGCTCAACTTCTACATGACACCTTTCAGACAAAAATTCCCCCCACTGGCCTGTTCCATGATCTAAAGACCAAACACCTTTCGGGGTACAAAAGAAGTATTTAATAACAACTGCCCTTATTTCAGAAGTACAAAAGTGATACTCAGTTTTAGGGTCACAGCTCCTATTCCCAGAAAGAAATGTGATCATGTATGATGGAAAACAGCAACCAGATCAACCCCATACCCTGATACGATGAAACAAAAGACTGATTTACTTAAGCCAGGAGCAAGAGGTGACACCAATCCATAGAAAACTGAGCACTGAGGGTTTGGATTGCAATCTGGGCACAGCTGTGAGATACATGCTTCTTGATTTATGAGAATCTACAAAAAGATTAGTACAGACCAGGAAATCCACAGCTCCTATCCATCCATCCCAGTGACTGCTTCCTCCAGCAGAGGACATACTGTTATTGTGGCAGGAATGAATGAGGTAAGAGAGAAACACCAGACCTCTCCTCTTTCCTCTCACCAAATGCTGTTTAGAGAACAATGAGGAGTTTTACTTTGTTTTACTTTTACTCTGACCCTACCAAGGTTACTGACAACATGGTCTGACTACAGCAAAGGGCACTCATCCCTTTTCAGAGATGTCACTGCTCACATATGGGAAGAAACACTGCAGCATGATATTGGCACTTAAAATGTTATTTCACACATGCTTTAACTGAATAAATTAAGCCCCATAGGATTAATTCTGAAGTTCTGCTGTCAAAAAGCCTGAGGAGAACATTACTGTTTACAGAACCCAATTGCTCTTCAGATATTTCCAGGGAACCTCAGCCACAAGGTCTGTAGGAGCAAGAAGGATCAACGTGATGATCTGGGAGGTGGTGAGAGTAAATGGATGAGAAGAGAACACATAGTGCAAAAACGACCACAAAGCAAGAATACAATGCTTCACAGTGCTTCTTCTCTCTTTTATCCAGTGACAATTCTTGTCTAAATCCTCATAACATAAGACAGGCTAGTAACTCAGCCATGGACTTAGACTCTGAATGTCAGTGTTTGGTTTCCAACACTATTTCAGAGATGTATTGAGCTGAGGTAGTAGCTCTGAGGCAAAGGTGTTTCATCTCTGTGCTGATGTTTCTTCTGTAAAATAGAGTCAAGCTGTAGTTGCACCACATCTTTCCTGCCTCACCTGTTCCAGTTATACATCAATGTGGGACACCAGTGTCAGCCTGGAGACATCTTTACCACAGTTCAGATCCTCATCAATAATCCTCCTAGGAAAGACCAACTCTCAGTGCAGCGATGGAGGTACTGGATTGCATGGACGACTATTGTATTTGTAGGGAATGCCCCAACGAAGGCAGGAATGATGAATCTGACTCCATGTTTTCAGAGGGCTAATTTATTACTTTATAATACTATATTATATTAAAGAATACTATACTAACAAATACAGAAAGGGCACTTACTGAATGTTAAAAAGATAATAATGAAAACTCGTGACTCTTTCCAGAGTCCCGACACAGCTTGGCCCCAGTTGGCCAAAGAGTCAAAACAACTCACAGCAGAATCCAATGAAACAATCACCTGTGGGTAAACAATCTCCAAACACATTCCAAAGGAGCAAAACACAGGAGAAGCAAATAAAATAAGAACTGTTCTCCTTTTCTCTGAGGCTTCTCAGCTTCCCAGGAGAAAAATCATGGGCAGAAGACTTTTTTCAGAGAATGTGAATGCCACAGACTGCAATAAACCAGAAATACTGTCAGGTGATTAGGGCAAAAGCATTAAGAAAGTGATTAAATTAGAGTCCTTCACCAAATATAAGTAACACATTCCCAAAGAGTCAAAGACACAAAACCTGGCATAAAAATTTAAAAATCTTTTCTACATGCTTTACAAATCAAGTTAAAATAAAAAAAGGAATTGCTAAAAACCTTATAAAGAAGAAAACAAAATCTTTTTTTAAAGTTGTTTCAAAATAGCAATTTTTTTCCTTCTTCATTTACCCTCAGCTATTTAATTTCAGTTATCATACAAGATACAGCATCTGAAGTTGTGCAGAGCACAATACTTGCTCAGCATAGCCATGAAACGGCACATCTTATGAAGTTTAGCCTATGAAACAATACCACAAGAGAAAAAAAATATTGAAGAGGAAGTGGGTCATCTCTATGCAATGTGTAAGTCTTACGCAGTTAGAACAAGGGTACCTTCAAGACCAAAACCATTTTAGATCATCACATAAAAACAGGGCATCAATATTTACACATGTAACTGAAGTAACATGCTTGTTTTTCATACTTATGCTGCATTATCTCCTGCAATCTAACACACAGAATGCATTCCAGGCTATACCCCCCAAAAATTAAGATTTGTGGTGGTGGTTTTTTTCCCCTCACAGTCATTTCAAAACACTATCACTTCCACAATTTCTCAACCAGCTGCACTGTTTCCTTACTGGGTGACTTTTGTTTGGGTGATTCTGTATTACAGCAACATTCAAGATTGCTTAAGCCACCAATAGCCAAACATTATGAAGTGTCAATTGACATCAAAACCAAATCCAAAGTAGAGATGATAATCTCCCCATCTAAATACACATGAGGTGCTGGTTTTTGGTTTTTTTTTTTAAGAAACTGTGCAATAAACAAAGTCAGCCAGCCAGCCTGGAGACTGCAATCTGCAACTGTATTAGAGTTCCAAGTGGTTTTAGTAAATGCTTCATCCACATCATCAGACAATGTCATGCTCATATATTGCTGAGAAAAGGGAACTGGCAGCAGGTCATGCCAGACCTCCTCTCTCCCCATACCACATCATTTAAAGGATTCCAACCCAAGGACAAACATACCTTTGCATGGAAATTACTTCAACTTTTTAAACCTTCTTTTGCATGTTTATTCTATCTGCATGCATCATACAGATCAGCATGTCCAAGGCACTGCCAAAATTGATTGCCAGTGCCTAATCCTTTCAATCCCTTGACTCCTACGCCTAAAACATTCCAAGGCACGCAGCGATGACACTCCTGTTGCACAAGCGTAGATTAGTGCTCAAAAAGGCATCTGCATGAGGAAAGAGAAAAAAAAATAATCAGGCTATACTGGTTAACAGTGACAAAAAGAAAAAAAAGACACAAAGTTCAGACCACATGACAATACAGTAACTCTCGCCAGTAACTCAGCTGTGACTAGTCTGGATTGGCCAATTGGTAAGATGGGCTAAAAATGGATTTCAGAAGAGTGATTACAGTAATGATCACAATTGGTGGTCTCTATGTGAACTGAAATGAAGAAATATCTTGGAAGAGATTAACAGTCCTGATGTGGCAAGATGACTGACTCTCACACTGCTTAACTGACCTGCTTAACTCTTGCATTTCCACTTACCTCCTTATCTAGCACTACATCCCCAGCTGTAGCTCTGCAGCAAATTTAATAAACATCTGAAACCTCTTATGACTTTATACATGCATTTATATAACTCTTCCACCAGTTCTCAACTACCTGTTATGCTTTTGTACTACTTCAGAAGCACCAACAGACAGTATGGAGAAGCTGAGTGATGTACTCAGAGCTTTCTCTGACAGGCTGTTCAATGAATTACTTTGCTTCATGTTAAACAGAAGCTCTCAGTTAGAATAAGGAGCATCAGGTTACAGACTTAAGCCCTTTACCTCACAATTCTACTCTTACCTGTTCAGTTTATTAAGCCATCTCCTCCCAGTATTACACTTCAATACTGCAGGCAGTCCCAAATTTTTTATTACTATTATTATTTAAATAACCCACCCCCTCCCCCCTTCAATACACAATTTCATTACTTTTGACTCAAGGAGCATAACTCATGATTCAGGAAGGGTAAGATTTTCTGCAAGACTGCCTTCAGAAAGCTTCCTCACCTGGGGAAATATGCAAGTATGACCAATGTAAATGACAAAAAGGGTCACAGGCAGCTGGGGAGAATGAATAAAAGAAAGAATTTCACTTTAGACCACAAAATGGCTTGGGCAAGTGACATGCACCACAATTACATTACTGAAAAGGTTCATTAATTCTTCAAATGGACCTTTCAAACAAGAATTCAGTCTAAGGAGGAAAGAAACATCACCTTTTAAGGCTTTTAAGAGGGATTGATGGCAGAAAAAGGAAAAGGTAGAGGCTCATATAAGATAAATGCCAGCAAACTGCATTTTCTTGCTCTATTCAAAAGGAAAAGTTTTTTTACTTACTAACTAGAACTCAAGGACTTGATCTGCAATTGTTACAAAAAGTAAGAGTACACACAATTAAGAAATCTCAGAGGTGACCTTGCATTAAAGGATACAGGTGACAGTATAGTTGCTATGTTAAGTATTAGGCTAGCAGGACACACTTCCCCTCCAATTTTCAATACTTCTACCCATCACACCTTTCAGTCAGCAAGTCCACATAATTCTGGCTCTGCTTCCAGCCTTGAAATTTCCCTTACAAGAGCAAAGAGCTCATAGCCTGATACAAACAATATATGTAAGTGAAGAGGCTGATGCAATGTTAAAACTTTGCTCTCCCTGTTATTCTGTTAAGACTGTCCTGAGAGGACCTCTCTTGCAAGTTGGTTATATCTAATTTGCCTTCACCTTAATACAAAACAAACCATCCAAAAAACCATGAAAACCTTAATTTAACTGCCTTTAGCAATACTGTGCAATTTATTTAGTGATCAAGCAACAGCTGAACAAAAACTTGTACAGGTCTTGAAGACAGACTGTATGAGACAAGGTATGTATGGTCAAATATTTGACTTCAAGTGACTTGATTCCTATGTTTTTTTCCTTTTGGAAGAAGAGGGCTCTGCTGTTTATAGATTTCCAGCTGAACCAGTCTCCCAAGAGCTGACACAGATGAGTGGATTGAAGCATGAAGTCTGTTAAGCAACAGCAGGCAGCAATACACTCATCTGGTCTAATGAGTTTGGCACTACAGCTTTTCTACTCCAAACCCCTGGATTCAAATCTTGTATTTCAGCCTCAAGCAAAACAACCTTGGACAACATCATGTATGCAGGCATGCTCCTCCTAAACCAGCACAAGCCATTGTAGCAACTTGATTTGAGTGAACAGGCTGTTTAAGGGAGACCAGAATGGGAAAATAAGCCCAGACATCTTTCCCTCAGAAAATCAAACTTGTGTAAGCTGGTTGAGTGACATACTTGGTGTGGAATGCATGCTAGTTTATGCAGTACCCGTGATAATTATATGTGAGTACATCGGTATAGATTTTTATTTATTCTTCCATTTAATACTACATGTCTCTTTCTTCACAGATATTGCACCTGCCCACTGCCTCCTATCTTCATGGACAGCAAACTGGATGTAAGTATTATTTACTTACATTACACTGTCACAATCTCCTTGCCAGTTAATGAGTCTGGAATTGTCAGCCTATGGGTATTAACAGCACTGTCTGAGATCTTCATTTTATTTTTCCATTCAGCTTCCAGAAGAAAATGGTCAAGGAAAGGGACATTAAGAGTTGATATGAGATTCCCAAATGCTCCTCACTGGCAGAGGGTTTGTCTTTGGGCAATTTCTAGAAAAGAAATGTCCAGGAGATGCTTCAATGCAGATTTGTGGACTGCTGTACTTCTGCAACGCAGATGTACTGGAAGGAAAAGGTAGGTTAAAGAAACACCCAGACTACACATCCTCTGCTCTCCTGGAAACTCTGCCCAAGGAGTCATTAATAACACAAAAAAAGACTGCATATTTCTCATAAAAGAGCAATGTTAAAGGCTATGGACCTTGATTCAAGTGTGAAAACCCACTTCAAGCCATTCTAAAATGAGATATTCCAATCAGTAGAAGGTTTTAAAACTTCCTTGAGAAGAACCTATCAGAGAGGACACAATCAATTCTTTTGGTTTTTTAGAGAGATAGAAATTGACACCATCCATTTTAAAATCCCATTTATACTTATGATCTCTATAAGCAAACCAGTAAAAACTCAAAAGCAGTTACAGGAAAACACAGGTTTACCTGGCATGTTCTTCAACATGGGAATGTTGAAATGTAGATCCAGAATACATCAATGAGTTTCTTTCAAATCTCTAAGCACTGAGCTAGGAGGGGCCCAACTCTCCTAAAGGCAGCAGCAAAGCTGAAACTAAAGACACAGACCTGTGAAGAACAGAAATGACCCCCTACCCACCCCCACCCAAAAAGCCTTGGCATTGCTTGTTCTTTCTTCAGTGGAGAAAACAGAACAGAAAAACATCTTCCTTCCAATGTCAGTTCACTTACATCAGGTACTTGTAGCAACAGTACAAAATACAATATTTTTATGATTAATGAAGTGACAAACAGGGTAACAGCTGACAGACATGTTGTTGGCCATTGAAAATCTGGAAAACTGGAATTCTTCTTAGAAGACTTCCGATGGCAGGAAGAAGAAAGGAGAATCTCAAATCAACACTTCTGTGACCTCACTTCAGAGAATTCCCCTATCAAAAGTTTGAGTCTTCAGATTTCCTGGAGACTTAAACAGAAAGAGCCAAAGACAACAAAGATACCACACACCTAATCTTGCTCAGATGTATGTTACAACAGAGCAAGCAGAGATTTTTTTTTTAAAATAGCTTCTGCAATTGCAGGTCGCACACCTTCATTTGTACTGGAAATGTGTGTAAATGTGAATATTAATGTAAATTTACTCCAGTAACCATTATATTTCTCGATTACAATACAACATACTAAAGTGAAGGTAAGCTAATCTTTCTCTGAAACTGAAGGCAACTTGCAAAGCCTTTTTGAACATCACTGAGCACAACAAACGCCTACACACTCAACAGTCACTTACATGAATTAATTTTTTTTAACACATCAATCTTCTTTTCAGCCTATGGTGAGATCTGTGCTGCCAGCAAGCAGAACCTCAGCTACACAGTTTTAGGTAACACTGATACCACACCAGAAAGACACGCTGAAGATTTTTGAACTCTAAGTTACATTACCTCAGGAAGCAGCAGTAGTGAATGCCAAGCAGAAATAAGAGTTGTCTTAGAGCCTCCAAAATCAACACAGTTCAAGATAGACACATTTTATGCAGTTATGCCCTCTTCCATTAAGGAAATGCCTGACAGCACCACACCCTCAGATTTAGCAGCAGCACTGGTATGAGGAGACAGGCACAAAATCAATATGTCACCAGCCTCCTCCAGAACTTAGAGTCCATCTTTCATACATGTTCATGTCAGTAAGGAATAGAGGCACAAGCTACACTACAGCTATCAAAGCAGGCCACTCTCAAACTTGGAATTATTTCCCCTTTCAACTCTCATGAGAACTCTTAACTTACTCAGTCATGATGTATCATTTACAGAGGTCTTCTCTACTCAAAATTAGCTTGAAATGTATTTTATCTGAACTACACAAATAACATTGAGGATGATTTATGCTTCCAGTAAGTTGTACCTCAACAGACTTCACGTAGCTACTTACTTAATTTAGGCATTAAGAAACAAGCTTATAATTCAGCAAATCCTTAATAAAACCATTTAATGAATGGAGTAACTAATGCATTTGCCCAAGGCCATAAAGTGGTAGAATTGAAGCCAGTACTTTTCATAGACTCATGGAATAATTTCAGTTGGAAACTACCTCAGAGATCATCAAGTCCAACCTTGATCCAATCACTGCCACGTTACCACTAAACCATGTTCCCAAGTACCACATCCACACATTTTTTGAATACTTACAGGGATGGTAATTCCACCATCTCCTTCACAGCCTGTTCCAATGCCTGACCACCATTTCAGTAAATAAATATGTCCTTGCATTGAACCTAAACCTCCCCTGGTGCAACCTGAGGCCATCACCTCTTAGCATGGTGCTGGTTACCTGGGAGAAGAGACCAACCCCACCTGGCTACAACCTCCCCTCAAATCTCCCAGACTGAACCATGCTTATCTTCACTGAATTATGAAATTATTATAAAAGAGTATGATTTGCCTTAACTTCTCCTCAAGGTGCGCAACATCAGATCCAAGGAGACTCATCCTTGGTGCTTTCTGTTTAGAGTGTGGGAGCACATCACATGTACCAATACACCACGATGGAGCATGTGGCAAATATCTTTGAAGGATATTACAAATACAAACATACATTCCTCAAATGCAAAAAGTACAACTTCTGCTGTCTTCACCCAGGATCTCAAAAAAAAAAGAAAAGCAGTCATACTCATGTCACTCTTTAAACTGCTTTGTTAGTAGAGAATAAAGCCAACTTTCTTATCTAATTCCTAGTGAAAACAAATGCTAAGAGTTTTCTAGCACCATTAAAAATCTCAGTACTTTCAAAGTGTTCCAACTCTAGAGAAGGTATGATCTGCAACAATATTCACCCATGTGACATGAAACAGATTTCCCAACCCAGGTCTCAATTTGCTGAGATCCTTGCCAAAGTGATGACATGCACTGCCATCTTGTGTTATGGTTTAGAACTGAAAAAGTCTGAGAAGCTGGGTGTCACATATGCTTCCAGCTTCTGCTGTTTTAACAGTAATTTTTTCCCCAGCCACTGCTCCACATGAGGAGTCTCTCCAGTAACATTTTATATATAGATATAAAACTAAGACCTAACTCAGGCTGCAACAGATGTAAGCCTCCACATTCCCAAGAAACAAAGTTCATTATTTTCCACTGATGCAGGTGTTTTCAAGAGCACACAGTTTTTTAGTTTTGCTAGGACAACTGGTGCTGAGTGCCATGGATATTACCTTTTAGGTTTGAGCTGCTATTCCTCCAGCACAAGCAAACAAATCCATTGACAAACACTGCAGTGACAAAAAATGTGAGTTTAAGATATTAATCCCCTCCTCAGCTTTAATCCGAAGAAGAATAATAGAAGATGTCCCTTTTATGTCCCTGAACTATATTTTGAAGACAGGTATTGTTCTCAAAATGTCTTCTGCAAGAGGAGACTAAGGGTTCCTTTACCTACAATGGCTGGGTATAAGCTGAGCAACTAAATTCTGTACCAGGAGCACAAACTGGGACAGGAGCTCCAGAACAAAAAAGAGGGATGTGAAGTCTTAGATATTTGAGTGGTCTGCAGCCAACCCAATCCTGCTACATCCACGCCTCACAGGGGACAGGAAAGCAATCACCTGTCAAACCTTCCCAAGTCCCACACTGAGTGCAATGACATTGTGTCTTGCAATTCAGTCCCAAGCCCAGCGGGTGGATCACAGAGAAATACGTGTTAACAAGTAGAAGAAACAAAACTGTGCAACAGTTCTGGGAAAGGACATTAAATATATGCTGAGTGGAAGATGAGTTTTCTTAATAAAAATTTAAAAAAAAGAAAAAAAAAAAGAAGACTGCCTTACAATCTGGGTATGGTCATCTAGAAAGTAAAAAAGGTTCTGCTGCCTCTATTCCAAACAGAGTATCAGAGAACTTCTACAAGTGCGCTATCTTTACACAATTCAACCTCCTAAATCACCCATCTTCTTTCTCACTGGGCATACTATGGAACTGCAAACCACTACTATATTGTTAACCATTTACTGACAGCAGCACTGAACCTATCCACTTCACTACTGCACTGCTATTAAACTGGAAATTTCTGTATTATCTTGTTGCTCAGAAATCATCCACTGAAAGAGAAACATTACTTCACAAAAAGTTAGTCCCAGCAATCAGGAGGCATCTTTCTTGCTCTAGCAGATAGTTTCTCCTATCATGTGAGTTGGTAAACAGAAAATATATCAAAGTTGATAAGCCTTCACTGACCAATTTTGACACAAGCTGAAATTCAGTTTGAAAAATTTTTTGTATGTTTCTTTCTTCCCTTTCCCCACCCACACAGAAAAAAAGCAAGACACAACTCATCTGCCATACTAATGTATTCCATCTTTCAAAAAGAAAGACATGATTTTAATATTACTTAACAATATGTTAAAAAAGTAGCCAGTTAGGCTTCAGTGTTAATACAATTATACACTCTATAACAGATTTGATAGTGTGAGTACTGTTCTTTTTTAAATTTTCTCATTCTGCAAGTATTCTTACACAAGCTGGCTACAAGTCAGGAAGAAAAAAATCAAAACACAAATAGCGTAACTTGTACACTCTTAAACAGTAGATTGTGAAAGAACTGAGGGAATACTTGTCCCATAAGAGCCTCTTTTTCATGAAGTCACGTCAGGAGAATTCTGGAGCAGATGAAAGCACAACTGACTAGGTCCATTCCTTTGTCAGGAGTCAGAATGACAAAACATAGCTAGATGCAGAAGTGACAGGAGCCACTGCAGATGATGCAATCTAGTATTTTGGCCTCCACCCAAGCCTAAGCAATTTAAAGTCTCTGAGGCCAAGGCATTCAGAAGGAGCTGGAAAAGAGCTATTGTTCCAACTCCAACAGCATACAGCTACAATCAAGTAAGTCTCACTCACAGACTACAAGCACACAAGCTAACAAATTCAGGTAGAAAGTGGCAATTTTTCAGTCCGCAAGAATTATCAGGCCAAAGGGTTCAGTGCAGATCCACACAGCACTGGGGACAAGGCAAGGCAGCACTGGCTCAAGACCAGATAAGCTCTCAGCACAGCAGGACAGGTAAGTGGAGTTGTCGTTCATTGATTCCTGCAGGGTTCCCTCCCTGTATTGTGTCATTTCAATGTGCAGCAAAGGTGGTTTTTTTTAAGCTAAAATTGGACCAGTTGATGGAAAGTCTCTGCCTTGTCTGTCTGGCAGAATCCAAGCAGAACCTGAAAAAAAGAAAGCAATAAAGTGAAACCAGTATAATTAAAATCAACCCACTCGTGTTATCCCTCTTTTGGAGAGAAGCTCTCCTTCAGAAAGACAAAACCTCTTAACAAAACCATACATTGTAAAAAAAAAAAATCACTTGTCCATCACTCAAATACATAATAAAACAGTTACTTTCAACACCACTGCATTATGAGAATTAAGCAAAGGAGGTAGCAAAGAATGCTGCACCTTCAGCACCACAGAAGCAAGTTAAATGTCAACTAGAAACAGAAATGGCATTGCTGTACTCAACAAAAACTTTGAAAGGGTAAGAATGAGTGGTAGATGGTGTGTAAAGCAGCATCACCAATGGCATGGGACAATGCTGCTTCTCTTCTTAATACAGCAAAGCTACACTGGAAACAAAAGACCTAGGGAAAGGAGGTCTCTATAATACAGCAGATAAGTGGCCCATATGCCTGGAAAAAACACCCCTAGAACAAAAATCCTCTTATTTGCTTTCACTGACCACAGTTTATGGAATAACTCTAGAAAAAGTTGCCACATGCAGGCCTTTCAGGGACTGTTAATCTGAGCTGAACTTTGAGGCAAGGTGTAGCTTGGTGAGGCTAAAGGCTGCATGACTGCATCAGAGCAGTGCAAACCTCTCTCTGGAAGGTTACACTGCTTCTGTAGCAACTGGAAGCCAAAAAAGGGGGGCAGTCAGAAGGAGCACAATTAAACAGATAGACTGGAAGACTACGGTCAGACTTATTTTTTTCTTTCTGTGCTGGTTAGAAGCAGGATGCAATATTAATCATGATGTCAGGGTGCAATTAAAGTATTCATCTATTATACCACTACAAAACATGAAGAGAAGATGATGAATGAGCTCCAGGTGAAAAATATTAATTCAGTCAGCCTGTGCAGCTCATTGCCATGTAGGGTTACTAGAAGAAGCCATGCTACTTGCCTTCCAAGTATTATGCTGGGCATTACCAAATGGTAGAGAACCTAGGTATTAAAGCTGCCTTTATGGCATTAGTATCTGGTTTTGTCCCCTAAAACAGCACCTATCAGGGTTTTTCAGACACCTTTTCTAAGCAGGTATCCATAAAAACCTAGACAGTAACACACACTTCCTAACAGAGACCAGTAAAGGAGCAGAGTCCACCAATTAGTGAATAGATTACAAACAGCATGCTTTAAGTGCTAACTCTTCAGTTGGGTAACATTTGACAAATTTATTCCCAAAATTCAACTGCACCTCTACAAATGTAAGACACTGTTTCATTCATTCTATTGAGAGTAAATAACTGATGAACAGAACTTCTTTATTTACTGCAGATAGTGCAAACTTGAAGGAAGGTAAGAATATTCCATAACAAAGGCTTATACTGTATCAACACTAGCAGTAACTAACACATGCCATATTTCACCTGTAAAACCTGCATTTTGATTTTAAAAAAATCCTTTAATTGGCATCACTCAGAAAATTAATTTTTAAGACTAGAGACCATGTACCTGTGACAATTTCATTGTCTTGCACATTGTAACTCCCTAAGTAATTACATATATGCATTTTGCAGCAATAATAAGCAGGAGTTGTAGTCAGTTCCTTCCAAGACCCAGACACACATTACATCCCAGGCATGTAGGCCATGAAAACTATTTAAATTTAGAAAAGAAATCCATACTGAAAGTCCCTTCTTGTAACAAATGGTTTGTGTTGCTTTGGGAAATACTACTGTTGAGTACTAAATAATTCAATTACAGGAAACCAAGTTATTTGTGCCATTACAGATTTGGCTACCATAATGAAAGGCTCACTAGGATGTATTCATGGGGAACCAGCACAACCAGACACAAGTGGAGAATAAATTCAAACAGATTTCAGTATTATGGAAGAATACGTGCTGCACTGTTTAAACATGAGCTGTCTCCTCATATTTGAGGAATTTAGAGGAAACTAATATCACAGAATATTCTGAGATGGAAGGGCTAGGATCATTGAGTCCAACACTCAATATGATGCACAAATCCCAACATCAACCAAAAAGTACAGAAGAAAAAACTTTCACAAGCACAGGTTTATATTATTCTTTTACTGTCACTGTACTAGGTGAGATGAATGAGGCTTTGAGCAAGCTGCTCTAGTGGAAGAGAACCCTGCCCATCCCAGGGGTGTTGGGACAAGACGGTCTTTAATGTTCCTTCAAACGCAAACCATTCTATGATTCCAGGATAAGCATCTCCCCTTAAAGTCTGTTGTAAGACACTACCCCACAGCCCTACATCTCTGCTTAAAGCACAGCAAAGAATTCCCAACTAACAGCTTCTGTAAACAGGTAAGAAAACAAAACAATCAAACCTTTCTGAAGTATCTGTTAGGAAACTTAAATCCAATCACTTTTCAAAAAAAAATAAAACCACCAAACAGTATTTGGCCTGTGTGGCCAACAGAAGATATATTCACACAAACTTTGCTTATAAATAATGGTAATTGAGAATATTCTGAAGGCCTTCATGAGAACCTAGGAGTTACATAGATAATTCTGGCACTTGCTTCTGAATTTGTGCTATTCAGCCATAAGCTGTGCCCACAGATCACAGCTTTGGTGATTGTTACAGTGTTCAGAATGTCAGCTGTAACAGCATTTGATGTGTTACAACACAGGCTTTTCTGCCAGGAGTTAGTTATTAACTTGGGGGCTGCTGTGGTGCTGTTTTTGCTTGCTTTACAACCATGACACATGGAAAGAAGCAACATCAACATTATGCAAAGGGATTACAGCACTTTACCTTTTAAAATACTCCACTTCTCGTTCTGTTTCATCCATTTCCACACTGTCTAGATCAATGTCTTTGGGTAGAAACACATCATCTACAAAAAAAAAAGATGGTACTATGTTATATTCCGTGAGGAAGGGGGAAGGAGAGAGGAAGAAGCTGCATTAAAGATGTCTTTGGAGAACTGACTGAACCTCACAGACTATTAATTATTCATATTTACACTGAATTAATACACACTTATAACTAAAAAGACACTTCTTAAAACCCCTATACTAGCATCTCTGCCCAGACTTGAAGGAGTTACACTGGTAAAAAAGATGAATTAACAGTAAATTCACTGATTGCACGGGCTGCAAAAGGTACCATAAATCTGGAATGCACATAAGAGTAACCAATCATACTGAGGGTTTGATGAGTCAGATAGCTGCTTAATGCCTGAAATTTTTGGCCTTACTACTAAAAATGTAGCTCTAGAAACATTTTTAAAGCAGTATTTATAAAGAAAAATACTTGGCAACTTCTGGGTTGTAGAGTTGCTGTACTCCCTCTGGGACATGATGATCAGGCTGTGTCTGCAAGAGTTTAACTCATGCTAGCAACCATTGGACTTTAAAAAAAAAACAAACCACCAAATATTTAACACATTCATGTATGACTTGAATTGTATGGCCTCAACTATAGCAAAGAAGTCACCATAGAGCCTGTTGGTACATTGTGTTATCCCAGCATATGGTTCTCTTTTAGACTTTAAAAAGAAATGCATTGGAAACCACACATTTTTGTGGAAACCAATTTGAACATTTCCCTCTTGAAGCTTCTTTCTCACTGCACATACACTCCAGTCTCATTTCTGAAGTACCTTTACAATACAATGCAAAAACCAGGTGTGACAAAGCAAGTAACCAAACCCACCAAGTACACACCTGACTACAGAATCCCTGAGATGATGAGAATAGACAACTCATGGTAAAGACACTCGTGGTAGTTTTTAAAAGTTTCATGTGTTTGCTATTCAACTTACTTCTGAGGAAGCAGAAAGCCCTACAAACACAAGGCTTCCCTAACACTCCTACCTTTCTTCAGCCTTTTTATAACAAGGAGTAAAAATACTCTGCCAGAAGAAATTTCTTTAAGAAACAGAGATCTCACCAAAAGCATATTTACTGCTTTAACATTTCATTTGAGAACTCAGTTAAAACCCCCTAGCTTTGTTTCCCTCTTTTCATGCTCTCTCATTACCCTAGTTCTACTGGTTTTTTCTCAGTTCAATTGTCTTTGCTAATTTGGTACATCAACCCTATATCTTCAAAAAATTATAACTACATGAAAAATCATGTATTACAGAATCTTTATTATAGCTCTCAAGTCAGAACTACTTAAAGCAAAAATCCAGTCCCAAGTCTATAGAGAACAGCATAAGTTTTTCTCGACAAATTCAGAAACATGTCCCTGTATTT
>NW_005054372.1:818712-842833 GCF_000277835.1 Geospiza fortis | reverse complement strand
GGAGGCAAGGAGGAGGATAAAATGCAGGAAGGTACCTGCAGCATTCTCCTACAGTAAACACCCTCTTCCGTATTTTCTCTTTCAAATGTCTCCAGTCTTCTCCTTCTGATCCCAGTTCTGGAGCTCTGTCTTGCTCCAATCACTGGAGTAAATTCTTCTTTGTAAATTAAAAGAGCCAAAGCCCAAATATACCACAACACAGTATGCACAAGAACTGAGGTGTCAGAGAAAATGGTTCCATACTGTATTGTTGCTTGGCTGACATAGAATGGAAATATTAGGCATCAGATTTAAAAACAGAGATAGTGGGCTGACCCAGTCCAAACAAAAAATCACTAAAAAAACCCTAGCACTTCCTGCAACCAGGAACTAGCTTTACATTTTTGTAACAAAGCTTGACAAAAGTAAGTATTCTGAAACACCGGCAGAGACTGCCAAGGCATGAAGGTCAACTGTCTTGCTGTGCTCACCAGTCAGAAGAGCAGCAAGAACTGGTGTACACTGAATTTATGCAGTGTTACCACTCAGCTGCCAGGTGATCCCAGGGGAATGACTGGGTGCTCCAAGCAGAGAGATGTCCACACCACACAGCTGCCATCTCAGCTGGTAGTCCCAGTAGGGATCCAGGATACGCAGAAATAAAGAGGTGCCTGAGAACAGCAGTTTGACTATGGCGCTAACAAAGCCAATGGGCCAGAACTGTGTTACTCAGCTCTGGTATTAGCTGTTGGATGTGTTCAGGCAAACAAAAAAATAAGTTGTAAATAAAATTGTTCAAGTGCAACTTGCTTGACTTAACTCAATCCTCTACAGTTTTATTATTTCTGAGAAATAAAAATAATTCTGTTGACTAGAATGAGCTGATATGGAGAACACACTCAACTTTGTCAACTAATTAACATCCCACTACAGCTTTTCACTCTGGCAAATAAAAAATAGTAAATTAGTTTCTCTATTCATGTATTTACTTGTTGATGTAATTAATATAAAAAAGGAATCATTTCCACTGAAAAAAAAGCATACTTGAATGACCATACATGAATGACCATTCTTTGACTGAAGAATCCCCTTATTTCCCTTGCCTAAAGAGTAAGACCAACTTCATACTATGCTCTTAGTGCTGTATGAGAAACAATCTTGCTTTTAAAAAACACAAAATAATGGATTTCAACATACAATCAAATAAAACAACATATTTATTTTAGGCAAGAAAAGAAAGTCAGTCTCCTGGAAAGCCTAACTGACAAAACTCCCTATAAAACCTAGAGCATATGCTTATTCATTTGTTTTTAAAAGCATCCTACACTTCTTTAGTAAAACACTATCCATCTCTTAATTGCTGCAATTCCAATGACTTGACTTTTCCTGACACCAGTTTTTCAGTTTTTCTGATTGACATTGGCAGGGATGCCTGAAGATAAGTACGTCGGACGTCTGGAATTAAATGGTAAGAACAGAACATAAGCCAAGTTCTTCAACTTTCTTACACACTTACCAATGGAATTGTTGACTTTGTCCCCTTTTTTCTTCTTGTTTTTCTTGTTCTTGCCTTTTGGTTGAGGAGAATCTGCAAGTATTAACTTATTATTTTGCTGCTGCTCACTTGGTGATGGTGATTCACTTGTTACAGGTGCTTTCTCTTCCTTTACATGGTTCATCTGCTTTTTGTTGTTATTGTTTAATTTCTTCTCATCTTTTTTAGGTTCTGCAAGTGTTGGGAGCTCTGCTGCTTTTGCTTTGGATTCTATTTGGTTTCTGGTTTTAGTCTGAATCTCAGCTGCTTTGGGGGATTCAACAGACTTTTTCACTTGTTCAACACACTGTTTGTTCATCTGTTTTAGTTTCTGTTTGCTGTTTCCTTCTTTATGTTGATGCATAATATCAAGCAGAAAAGAGAGGGGCTCATGCTGCTTTACAGTGCCCTCCTTCTGATAAAGCAGCTTTGAGTCTCTAGTGTTGACAGGGTTGGACAGTTCACAGCCTGTCTCTAGAACTGGCCTCTGGTCTGTGTGATTCACATGTCGGGACAGTGAACCAGCTGAGGTTTCTATCTTTTCTGATTGCTCAAGGGTACCATTCTGAATGTCTTCTGGGCTGTTTGGGACAGCCTCCTTCACTGCCTGGCAGTTCCTAGTGAGCAGCTCTGCCTTTGCACAGTCCTTACTTGTTCTCTCTTTCTTCTTTTTCTTCACAGCCCGCAACTGCTGAAGCTCTTGGAGCCGCTGTAATTCCTGTTTCAGTCTCTCCTCCTCCTCTTCCTCACGCCGCCTCTGCTCCTCAAGCAGCTGGTGATGCTCCCTCTCCCTGGCTTCAGCTTCAAGTCGAGCTTTTTCTTCAAGCTGCAAAGTAACAATAGGTTTATTGAAAGCGACAAATATTAAGGAAATTAAGAGTTTTAGGGATTATTACTACTTTGCTTTATGAATGTTATAAATCCTTGGATGTGAACCTATGAATGTACTTAAATCTATAACTCTGCAGAGCAAGCAAATAGGTGTACAAAGGCTGCCCTTTAAAATATATTACAATCCTTTCTCTATTCACATTTTCTATGTTTCTGTAACTCATTTGACCATTGTTAATACCAGCTGTTGATCCTTTCTTCCCTGTTTCTACGCCTAACTTCACATCAAAGTTTTCTACAGCCACAAAACATTCAGCTTCCTTCTCAAAGACTGTGTGTGTTTCTCAGGTAATTCAAGCTTGCATCAGGTTGTATCATTTACCTGTTCTCTTGCTATGGTAGCAGAGTTGCTCTCTTTCAGAGATCAGGAACGTTAGGGAAAAAAATCATTAAAAACATTCTACTAGCACCAAAATACTAAGCAAACAATAGTTACATTAGAAGTTGTCAAAAATCCTAAGGATGGTAGATTTCCATTGTCAGCCATTAGTTCATTAACTAAAACACAGACATAAGGGACTTTGCCAGCCATTACTGCCAATGCCTGAAACTTTGCTGGGCAGCACTGATCTTGCATCATTAACAAAATGAAACAAAGTCATACAATGAGAACAACCACGAGCATTTATTTTCTTGCACATTTAGAGATGCCTGTATGCCATTACTTTTTCAGTTACAGAAGTCATTCAAAAAATGGGAATTGCTCATGAGAATGACCCTATGGGAATTTTCCACTTCTTACACTCAAACTGCTCTGTATGAGCAAAGTGAATTTTGCATTGCAAATTTTGCAAAGTTTATTTTATTTATAAATAATCCACTAAACCCTCAAGATGCTGAATAGTGCTACAACATGAACATAAAGAATTTAACTTGTGAACATTAGATCTTCCAAACCCATGGAAGCATTTAAAGAATGCAGAAGTAGTGCCAGAAGAAAATCCACAAACAAGAAAATATTTACAGTGTGATCACATAACACGCTTACCAGAAATCAAAAACATTCAGCAACAAATTACATCGTGCTTTTACAATTTTACCAATTACACTGAACTTTATACTTATGGCTGATACTTGAATTGCTCTAAGAAAAGGTTTCCTGCCTGTTCCAACTTAAAAAAAAGGTATTTCCTCTGTTATTCCTTTTTCATATTTCCTCTATATTATCCTCAGCAAATACTGTTTCCAAAAAAATAATTTCACTATTACACATTGGAGATTTTTAGAAATCTTTTTTGCCAATTTTCATTTGAAAGCAACCTGTAATTTTTTCTTCCCTGCCCGCTCTCTGCAGCTTTCCACTCCAGCTCAGGATAACCCTTTGTGTCATCACGTGGCACAGCACTTAACCTCTGTCAATCAGGACAGCAAGGTGCTCAGTGCAATTATTCTAAAAATACCAAATGCAACTCTTCCTCTCTCATAAAAGCACTGACCTATGTTTCCTGGCTTCCTGCAGAGATACTTTATCAAAACCATTATCCTAGTACAGACACTGACTTTTTATTTCCCTCACTTTTAAATGTCAGTGCTACAAACAATAAAATTTATAACATTTCTGATACTCAGAAATAACCTTTAGAAGTGTGGGAAATTCCAATATAAAGCTGACTTGCACCAAAACACGTGACAATGGCATTTTCAGGAATGCTCCCAGTCTAATACATAACTCCTCAGGTAGCCCCTGAACAGGTAAGGCAGCTGTGTAAAAACTGGCAGTGTACCAAAAACCACAATTACAGCATTAGGATAAATCAGTATACAGTGGCATCCTTGAGGGGAGTGCACAGATTCAAAAGTGTGAGGTGTAGGATAAACATACTTTCATGTCTTACCTTTCTCTGCTTATGCCTGGCTCGCTTGGCTGCGCGAGAACTGCTCACAGGTTTGGTTTCAGAGCTGTTTATAAACTGTAGCAAGTCCTCCACCTTTCGATGGTCAACAACACTTTCCCTTTCAGAGATCTGATCGGGTTTCTTTGGCTGCTCCTCTTTCCTTTTTGTTAAACGTAAACGAAGCTTTTCTCGCATCTCTGCATAATTTCTACTGGTTGGTGCAGCTGGAGGCTGAAGGACGCACAACAAAAATTTAGTGACTAAATAGAAAAATTTCACTGACTTATGCTTTGGGGATTTTGAAATATCAAAATACTCTCCCTTCAAATAACACAGGAGGTCCAAACCTCTATCAAGCTCATTGTTTGTACATGAACCTAAAGTGTATTTAAAGTGCAACAGACCTGCCAGACTTGGTGCTGGCTTCTGAACTACATTTTCCAACTGAAAGAACAGCTGATCTTGAGGAGGGGATGGTATGAGTAAGAAGACAAATAAATAACCTTTAAAAGCAGGAAAAAATAGTGTGACTTTTATTTCCATACTCTCTTGTGATTGGTAAGCTGTATTTGAAAATTTCAAAGGAGCAGATGTTTGCTCTGTTTTTATTTCCTGTGAAATCTGTTTCAGAGGTTTGGTTACACAGGCCTCTGGGCTGTACTTGTGAAGGGCTGCTTATCCTGCACTGAAGCCTGCCAGCCCCCGCTCCAGCAGAGTCCCATCAATAACTCAACACTGCTGAAAGTGGAATCCTTGCATCATGTTCCGTATCTGTATTTCCATCCACTGTTCCTGTCTCTCCCCTCCTGATGCCTTATCCTCTCTGCTCCTGTACCAGACCTGGTGCCCATCTGTTCATGGCTGCACCAGTTCAACTGACTAAACCAGCAAAACAAAATCCTGTCACATTCTGCCACTTCAGCAAAATGACTAACTTACCGTGCAGTCAGGTAAGCATCAAACACAAATCAAGCATGGACATGGTGGGAACATTCAAGGAGAAATAGGATGCCTTCCCTGGCCCCTTGAAGCTAGCAGGGCAGGGGCTTTTAATTCACTTGAAGAACTAAGATGAAACTGACCTGATCAAATACATGGCAAATAAACTGAGCTTTTACCTTAAATAGGAAAAATGCCAGTGACTCAACTTGTATCAGTAAACTGATTATTAAAACAGGCCATACACAGATTTACAAGTTAAGAAAAAAATGTGTTATATTTCAGCTAAGAATCTAGAGTTTCTTCTCTTGTTTTTCCTCCTTTTTTAAGAATTGGAATAAAGGGAATACTTTGAGGATTGCTATTTTTACAGAGAGCAGACTAGCTCATAAATTGCTGTAAAGACTTAAACTAATATCCTATATAAAGGGTACTTTTACCCAACCTCATCACATTCATTGTAACTACAGTACTAAAGAGAAGCAAATGAATTTTGTAAAGTTATTTAAATGGCTCAATGCCCTTGTTTGCAGTTTCAGTCAAACGTGGCATCTATTATCCAAGTCAGTTGCTTCCTAAATCTTTTAGTCATTTTTATTGCTCTTAAATGCTTTGAACTGGAAAGGTTTACTTCAATCCTTCATTTCAAAGAGGAAAATTACTTTTCAACTCCTTTTACAACCTCTTGAGTGAGTTCCAATGCCATCCCCTAAGACGCAGTCTGATAAATCACACGCAGCCTTATGATGAGTAAGTGGCAAGAAAGCAAACAAAAGCAATTTAAAATACAAAAACTTACTCCTCCATGGCCGAAGAACTCACAGTAACAGCAGTCACAGTATTTTCCTTCCTTCTGATTTGTGGAAGTTGAGGTACTGGAGCTATGCTCTGAGCAGCTATCTTCATCCTGGCTCTCCTCCCCATCATACTGCTGATGATCGTACGTGTTACTGCTCTCACAGCGATGGCCCTCACAATCAGGATCACTATGTCAAATTAAAAAAAAAGCTTATAAAACCCTAATGAAAATAAATAAGGTATAATAATAACAATAATATCATTATTAAAAAATGAATATACATGTTCCTGTCTCTAACAGGAACAATGGTTCTCAAACTGGCATATCAGCCATCCTAAAGCTTTCATCCACTAACTTGCAAATGGAGACATTCAAAACCAAGCAGTAGGATAAAATGATACACAGGAAAGTGATCTATAAAAAACAAAATTAGTGATGCCCTGAACAAGCAGCCTAGAGAGTGAGTTTTGGAACAGTTCTTCCTGGCTTTAAACAGGTAAAGTATTGCAGAAGTAGTGACTCTAGCTTTTTAAAATGGAATAGTTTTGAAACTGCTGCCCCTCTCACCACTTGTGACATCAAGAAGGTTTTAAATGCAGTTGCAAATCTCCTGGTTTTAGGCATGTTTTCAAGCTCTTGACTTAAATAAAAAATCCAAGGTCAGCTAAAACCTAGAAGTTTCCATTACCCTGTCTGCAACTTGATTTTGAAGGGGAAATACAGGCACATCTCTTCAATAACCAGGTACATGGCATTTGATTGCCCCAGAGCTCTGTGTAACTGCACACAACATTTCTACTTCCCAGGTCTTCTAAAACAGAGGTGATTTTGCTTCAAAAGAAAGCAGTATTAAAAAAATTCCCTCTCTTGTCTGTCATTAGTATTTCTTTGTTCTTATGTTAGAAAGGTGAAAACAGGCCATATTCTGCCTTATCTACAGAGTATGTATAAATCTTCTTTCTAACCTCACTGCCCCTCCCCAGAATGCAATCATTGCTTCTGGGTCTCTCTCAGTTCATTTTTTTCCCCCCCCCCCAAACAAAAAATACCATGTTAGCACCTGGAAACAATTATAAAAAGTTGGATTTCTATTGTGTCCATATTCAATTATGTCCCTGAACTACATAAGAAAAATTCTTTACAAAATTGTAATAATTTCTCAAGTATGAAAGAACAGTTACTTATCTTGAGACATCATCAATAAAACCAGTTGGTAACAGAAAAAAGGACATTTTTAGAAGCATTTACCAAACTCTACCTAAATCTCACACCATCTTCCAAAAACTTACAGCAGCCAGGAGACTACATTGATACCATCCATGATCACAGCCCCACAGGTCAGAGAGCTTAGAGCAATGACTCAACTGCTTTTCTGTTATGCCTTCACCCTTCAGACTGGTGGCAGACATCAAAGGGCTGCCACCATTGTCAGCCTGTCACATACATAACATTACCAGGAGACAGCTCCACCAAAGTCCTTCCCACCTCCAAGACCTTTGAAAACCTTCAGAAATCACAACATTCCTCCACACTAAAACCACTGTGTAAATGGTAGGACTGATATCTAAGAAGCCTTAAGTGTAGTCAGGAAAAAGTGTCACTACATGGCAGGTTTCAAGACCATGTATGACCTCTATTTTGAGCTAAATTACAGAGTAAGAGTAAGTCTTCACAGCTTTCCATTGCTGCTTGCCATGTAATACCAAAATGACAGAAAACAGCTAGGTTATACAAGAGGTTTGTGTCTCAGCAGCAGCAATCATTAACCAGTAATTAGAGTAAGAAAGGACAGTTTGAATTGTATATGCCAGGCAGTATTTCCAAAAGTTAGTAAACATTTGTTTTCAAGCCTCTAAATTCAGTAACTGGACTTGGCAATGGAAATCATATTTGTGAAGTCTCACACCAAGTTAGATACTAAGTGTCTGCATTTGGTTTCATTTGCTGAACACAAACACAGCTTTCACACTACAACCAGTGGCAAAGGAGAAGTATCTGTACTTTCATTTCCCTTCTATTGAATAAAAAAGAATGGCAAGAATAACAACAAACCTACCTGCAGACGCTTGGTGGGGCACTTACAGAGCTGTCTGTGGTTGAAGTAGGAGGTGCAACTGTAGTAGGACAAAGACCTGAATGAGGATCCACAAATCCAGGGGCTGTTGCAGCAGTTTTGGGGAAAGAAGGAGCAGCAAGATTTGGAAGATGTGGTGTGGAGGCTGGAGACAGTGCAGCAGGAGACAGTGAAGGAAGGGATGCTAAACTGGTAGGACTATTTCGTGGTGCAACTGGTGCAGAATGTCTATGGTCCTCTTTATTAATATTGTGGAACACTTCACCTAAATTGGTGGAAAAAAAGAAACCACCTACAGTTAAAAATAATTAGTAAGTCCCCATAAACTATCCATAAAATTATATAGAGTACTGTATATTCTCAGCTTCTATAAAAATCAGCAGTATTTCAACTAATTTCTATTACCAATTTCAAACCCTAACATCAAGGTCTTTCACAAAGTTCTTCAATCCAGAAGTACAGAGACTACTACAAGAATAGTAACAGTAATTAACAAAAATCATCAAGATGCATGATATCACTACATTAAATACTTTTCATATAAATCCTTATAGTTAGCTACATGTACTTGAGCCAGTTACTGAAGCTGTGTGAGTTACAAATCCATACCTATTGATGAAGGTCTCTTGGATGATACTTTGAACTGGTTGCTGCTTGACTGCACTGTAGTTGCTGTGCAGGAGACAGAAGAAGTGGCAGAAGACGTTGCCATGACAACTTTATTAGCTTCCATAAAGGCATCCTGGAAATTGTACAGACATTTCTTCTTTGCAGCATTTTTTTTCTCTTTGCTGTCAGTAACTGCTGTTGTTTCATTGCTAGATGTAGTAGGAAGTGCTTCGGGTCTTATTTCTGAGAGTGCTGGTGCTAATATATCACTCCCTTCAATTGAAACACACAGTAATTAAGAATCACATCATTACTGAAGTGTCTTTACAGGATTTAAATTACACATTCAATAATTCAGATGCAGACATAGGATATATTGTTAATGCTAGCTTAGTAGGATTAGTGAAGGGAATCCTCCTTCCCCCCTCCATTCTCCCAGATAACGTAGCTGTAACAAAATGTGCTGGGAAGTATCAGAGCAGAATCACAAACCCTGAAGACAGAATTCTAAGAATGTTACTAAATGTGTTAACAAGCAGCAAATGTGTTACAGATATCTTCATCCATTTATAATTGAAAAATTTTAATTGGACAACATTTTAACATACTAAATATATAATATCCACTATCTGAAATCCAGGTAGGCCACAACAAAATTGTAAGATGAAACAACACATCCATATCCATCAATACAAAATTATAAACCATTTATTTATTTATTTGAAATTCCAGTTAACAGAAACACCTTTGTGATAGACCTTCCAGATGAGTCTGCCACCAACCATCTGTTGGAATAGCTACCCACAACTACATTTGTAAATGGATGAGCTGTCCTACTGGGGAAGTTTTTCTGGATGTTTTTAATGCCTTTCTTTTTAAGTATCACTGTAGTAGCTTGAACAACTTAGCAGCAGATGAGTCTGAAAAAGAAAGCCAACACACAAAACCCCCAAGCCTCCTTTTTTATACAAGACAAATAAAATAAAGGCTTTTTAGTATTTGCTAGGATGTGAATGGAAAGATTTCTCTCTCTCTCTAATTTTCCTTTTATTCTCTTTCACTTTAACCATTAGGATTTCCAAATGCTTCTTGGCTTAAATTAATCTTTTTCTTGATTTATGCCTTTTTCTCAATGACAATGTGGTTATCTGGGTGCATTATAAGAAGTAGGACAGAGTGCCTTGTCACCAGTGCTCTTACTACCCTGTAGAAATAAGGCAGGCTTTTGTGAAGAAGCCTAGAAGTTATTTAAGTTTTCCTTTACAATACTAAACTTCTGAAGACAAACATAACTCTACAATGACCATAGGTGAAAACCAGCATGCTATTTGTTTCCCTTTAGCATCTTCTCCCCAGTACATAAGAATTTATTTCCCAATTTTCTGCCCAACTGGAGTAGAAGTGGCAGCAAATCTGCCAGAATCCCATCTTATAAAACCATGGTGATAAAACCCACCATTCCTGAAAAGAAACATAAAACATAAGGCTTTTAACTAGTCAGTGTGAAGGAGCAACAAACCCTCACCAGGAATTGTGTCAGGCAAAAACGTAGCAGGATTCCAGTTCTTGTCATTCATCACCTCTGAACCCCAAAGACTTATAAATTTAGAGCTATTCCAATCTGGAGTGCTCCCAAAACAGCTTGGATAAATATGATCTTGGAGAGATGCATTGAATACTTGATGCTTGTTTGTATGATTCTGAACTGGAGCTGGTGGTAATGCCTACAACAAAAACAGAGTATTTTCCCCATTAATATTCTGTTTGCTTGCACAGTCACTCCAACAGCAATATTCAAAGAATAGTGTTTTAATTGGGAAAAGCATTATCAAAAGCATAATAGACACTATTTCCCAGAAAGATAAAAAGGCTGGTTTGTTGATAATTATAATGCATATAATGTATTACACAGATTGTATGTACATGTGTATATTTTACACTCACAAAGCACTGCTTTTAGAATCAACTAACTGATGAACACAAAATACCCAAATCTCAAAAAAATAGTTGTGTCAATATATAATTAAAACCAGTATTTATATGAATTTAGAACTTGCTAGGAATTACTACCTTTCAAAGCATGAGCTGCCTAAACAAACTAATCTTCTCTGACAAGACAATCACTACCACAGAAGACAATTGTGAAAAAGGGATTACAAACACTTCAGCAGTGAAAATAAGGGCAAGAGAAAAAGAAATAAAACACATAAACCAAAAGCAAATTATTTTCTTCCTTTCTTTTAATTTTCAAGTATTAAGTGGTTCCTAACTTACACCTTTTCCTTTTAAGAACCAAGCGGGGAAAAAAAAAGGAAGCACACATTTTTTCTCATTTTATAGAGACAAGTTGTTTGGGCTCACCCCATTTCTTCTGGCTGAAATTGTTTACACACATTCTAAAGTGACCCTTCTCTCAGAGACCTCATGCAACATAAACATTATATTCAAATATTGCCACCTTTAAAAAGGAAAAGCAGGTTTTCTTCTCTTTTTATATAGATTTGATGCAAATTAAAAGCTATGCAGAAGTAGATAGAGATATTATAGATAAAGATATTAAAAATATCAGTTGAGTCCAAAGACATTTCAGACATGAAACTCATGGCCAAACAAACTACTTAAATACCTATTCTCCCTTTTTTATTAAGAAGGATTTTCACTATCTGTCTAATGGTGAAGGTGGGAGGGAGAATAACCTGCATTGAAGAAAATGTAACTACATGGGTGCAAAGAAATACTTAACATGGTTTCCAAAGAACAGCAATGGGCTGTTGCTGGCACATTGCAGGTACGGAACAGAGGTAAGGAAGGGACACCCAAGACAGGAAAACCCAAAGTGGATGTTAGAAGGACAAAAAGAGCAAGAGTCATCTTGGTGGATTATTCTACTCTCCTTGCAACCTTGACCAGTGGATCAGACCAGGAGAAGACAAGGATGTACCTAATGAAAAAGGCTTTTTTGCCCCTCTCAGCAACACCCGCAGTTCAGCTGCTTTAAACATATGTGAAACAACATCCCCATTAAGAGGAATGCTTGGGTTTAACTCATATTTCTGAAAAGCTGTCACTTGGTCCCAATTCTTGTTCCACACCTTTCTCTTGTTTATTATTTAGGAGTTTAAGGTCAAAAGAATTTTGCAGAACCTGCAGAAACACAAGTTCTCTTGAAGGACAAAAAACCCCTTACAAATATGAAATAAGACTCCTGTGTCTCTGTTTGCTCAAAAAAACCCAACAAATCCCAACCAAAAAAAAAGAGAAGAATTCACAAAAATTTTAACAACAAATCCCAGAATATTACTGCCAAAATGGAATACTAAATTTTTCTGATGCATATAAAATGAAGACTTAATTAGTTTTCTTACACTGACTGAAGATCTATCACGGCTTCCACCTTGCAAGCGTCATTTGACTAAACATGCTTTCTAATCACAGTGAAGACATTATCAGTCTTCCTGATGAAAAAATACCATCAGCCATTCTCTATGAACCTTCCAGCAGTTCTCAAACTCACTCCCTGCCCTCAGCATTCCTTGCAAAAGGAATATGAGAACCAAACGACAATTTGCAGCAACTTTTCATTGTTCCACTGATACTCAGTCATGCTGGTTTATACAGCTGTACAGAATTTTTCCTGGGATGGGGATGCATCCATCCCCATTGGTCAGGCTTACCTTATTGTGTGTGAAGGGAGAAGCAGTGTACAAGGTGGGATGGATAAGTGGCCGAGGCAGATGAGGAATTGTATGCAATGGTATATGTCCATGGATGTGAGGGTAAAGATGAAGTGCAGGATGTGCAGGTTTTTCAGGATTCATAAACTGGTGCCCAGCAGGCAGGCGTCCAGTTGCGAGTGCAGAGACTGTTAGTCCTGAGGCTTCTTGTTTGCAAACGTGACATTCACAAGCATTTGGACCTTGGTCAGCCTATAAAAAACCCCAACAAAACCCATCAAAAATTCAATCTACTCAACAGACAATAAATCTTAGTAATCAGTAGCATTATTTCATTTTGCATACATCAATTAATATTTTCAGAGCATCCATATAATTTTTTTCTAGTACCAATAGAAAAGTCTCATAGTGAAACAAAAGCACTAGTGAAGAATCTTTTTCTTAAAAGAATACCCTAAAAACTGAGAGATTTCATACCATATAGAGATTTAATGTCCACTATGAGTGACAACAAGCAAAACTGATACAACTGATACAAACCTTGACAGCATTTGATCACTACTAGGCAATCACCCCAGTATAAAAAGAAAAAGTCTAACTGGATTAATATTTTTCACAATTTTCCAAGCATATGTAAAAAAGAGGTGGGAAGTAGTGGTAAGAGTTGATTAGCTGATCAAATTGAAAACAGTCCTCAGTTGCATTAGGCAGAGCACAAACAACATGTCAAGGGAGGCAATCTCTCCACTCTGCTCAGCACTGATGACACCAGTGCCAGGCTCAGTCCCAGGCTCCCCAGTATGAGAGACAGGGACAGGGACACCCTGCTGTCAGACCAGGGAAGGACCACAAAGATGGGAGCATCTGTCAAGGAGTGAACTAAGAGCACTAGGACTGTTCAGACTCAAAGAGGAGATTCACACTGACTGGGTGGGGAAGGGAAGAATAGAGAGGACAGCACCAGGCTCCTCTCAGTGGCATCCCATGAAAGGATCAGAGGAAATGGACACAGACTGAAAAACAGGAAATTCCACTCAAACCACTCATTTGTGATGTGAGAGTGGCTGAACACTGGAGCATAACAGCTACAGCAGTTCTAGAGCCTCTACTCATGGTGGTACTCAAAACCCAACTGGACACTGTGCTGACCAACTCTCTCTAGATCTTGCTTGGACCAGGAAGGCTGGTCTGGATTATCTGCACAAGGCCCTTCCAAACTCAACTACTCTGTAAATGTGTGAGGCTGACATTTCTCCTAATGATTTCACAATCACACCAACCATGAAAAATCCACACTTCAGAAACTTGTACTGATCTAAAGGTATCATCAGCCTCCGTTGTCTCAAAAGAACTCCAGACTTTAGAAAAAAAGCAGCTCAGGAAAGAGCAGCTCCATTTCCCTTTCAGCTCATTATTTTTTCCAGCACTGTCACCTGACATTTCACTGGTAGATAATTTTACCAGAAGCAATACCAAAAATACTTCCCAATTCCTCCTTTTCCCACCAATGCGGCAGTTCACATTTTTCCAAAGATGTAACATTAAGATTAGCTTTCTAGAGAAGAACTGACAGGTGATGCTCTTCTTAAATATCTCTTCTTCTCAGAAACAAGTAACTCATCATTATCATTTAAAGGCATTACACCCTTTAACACAAGGTATATTTTAATAAATAACAGATGTCATAAACCAAATACAACAACTGAATTAACTCCATGTATAAAGAAAACAAAAAAAACCCACCTTCATAATAAAAAAAAAAACCAGTACTATCCAGAAATTAACACTAATCTACTAACAAATGAAAATGGAAAAAATATTTCAAACAAACTGAAGAGACTCAAACCCCAATTCTGACGAATTGGGTACTGAAAAGGAATCCAAGAGAAATAGAGGTACTGAGTAAATAAGCAAAACCAAGAGGTAATGTCAAAAAATCTCAAATTCACATGACATGTATAAGCGAAATTGATCACTTAAATACAACACTACACTACGCAGCTCTGATTAGAAGATCAGACTAAAAAAAGACATTAAGAGTTCCTCAGAATCATTCTGAAAATACTCTTATTCCTCAAAGAAAAGAAAAAGGCTAATCCATCTTTTTATCTTGCATTTTAGTTTGCTTCCCTAAGGCAAGCAGACTTATATAATCTAATTTGATTTTCCACAACACATACTGAATCTCTTCACCAGTTTCAAACTAGTCTCACAGAGGTCTCACCCCATGTAATTTTTAAGGCATAGGTCAGCAATACATAGAATAAACCCTCAATGTACTCGCTGAAAGAAAATTAGTTTAATACTCTTAATACTTCCAGTGGAAGGTCTTAAAACATCCTAACCAGAGGATAACATCTGCTGGGAGGTGATTGTCTGAGGTCTGAAAAGGTGCACCAATATGCACTCCTCTCATGCAATAAGAACAAATAAAAGTGACAGTCTCTCTCAAAGCAGTGAGCCTGTGCTGTAGCTGCAGGGTAACTTAGATTGAAATCCTCGTGGTTATAGAGACAAATCCATTGGATCCTTTGCTTTGGTGCTCAGTTGTTAAACCAAACACCGCTACTTGCAGAGCAGATAGACCAGGCATGATTCTCTAGGTGGTCTGATGACCTTACAGTCAAGAGCTTCATAACCTCAAACCATTAAAAACAAACAAACCAAACATCCCAAGACCCATGCTGTTGAGCCATGCAACTGATTTAAATACACAGGGTTTACACAGGGAAAGGCAATCCTCAAATAGCATATGAAAGAAATATGTGTTAACTAAGTACTCATAACATCCACCCCCCACCCTAATTAATTTCAAATAACGTAACACTAACATTTAGCAAAGACCAGGCTGATCTTCCAAACAGAAATGCTTGTTAGCTTATGTTTCTCATTCATACAGGTAGGAACAGGCTTCTTCCCCTTTTCCTGAAGCAAATTTTAATACAACTGACATATTTCAGGTTTTGACTAAAAGATTATTTGACATGACAATGTAACAATTAGTTATTTTAGGTGTCATACTTACCTACTGACAACTTAATATTTTTAATTTAAAAATTAATTTATGATGTAAATGTTTTCTCATTCAACAGCCACATTTCAGAAATTAATCTACCACAAGATACTTTTAGATGACTGTACCTGCTGGCTGGGGTAAGAAGGTGGTGGACTATCCATTTTTGTTTCATCTTTCCTTAATGCCCTTTTTCCTAGAGACATTTCCTCCTTTTGAGTCCCTGGTGGTTCACCACTGCTCTCCCCATCTGCTTCTTCATCATCTGCTTCTGAGGAACTGCTGCTAGTACTGCTCACCTGAGGAGACTGGACAACATTAACTCATTAACATGGGGACATTAATAAGGACACGCCTTTCTCCAGTGAGCACATCCAAAAAGCAGAACAAGCTAGGACACTGTAAATGCTGTACCTCATCTTTCAGGGCCATGTTTTCGCCGCCGCCGTTCAGCTCGCTGTGGATTCCGTTCATGTTGGCTACAACCTCTGCATCGTCGTAATTATTCAGAGGGTAGATATCAGCAAATTTTGCTGATAATGGTGCAACATCATCATCATCACTACCACTGAGGGGACAAGAGGCTTAGATAAATCCCAATGCTCAGTTACAGTGAAAGCAGCTACAATATCAAGATGAAATAAAGTTGAGGGTATCCCTTGTATAAATGTTCCAATTAGGAATCAACGGATGGTCTTCCAAGTTTTTCAACTTGAATTTACTTTTTCAAGCAAGCAAAACAAACAATCTGCCACACAATACTGCTCAGTGTAGCAGTCACATGCCTGAATGACAGACTCAACTGAAAATAAGATTCTCTACTGGTTTTGAGAACACCGTTTTCAAACACTGTTTTCTGGCCAAGAATCTATGGAACTAGTAATTCCAAGATACTGATGGTCTTCAATTTGATGAAAAAAGCTTTATGCCAATGTCTTCCTTCATACAAATTGCTAAGTGGAAAAACCACAATATAAAATTTGAATTTTTCCACACATTAAATGTCACACCAGTAAAAAGGGAACACCGAACACATCACAGTAGCTCTTAAATTTCTCAATAGCCATTAGTTTGTAGACAACCCCACATCTGCATGCTTTTCAAAATCTGCTCTAAAATACTAAGTGAATTTTTTTTGCCTAACAGATAGACAGTAAAACGATGTGCACATTTAATTACTCACTCCAGGGAAGTGTTGCAAAGATCAGTTAGTTCACGTTGCTACAATAATCCAGAGCTCTTAAAAGAGCTCTTAAACTGTGTACTTTTATCTTGTTGCATTCCATAAAATACTCAGCCAAAATTTAATTACATGATGGCACCATTAGGCATATTTCAAATGTGCAATGAAGAAACAAAACGCAGCAGATAGTATGAGACATAAAATGGCACTTCCCCAAAGAGCAGTGGTATTTCCCTAAAAATAGGCTTCTTACAGTAAATAATACTTGGATTGAACTGATCTACCTTCTGAAGAGACAAAGTGAACAATTTTTGACATTTCAGCTCCAAAATTAGTGAGAGTTTAAAGAAATGGCAAAGTACACGTTTAAGAACATGTAGCTGTTTTAAAGTGCTCTCTGAATGGGTGCAGAAACTACAGCTCTGTAATGGAACACTATACCATTGGTGGCAGTAGATAAACGCTTAGAGAAAATGGAACTTAGTGACTGACAGTCACCAGAAACACCCCACCCATCTGCACTGTCCTCGTTCAGCACAGCCTATGAGCACAGAACGCTATGGCAAATTCCCCTGACTGCACCTACAGCACGTATTTCATTATTTCAGTGTTCCCACCAAGAAAGTAACTCAAGTTGGAGTTTTAAAGTATTTCTTTAGAATAGCACATAACAGAGGAGACTCCTGGTTAGCTGTAGCCATACTGAGCACAAAAGCCAGCCCACCAAGCAGCTTTAAGTCTTTGGAATCATGAAGGGGTGGAAGTTCACCATTAGACTAATGTCTCAAATCTGATAAAAACTGATTGGAGTGTACAAAATTGGGTGGCAGATACTTCTGATAGGGACAAAAATTATTGATGCAGGCCATATTAACACAGGTTCAACAATCCAAATAGCCATATAATAAAGGCTTTTTTTGGAACTAAAGAGATTCATGTGAAATGATGATCCTTCAAAGAAAGGAATGCCAGTTCCCTTGCTCAGTTTAGGAAAATCTGACATTTCAAGACAATGCTCTAAAGTAGACTAATATCTGATGTCCCTGTAATTGCAAAGCAGGAGAGCACACACTACAAAAACTTCTAGGAATACTGGTATTCAGTATCTTCACAAATTTTCAGAAATGTGACAGCATCTTTTTTCATATATGTAAGTTTGCACAACATACAGCTGGAGTTGTGGCCAGCTGAATACAGTACCATTATTAAATAATTTTCTGAGGCAAAACTAGCATTACATAATGATAGCCTGCCAATGTCATTTGCCTGCTTAAGTCCAATTCACTATAAACATTTAAAACAGAAAAAGGAACTTACAAAGTTGGTGCAGAACCATTATCTGCGAGGATGAGTCTGGGATGTTGCTGAATTGTGATAGGTGAGCTGGATCCAGATCCTGAACTTGCTGAAGACATACTGGGTGGGCGGATCTCAGATAAATAATCCGGAGCAGAATCAATTTGTAGTGGTAACTGGTTAATGTGGATATCATCCGTTATGGGAGAATCCATGATGCCACATGTTAAAATGTGTGAAAGGCTGCAGTCATCACAAGTACATCTGCTCAAAAATTAAATTACAGATTTTTATGATCTTGTTTAACTATTTAAAGTAACCATATTCTTTGTTCCAATAATGTATTTCATTTCCCCTTGAACAGGAAAGTAATGATTTATTATGATTTCATACTAAAAACATCAGCTCACCTTCTTCTATAATTACAGTTGGGACAGTCAGGCATGCTCAAACGTGATGACAGCATGTGTCTCATTGTGTCTGTGAAGTTGTTCTCCCCAGATAGTGCTTTCTTGTTATTAAGCTGAAGTAAATGGTAAAAGCAGTGTTTTAGTAGTGCAAGTCTTCCCGTTAAAAACTCAATGGCACATAATGACAAGTTACATAACCTATGTAACCCTTTCTTGCCCAAAGAAAAAGGGTTCTTTGGGCAAAATTATTTAAAAGCAGAATAATTCAGAATAATTCCATGAAGGTGGCATTTTGATCACAAAAAGGAAGTTCAAAGTTACAAATGACAAACATTTGGCATCAATACTCCTCAAATAAAGTCTGTCTCTACTGTGAAATAGGAAAGTGGACAAGTCTGTCTCCCTGACTCATTCATATGTACATCCTGCACTGTATTTCTGTTGATGCATTCTGAACTTGAGCAGTTTTTGTCTTGTTTCATGATATGCACAAAAGGACACTGCTGACAAATGGGGAAAGCAAACTGACCCTTAACTTGCAAATCAAAAGAATTTAGGACTAATTTGTTAGCTACCATGGCATGGAGTCAAGAGTAGCTGCCCAAAACAGGACTTGACTGCATTAGTAAAAAAACACAACCCAAATAATCTCCACCTGGCAGAGGCCTAATCCTGAAAGCACCTAATTTCATTAGGTACCTACAAGCCTTAGGTTAAACAAGGATGTGCCTAAGCTCCCACTTCTGCAGATGCCCAGACCTGATCCTTACCCAAGCAGCCATGGTCTTACAGCTCACTTAAGGCCAATTAGGATCAAGGAAAAAGAGGATTCTTCCTCAAGTCCTCTGAGGAGACCTGTATACCAGATGTTCTGAATACATGGTTAACACAGGCTTATGTTCCTTATAGGAAAAAGTACTTACTGATGACTGCTTTGAGACATTGCCAATTTAAGCTTAAGTTTAAGTTTATTAAAATGTACTATCATGCTCTCTCTGGCTCATGACTAGCGTTTCTTTCTGCATACTGGTACAGGAACGGAGACGTTCTCCATCCAGAGTTGACTCTAGCCGAAGCCCACTGTACTCTTATGGAAAGCATGATGCACACTTGAACACTTCTAGGCTGCAGAAGAGAGTACTGAGTCTTAAACAGCAGTTTTAGAATAAGGTAGAAACTTCTACTGGCCCCTCTCTGGTTACAGCTTAAAAAAAGGAACACAGTTCTGCTCAGCCCTTTCCCCAAAAAGCAACTGCAGGAGCTATCTCTGGGGTCTCAACAGGTGGAATCACCTGCCCTGACACTGAGGCTCCTACTCCTGCACACACACACAGGCATTTGTTAAATTCTTGAGCACAGTATTCCCTACCATGTACATTGAGACAGCTCCACACTCAATGTATTGGCTGTTTTGGATCCTGCTGCACTGAAGCCTGTCTGTTTTCCCACAAACCTGAAACCCTCTAACTTTATGGATTCCTACAGATCCCACTCTAAGGCAACAAAAATTCCATGCTTTTTCGTACAAAGATTTTAAACACCTGGCATTCAGTCCTAAGACCACAGTGTTTATGTTTTACCTTGTAGTAACTGAGATTACGGACTTTTACCTGCTCTTCTTGGATCTCACTTCTCTGCATTTTAACCGAGCAAATTTCATGTCTGGCATAGTTGCAGAATTAGATTGCACAGAACTAGCACAACATACTACACTCATGTTTGCATCTTACAAATACATGTGCAGCATTAGTATAACTTAGAAGGGTATGAAAAAAAAATCCTACCTGCTCTTCAATAAAACGTCTCTGTTTAAAAAATTCCCAGTCTTCCTTTAGCATGCGTTGTTTTGTTTTCATTGCCATCTAAAACAGAATTTGAGGAAAACTCATTGATTTAACAATAGAAAACCTACTTTGTTGTCAACTGGCCTGTTTCGTTAAACCTAGCTGATCTATACTACTCTGCAAATACTTACACACTTAGTCAATATGAAATGTGTTTTATTTGCTAATAATTTGAGTCACTTCAATGAAAGATTTTATATTTATTTACATGATTTTTCACTTGTATTTTCCACTTGGATTTTTGCACTCTTACTCCTTATGTTAATATTTCTTTTCATTAAATAGCTTCATAATATTTTTGATAAACAGTGATTGCTATTAAATACTCAACATCTCAGATTCACAGCAATCCATTAAAATCTAGAGATACTGGATTTACAGCAAGGCCCCAGTGCAGGCACAAGTGTAAACCCTGAAGTACCACATGTGGAATTAATCAGCCAAAGAGTCAAAAGGATCAAAAGCAGTGACCTAGGCTAACACTATTTAATCATCAAAGTTCTTCATGCCCCTTGATTCATCTAAGGCTGGAAAAATACTTTATAATTGCTGGTCTCTCAAATCACATCAACATAAATGAACATAAGAGTTTGTAACTTTTAATACACAAATGATATTTTTCTGATTTAGTAAATAAATTGACTCTGAGGGAACGCAAAAGCTTTCATGAACTCTAACACAGCAAAATGCAAGAACAAAACTTCTCCTGTTGTACATTACAACATTGTAACAGTATTACTTCATCAGTGAGGAAAAACAACTACCTGGGTTATGTTTTACAGACATTTTTAAAAATTTACCTAAATAATAATAATCATCATCATAATCTATCACCTTATAGAATATGAGATTACTTCATAAAATAGGTTAGTGAGCCAAAGACCACTAGGTTACACCATTAGCAACATTCTTTTTATCCTCAAAAGCATGCCTCCAGAAATTCATACTTGATAAAAAGTTTAAAGTCCCACTACTAAGCTAAGCATATTATTGCTATTATCATTATTTACTTAGGAAGATAAAATTTTAAGCTGGGGATCTGAAACAGTATTAAGTGAAAAAAATCTGCCTAATTAATTTCTGAAACTATCAGCATCATATTTTAATTCCTACTGTGGATTTGGATTTCCTTTACTCCAGTGAGATAACGCTAACACCAAAAAATGAGTTTACCATGTCCACATGTGTTTATAAAAAATAAGAAAAAAAAAGACATCTATGAAATATTCTTAAATCACTCATACCACTTCTTAGACACACTAAAAGGTACTGCAGAGCCTGTGCGAAGTAACATCAGAAATTTCATCCTGCATGAACTATCAGCCCCTGAGAACCCTAGGGCTATATTTAAGGCCAGCAGCTCTCACTGGTTTGGGTGCCCTGACACCTGAGCCCTCACCATCAAAGTCAGCCACCTGCATTCACTACACTTTGTAAGAGAAGACTTTTAATGCCAGAGAACGACATTTAAAACAGCCAGTGCATTAACTGGGAGCTGCCTACTCAAGCCTGCCCCGAAACTGTCACAGCAAACAGCCCAGGATAAGGCCTGGTACCTGAGCATTAATGGGAACAGGAGCTGATACTCAAGTTTTCCTACTTCCACCTTTGCAGCCTTGCCAATACTCCATATCTACAAGTATCTTAAGTTATCGATTCCATAAATAATAGAAACCCACTTCTCTCCCTCCTTCCTTTTCCCCAGTGAATATTTATTTCACCAGAGCAAAGCAGCTGCAACACAAACCACATGAATCATGCCCAAGAACTCTGCTAGGGAGGGAGAGATAAATTCAAATGCCATCAGAGGAAAAAATTTACACTTCAGTCTCGTACATCTGGACTGAATATGATTAACACTGCCCAATGGAGAAGAGAGGGTCACTACCACCCTCTTCCTTCCTCCCTACTTATTTGAGGCTAAAAAGTATTTGAGCTCCATCAGACAAGCAAGACAGACAGGTGAATAAGTACTCTTCCATTCTGAAATGGGTTTAATCAAGAAATGAAGCCAGCAGCCTGGTCAGAACAGAAACATAACATTAAATCATCTGTGAAAACTCTGATGCCCATACACATATCACAGGATGCTTGTTTCTTCCAAATTTTAAAGTCTGCACCAAATGTAAATCGCACATTTGATCTTCCCAGATTTCATGTGTGAATCTATTTTCCTAGACTATTTCACTAGAAATAACAAAAATAATTCCTCCTATCACAAACTCTCAGCACAAAAAAATAACGATTGCTTCAGTTATCTATACAGCCACCAAAAAGACAAAAAACAACTTATGCCCATATTATCTTTCTATTAAGTTGACCAGGACTTTAAAAAAAAATTAAAATCACACATTAATATGGAGAGACATATTTTGCCTGGGCAAAAACATTTCAGTAAAAAAAAAATTATAATTAAAAAGGGAAATAAAAAAAGGAGATCCTTTGTCACAAAGCACATATGACTGTCTAGCAATTACTTGTTGAAATATCCCAGGACCTCCTAGGTAATTGTAATGTAAGTTTGGTAAGGAAATCACAATCTGGATGTACAGCTGCATACACTTAAAACTCTCCTGTACTCAAGATACTCCAAAGACTTTCCTCAGATTTAGCATACGATTAATTCAGGCACTGATACAGATGATTCCTTATTCTCAACTTTATCACAGCATACAGACATGGCCCACCAGTGCATTAAGTTATGTCTGTGCATGGCACAGCTATCTTACACCGTCTTAAACAATTAATATTTGTGTTGCTTGCAAGAGCTAATCTCTTTTTTTACCAACATGTAAGACAACATACTATAGTGAAGGGTCCATCAATTATCTTTGCTGATGGGCTGCTTTGGATATAGTTCCACAATACATAAGTGAGAACCATTCTTGGATCTCCTTTCTTTTTTAACTTTTCAAACACTACCAAGAAAACCTCACGATTTTGTTGAGCCAAGAAGCAAGAAACTAATGAACATGCATTCACTATGAAGTGAATGATCCACAGTTTCTGTAGCAGCTGGGCTTTGATTTCTACTTTGTTGACAAAAATATCACTGCAAATTCAGGTATGACAGTTATACTGAATAATGTATTTTTGATCAAGAGAGTATCATAGGTTATCAACAACGCAGGGTTTAAGGCAGGACTGTGAAAATGCTTTTTCCTACAAATAAATACCAATATAAATCTGACTATCTTCTTTAAAATTTGAGGGTTTAAGTTTTACAGTTGTTTCTCCTACCGACCTCCCTGCATCATTGCAGGTACTTTTGGTCATTAGGAAAGAAGTCATCACATTAAATTCCCCAACTGGGAGAAGAGCGCCTGTCTGCATAGGATACAGGCTTCACTGAGCAAATTTAAAAAACGCTACAAGACAGGACTTGTGGCAGCTGCATGGTCACTTGATAAAAAGAAATACAGAAAAGTCAGTTAAGAGCTGATCAAGTGGTGCAGAACAACCAGTCAGAAACCAAACATGAATGTGACTCTACAGAAATGCCATTGAAAAAAAAAATAGCTAAATGATGGCAGTGAAGTGGGCTCCTTTTCTTACCAGAGAGGCAATATCAGACAGCCATGATACCCTGACACCATGGGAAAGATGACTTCTAATAGCATAAAATGTGAGGTGATAACATTTTACTGAGGTGTAATCAAATATTTGATTTGGTCAAAATTTCTCTTGGAAAAAGAGAAAAAAGCAAAAGCAGCCAGACCAAGAGAAAACTTTTTAACTCAAAGCACACAGATGCAGTCCCCAAATATAGAGTGAACTCTAAAAATAAAATTAGTTATATCCTGTTAAGGCGCTGGAATTAATGGTAAAAGTTCACTTGAATCTTCAACACAGGGAACAACTTCTGAAGGACATTTACAGTGCATCATAAGACTAAATATGTTTGTCATCTATGGAAGCAACACAGTATTACTAAATCTCAAATTAGTTCTCCATATTCCTACTGCTCATAAAACTTCAAAACAGAAGGAAGTTTCTAGAATTCATAGAATTCTCTATCTTCAGTTATATTTCCAAGACATT
>NW_005054372.1:772071-818669 GCF_000277835.1 Geospiza fortis | reverse complement strand
CTGAGGTGTTTTAAAAAATTTTTTTTGAGTATGAGGCAAAAGCCACAGGAGAAATTTTTGAAGAGTATGAACAACCACTTCCAAAATAAAAGCTATTTTTCTGAAAATTAAGCTCTCAGCAACATAGGAGTCAGCACAATAACATGATTATTCTCTGAAATGTAGCACAAATCCAAAGAATAAGCTACCAGACCATATAGTTGATTAAAGGACTGCTTCAGAGGTCTCAAATATTTAGCCTTGAGACAAACTGGAGTTTCCATTTTGACAACTGTTCAGTGATCATCATGACACCATGAAACATGTAGTAACTTTTAAAATCTACCTCTTGCTCTGGATTTCATTTAGTGCACTTATTACTTTGAAAGCTTAGGGGGTTTTGTGGAACAGATTATTTTATTTCCTACAGCTCATTTACGGGCTAACATATTTATAAAATTTTCAAAGACCATCTCTAAACAAGAACACAACAGTCTGCTTCAACAATGTGAATATGTCATTGTACAATCACCACTAAGTATTTTAAGTTCATGCTTTTCTATTGTGAATGACTAACATGAATGAAAAAAGTTACATTTTGTTGCTTCAAAGTCCTGGATACAAATACCCAAGAAATTTTTCTTCACTGAAGGCACAGTCCTGCATGGGCTGCTCCCTACATAATCAGTCTTGAGACTGTTTGCATGACTCTTACCTGTTCATCAACATAATCATCTATTCTTTTCTGGCATTCAAGCCATGCTTCAGCAACTTGGCCCATTTCCTGTTCCAGCTGATGATACCTTTGTAGCAAGGTACTGTACATATCTTCACTACAGGAATCGTGGGTTGTTCCAAGCCTGAAAGTTCAAACAGCACTTGTTACAGAAGAGACATTTCACTGAAGAATCACACTTTTAAGATCTGCCAGCCAAAAAGAATGTTGTGAAAATGTGATTGTTGACACACCTAGGCCCACAGAGCTGCTTGTATCCCCAAAACTGAGTATTTTTAGTAGTTTTTCAAAAAACATCCAAACTCTGCTTATTCCAATCTTCTGTAACCAACAATAGCAAGAATGTGGGAAGTGCCACATTGCTAGAGCCTCTTTCCCATGAGCAACCAGATGACAAACCTATTTGTTCAAATTTGGTTGCTTGATATATTTATCCTTCCAAATTCTATGGGCTAAATATACATGTTGACTATCCACTGCAGAGTTACATAATAAAAATAAAGCCAGAAGCTTGTTAGGCAGAATTCTCATGACCAGTGCTAAAAAGAATACCAGACGAGTTGGAGTTCCAGGTGGGAAATGTGCTGTAGAATGAGGCAAGTGAGATACAAGCAGTTTATCTACTATCACTTGAGCAGCATGGAATTCACAACATGGGGATGCCACTCACTGCTGACTGTGTCTGTGAGGAGCCCCAGAAATAGGAGACAGACTTACCTCCCTTCCTACTGCTGCATCTTTGCACAGCATAATGCTTCTTAAGTTAATATGCCAACTCCCAACACACTGACTTGACAAATAATAGAAGACAAAATTCTACTCAATAACATGTGTCTAAACCACACTGAATTGTAATGACCTGTCAAGTGTCATAAGTAAACTGAAGCTTTACAACATTTTTCTACTCAGTAATTACAGAGAAGCTGTGTGATAATTAATTTGTCACAGAGGTTGTATAGCAATCAAAGTCAGTACCAAAAACCAAAATTGAAGCATCACAAAATGTGATATTTAAGCCCAGTTCCAGCATTTCAGGGAGGTTATAGATCTTCATTGCAATAGGATGTTAACCCAATCTCAGAACCACACAGTCCTGCCTGTCACCTGGCAAAGAACTAACCCCTTAACTTGGCAATTAAACATAATGGAGACCTGAGCAAACAGACAACTCAAAAAGCACCAAGTTACAGCTGATAGTGTGAATTTGCCAAATTTGTTTTGCTGTTTTTGCCTAGAACCTGCAACACAACCACTTAAGAAGGGTGCACAAGCAACTCTGCACATTAAAACTTGGGCTGTCCATGGGTTGAAGAGTACAAAAAGAAGTTTCAGTGGATACAGTGCCTTCGTGCTACAACGCTTCCTTACTATTAGTACAAACACTGTCAACTCCTGTTACCAGACCACAATCCACTACTTTTTTTGGAACCTTCGTTTCTAGTATTATGTAATCACGTGAAAATCAGATCCCTACTATATAAAAATCAGTAATTTGTTATCATTACTGCTCCTGACTAGTACTATTCTTTCACACAGCAGTTGTACATTAAATAATTTTTAAAATGTGCTCAAGTTAGAAGAAAAAGAACTCAAAAAAATTGTACTAGCAATGCAACAGCATTTACAGTTTCATTTTTTATTGTGATTCTGAGTAAAGGTAACGTGATCCTAGTAAACACACTTTCACCCCCCCAAGGCAAGTATAAAATAATATAGTTAACATTTCAGTCCTTTAAACAGAGGTGCAGTAAGTTCCTCAACTGCAGTAAAAACAAAGGTAACAAAAAGGATAACACATACATAAAATTTAACAATTGCTCACTTTAAAGTAACTGAGACTTCCAAGCCATACCTGTTAACAAACCGTCTCTGCCTACATATTTTGATCAGGAACACAATTTTTTTGGACAATGGCATTTAAACTAAGCTCTGCAAATATCCTAACCACTGTCCCATCCCATGCTGGAAAAGCAAAGGAGACAGAGAAGCCCCAGATATTGGTCACTTCATTGGTCACCACATCCCAATAAAGCAGTGTGGTGAATTCAGAGGGCATGTCAGAGGCTGCATGGAATCAGAAGCATCTTAACCCAATCAATATTATTTAACCTCTAAGAAATTCTTCATACTGACACCTTTATCAGGAAGTACTACCCACTGACCTTTGAAAGAACTGGATTTCCTCAAACACTCATTATGAAAATATATCCTTATGAGATGCTGTGTCTGACCTAGAAGCCCTGCTGAATAATTAACTCTTGCTAAGCCATGGACAGCCCTTACAGCTGGTCTGCAGACTGTGCAGCTGAGCTGCCTCCTAACAAGCCACAGATGCTGACCATGTAGCCAAACAAGACACAACACATGAAGACCCTGGCAGTTTACCCCAGCAGATGTCCCCTGTCAGCTGTGGAATACTGACACAGCTGATCTTGTATCAGCTGAGCAAACTCCATCCCCACAAAGCTGCTGTTTAAACCTCCCTATGTGAACACCTTTTCTAGTCTGACATCTGATAAGCATCCTTGGAACTAACCACAGAACACCTTTTTGAAAAAGCCAAAGATATACAAAAATTTAGTGATTTAAGCAAAGGATGAAAGAAAGGATGAACACCCAAAATCTAAGCAAAACTGAGATGTCAAAATACCATTTCACATTTCTCTTCAGGAAGAGAAAATAACGAGGCCAGTGCTCTTTGTAAAGTAACTCTAGCAATACTTTCTTACTGCACAGAAGTGATTCTCTGTTCACCAAATGTCCAGAGGACTAGGCTGATCCCTGCTTTTCCATGTGAGGCTTCTGTGATGGAACATTTCTCCACTAATTTCCAATGGAAGGCAGAAATATATCCTTCCCAGAGGAATCTAATTCTGTCACTTCAAGACACAGAGAACTCAAAAATAAAATCCTGAGAGACCATGAACACGAACAAAATCTATGTTTATCAAAGAAAAACAAGACAGACACTAAATAACCTAGAAATGGGAAGCTGGTGCTGAACCTTTCCTGTCAAAAAATTATTCATGTCAACCAAACTAAGCAAAACCATAAGTTCAAGGGTGTTTCACATAAACTACTGAGAAAACACAAATGCATTGGAAAACAAAGTCCTGCAGGAAGAGATTCTGATTTCATGATATTGGTAAGCTTTGAAGATGGCTGTCACCACAGTGACAGCAGAAAAACAACTTCTGACTTGAAGTCAGTTGCTCTGACTTTAATTGCAGTAGCACAGAACAAGCACAGGAAATGAAAAATGCTTTTGTTAAGAAATAACCATAAAGTTCACTAAGAGCATTCTCAGCTATGCAGATAAAGGCAATATAAATATTTTTATATAGTCAGGATTGCTGGAGTAAAGAGGTAAAGAGAGGCCTTGTCAAAAAGCATGGACATGAAGGGTATCACAGAAAAAGAAGCCACAGATCACTGGAAAAATACACAATTAACATGCTGCTGAACACAGCAACAAAATCAGCTGTTGGGACAGGGGGAGAAAGGCTTTCAGTATCAACCTAGTTCCATCTAAACAAATCAGGTAACTTATGAGGGACCTTGGACTTCTTGCTGAGCCTGGCAACAATTCAATTTTTTGTCTCTTCTTTTTTCCTTTCTGGTATCTACTAGCAAAAGGAGGACTCAAAAGAAATTTTTTGATTCGCTGTGTGCAACATCTCTTGTAATAGAATTAGTCAAACTGCTCTTGCACCATGGAAAATTACCCAAGACAATACCTTTAAACCACATGTACACAGATCAAAAATGTGTCTTCATCACAAACAAGACTGAGAGGTCAACATGAACTACCCACAACTGTATGTTAAAAATGTTCAGACTTAGGGTAAAGAAAATTTCTACTGATACCTCTTCCCTAGAAAACACAAACACTTTGGCAGTACACAAATTACAAGCAGAGCAACCCTACTACGAAAATATACAAATTTAATGCCTCAGGAGCTTTAAAGCATGAGACCTACAAGCATACAGCAAGGGGGTTTCTCCAGTGAAAAGATGCTTAAAACTCCAAATTCAGTTTTGACCACTATGGGAAGCAGAAGGTAATGAGGCTTTAATTTGCTTGTAGAGCTGTAGAAACAGCAGCAATGCCTGATAACTGAAAACAGTACTACTCAGTCATACCATCACTATTTACACAGGATGCTGTCATTTTACTGGGTAACCTACAACTAAGCAAATTAGGGTTGTAATTCTTCTGACAAGCAAGTTATGACAGCAGCCTGTTCAATCAACAACACTCTTTTCAAGAGAGATCCACAAAGATTTTTACCAGTTGAATTGTAGCAGCATATTTTTTTTAATGCTGTGGTTGCAAACATGGGTTTTCTTCTCTTCTTGAAACCACAAAACAAAAGTTAAACTCTACCTTAGCTGTGACACCAGTGTTGGCAAGCTATTCTGCAGGAGTGGCTCAGAAAATACCAAATTTTCAAACAGATGCTTGTTGTGCAATTCCCACGTCACCTGAAATTTCTTCAAATGTTCATTTTCCTATAATGATAAAACAACCAGAAATAAAGCAGAGTTAAGGAAAAAAAATCAAAATTCTGCATAAGGCAAGAATTTTTTAAAAAGTCTTATTTCCACCCTACAGGCTGTATGAACCAGCTCAGATCTTATGTAGTTTAAAAACCCAAACCCTCAGAATTGAAACCATTTTTAATGACTTAAATAACCATAGCATCATTCCTTCTAAATTGTCATTAATTTAAGAAAAAATAACAATAAAAAAAAATCAGTCTGCATTATTCAAAGTTCCCTTTCATTTCTGCACCAAAAGATGCATTTTATTATCTGAACCTGTAATTCTCAGGTTTTCTTGTAAACAATTGTCTATTTATGATTTATTTTTCAATTTTTTAAACTTATCTATTATAAGACACATATACAATGTCAACCTATAATCTTTATTCAAAACAGACATAAAATCAAATAAGCAGTTCTCCTCAATTACAGCTTAAAAAATGAAGTTCTCTAAACAGACAAGACCAACAGCTTATTTCTCTGGTAAGCAGAACATTTTTGTATTTGAGGTTATTTAACACATAATTGTATGTAATTTCAAGAGCTAAACCTTAAAACTATTATCATTAAAACACAAGAATTCAAAACACCTATAATATACATTTCAAGGCAGCAAGTTTTCCTACATATAGCCAGTAGTAGGTAGGTTTTCTATATCAGGACTCAACCACACAGCAGAATTAAATGCAAACATTCTGGCTCTCAGGTCAGCAAGTGGGCCTTAAGTACTACAACCCCAAGCACCCATAAATATCATTATACTCTGGAATTTTAAAGTTTTGTTAATAACAGTGGGTCAAAAAATAAACCAACCAAACATATTTATATCAGACTTGAAGACAAGACTACCAGCATTAAATAAAAAACAATTAAGTTCAAAATATTATTGTTAAAAAGGGTAGGTGGTGAGGTTTTATGAGTTGCACAAGACACATGTATCTTTTCATTTTGTGTATTATGTTTTCAAAATATTTTAAATTTCTATAAAATGGTAGTAATTTCTCAAGGTTCTCAAGGTTCACTGAGGCTGACTTCTTAAGGAATTTCCATATCATGCTGTGAACCAAGCAATAAACACTTATCTACAAACTCTTTTGTACCAGTTTGTGCAGATTGTGGTATTTCTTGCAAAGAAACATTAGGAAAGTTTTCTTCTCCAGTCTGTATGCTGGGTACTTGAGGGCCCTTCTGTACTGACCAGAGTCTTTGCAAATTGCTGTCAGTAAAACATGTCATTCCCTGCACTGGTGGGACACAAAGCTTTAGTTCCTGCTATTGAAGTCAGATGAATTCCTTTGAAAGGAAGGACAACTATTCATAATTTCATTGAGAAATCAGTTTCTCACAGGTGGAGGTTCAAGGCATTATATGCCTTTATACAGTACACAATATGCAAAGCTTTCATCCTTAAAAGGAAGGCAGCAATAAGTTTAGAGACCTTGGCTGCCTGTTATGTATTTTACCTGAAAAGATTCCTTCCTCCATAGTGTACTGGTATCTTGAGAGGAAACATCCACGTACACTGAAAAAACTAGTGACCCTACTACCTGTACTGCAAACTGTCACATACTACTCAATTTAACAAAAAGGTTATTTATTAAATCTAGAAATGTATGACAAGACAGAGTATCCTACATTCTCACATTTCAGTTTCTCAAAGTCACAGCTTAGTAGAAAGATGTTTTCAGTACTGACTGGGCTGTAGAAAGAAAAAGACAAGAAAAATCCAGCGTATTTTGTGTTTTCTTGTGGTTCATTCTTTAAAAGAGGAGACAAATTTTGTTTTACTTTTAATTTTGTCAGGAAAGGGGTTGACTAGGGAGCTCAAGCATCTTCTGTTTTCTCATGGCTATGATTTCAATCTCCAATACCTACTAGTTTTCATAACTACTAGTTCACAGTAATTGCCAGGAAAGAGGTAAACAATGGTTATTTTCGGATCAGCTGTATAATTCTGGCATTAAAGGGTTCATTATTGGCAGAGCCACTTTGAGAAAGCTGAGGTGCACTGCAAGCCATTTGCTTTACAGCTGAACAAGCTGCAATGCAAACCAACCTCAAGAGCAACCTTCTCTCAAGCACCTTGTTAGAAACTTAGTGACTGTTAAAAGCAGCCAATAAACAGGAGATAGCAGTGACCTCATGCCTGTATCTAAGTGATAAAGCTGAGAAAGATAATAGAGACAACAGCAAATAGCACTGAAAACAAAAAAAACCCCATCAGATATGCTCAAGTTTTTTAGAAGAAACATCTTCCTGCTTTACCAATTTAATTTTACTGACAGCCCTACCTCAGTAATGAAACTCTGCTTCCTCTTCACTTCATATCCTCACCTGTGGCCATCACAGTGTATGCTCCATCTGTTTTTTCCTCTCTTTACCCTTTGAGAGAGTCACTTTCACCTAACTGGCAATAAAATCCGAATTCCCCATTTTTGCCACCTTTTTTTTTCTCCTTGCACAAAGCTTACACAAGAAAAGGGATGGGCAGGATGATGACATTAACAAAGGATGCACAAGAAAGGATTAATAACAAAACAGGATTAATAACCTTCTAAGACCTTAAACCAATAGAATTACAGAATTTGTTTATGGTATTACTCACCCAATGGACAGTTACTCAAGAAGAAATTTTTAAGCCTACTGCCTATTTTACACCCAAAAATGTAATCCTAAGTCTAACATGACAATCAATTGGCAAAAAAGCATTAAAGGTAGAACCTTAGAAATAATAAACTACAGAGCAGATTAAGTCTGAGGCAACACAATGTCTTCAAGTAGCCATCCTAGATCGTGAATGAAAAGTTGAAAAGTTTTCACTCAAAATCTAGGGTGGTTACTTGAAGAGATTGTGTTGCATCAGAATATATGGAAACAATTTAAGTTAGTGCTACACACAGAAGTTGGTGTCACTTAATCATGGTTGTGAAGCTACCATTAAAGATTACCAGAGGAGTGTTTTCCACATTAGGCTATATAATATTTTGTAAATCTGCTTAAAGATCTGTTTCAGAGTAAGTGCCACAAACAACATCCCATCTTTTTCTTTGTGAACAAAAAAAATTACATCAAGCCACTGTAAGAGATGCCTATTCCACACTTCTGAATATTTAACTGCATTTTCAGAATCTCCCTGTTTCCAGAGAAGAACACAAAGAGAACCTTACCATTTACAACCACAGAAGACACCTGAAAGAGCCCAGAAATAACTCTGCCAGCATCAGCCCTGGCAAGCAGGAGCACAAAGCTGTTTTTTCAGTCTTACCAGAGTAACTAGGAAGGCGCTGATTGTACAGGCTGCCTGGCAGAGTGCACTGTACTCCTCAAGCAGGAGGGAGATGAACTGCTGGGCCTGGGGGGGCCCTTCTGTGGCTAAGGTCGATGCAACCTTGGATCCCAGGGACAGGTGTCTGAGCAGGCGAACCTTCATTTCCAGCACGTATTCCCGAGCTTGCTGCTCCAACCGCTGGTAAAGCTGGTACGGATCTCTTTCACAAAGCCTTTAGTTTTACAATATTTGTGACAGAAAAGAGAAAAAAGAGAGCATGTAATCAACAGTTTTCATTTTCCTAGGAGTATTTACCAGTTACCATTATCCTCACCAAAAATAATCTCAGTGGTTTAGGTTTAGAGAACTACCTTAAATCTCAGAGAACATAGTCCAGTCCCCTATTTGTACACATATGGGACTGAGCTCCTGTGTACCTTAAGGAATAGGATGCCTGCACACTTGAGGAGTAAAATTATTTAGGATTTAAAATTTCACTTCAACTTGTGAGCTCAAAACCTTAACTCCATTTGCATCCAACCCTGCAGGCACCCAGACTCTTCAGATATGCTTCTTCACAATTTCTCCATGATGTTCTTAACATGTGACAAATTAGTGCCTACAGAAGAAAACTGAACATGATGGCTGCTTTGAACCACTTTAAATAATCCAATTTCACTCTAAATTTCTGGGCATGGAGTTTAAGCATGCACAGAATGCTTTGGGTTTTTTACACCACAGGGAGGTGGGGAAGAAGAAATGAATGGGCTAAGTACTTAAGAGTCAGATGAATAGAAGTCTGTAGCTATCTAATCCATGCTTTTCCCTCAGTACTCACAAAACAGTTCTATCATACTGCCATCAAGTATTCCAACATACAATAGGAACATTACTTGGCACCACTACTTATTCCAACAAAGACAACCAGACACTCAATTTTTTTGCCAGCTGTGTCTAACAAGAGCCAAGCATCGAAGTGGGAATTTCTGCCTTTTAAACAGTTACTCAGCCACAGCATGGTCTTCTGCATGGTACCTAAATGGAAGGTATTTTAAAAATGCATCCAATACCTACATTGACTAGCTTTGTAAAAAAATTCTGCATTATATTAGCACTACAGACTGGACACACTGGTGCCTGCCCAAACCGTATCCTTTTTTTATTTTTCACTTTATAGACTATAAGAAACTCAAGTGAAAAATAATCCAACTGGCATTTAAGTTTTCCTTCTTTGAAATCCTGTTTCTGTTTTTGTATTGTAATAATCTCTCTCAAAAGTGAAAAACAGTTCTGAGTAATGAAAACTAGTGAGTACGTAAGAAAGTTACACAGTATTATGTTCTGATTTCCAAAATTTTTCCATTAAGGAGATGCATAACATCAATAACCACTTTAGCTGTGATTCAGTTTTAATTACCAACACACTATGCAACATTTAAACATCTTTGATTTCCAAGCCTATATTGCATGTTTTGGTCACTTGAATAAATGAAGTGTGACTAATAGGGAGGGACATTATATTGCTCTGCTTGTACACAACTTACATATGAAACCAAACAGATTTTATATAAACAAAGTGCAATATGCTTATTTAATTATCTACTAAAGCCAGTTCACGTGTACAGTCATATTAAGAGTAGTGCTAGATGAATTTCTCTTTCAAATGGGTCTTTACCTCACCAGAATTTAGGTTTAACTAGAAATTGCACATGAGAACTGCAGCTCAGGTGAGACTGCTCAGATCTTGGTATATTAAGCACATATAGAACCAAGGAGAACAAAAACTCCTTGACCACACATGGAGTTAGAGAGAAACTGAGATGATCCTACTGGAGCCCTTCAGGGTTTGCCACACTATTCTTAAAAGTAGAAAACTCTCCACAGAGGATCTCATTAAGCCTATTTTCACTTCAACACCTTAAAAAGCTACAATTACGACTTCTAAAATGATAATGAAATTGCAATCTGCCTCATCTAGTGATCAGTATCCAATAAAACTTTTCTTTATTTTTATAAAATTTCTTCCAGGTATTACAATCACAGTAAGGTACAACACTAACTACTACTAACTCAGGCTAGTTCCACAAAGTAAGATTTTCACATGGGGCAATTCAAACTTAACACTGTCTTATGAATAAGGCCTTTTGAAGGATAACATTCTAGGACCCTTCCATAATTATGCATTTATATTCCTATCGCAAACAGCATATGAATTTAATAGCTTCCCATGCATTCAAACTAGTATTGAAAAATCCTGAATAAAATAGAATTTATCTTCTTTGAAGTAATATACCTATCCACCAGCTCTTTCATGCCTTCTTTATCTGGTACCAACGATTGGTCTTGGTCATCTGCCAGAGGGGTCCCAGCTTGACGATAAATACACCGGACCATGTATCTGACTTCAGACCAATAATTCTGCAGCTGCTGAGGTTCACGTTCAGGCTCTGCTGAATTTTCTCTGCATTTGAAGACAAAAATAATTACCCTCTGTTTGTATGCATCACATAAGCGTATTGATTCCTACTATTCCAGGAAAAAAAAAAGTACATTTGAAAATGCCTAGAATAAAGTATGAAACTGGGTAAATATTGCCATTCAGAAATTACTGTTACTGTCAGACAACCTGTTTCAATAGTTTAAGCACACAACTACAAACAAGCTACACAACTGGCAAAGTCTGACTACAACCTCTGCGCTGCTGAGGTTGAGTTCAGCTCTTACCTGCGTTCATTACAGGCCTCACAGTTGCATGCTATGTCTGAAGGAGAGGAATTGCTAAGATCTGCAGCAGGCACTGTCTGTGCACCAACAGTTATTCTTCCTCCTCCTACAGATTCCTGCTAAGGAAATCTTGGCTCTGAAAAAAAAAAAAAAAAATAACCCAAACAGTTTGTAAGGTCTGAAATGTTATTAGGTAGACAAATATTAAAGTGGCAATTGTTAGTACTGCATGTATTTTAGAAGGACACTCAATCAGGCACAAAGAATTAGTCTTTCAGAAGCCTAATAAATGCAAGAGATGAACAGAGACGACCAATGATACAAACAAAGCTTCATTTCTAATGACCAAAGTACACTGGCTATAATTATCACCTTTATGTACTTCAGCATAAACAATGAACTAAACTAAAGGAAGGCTTGCATCATCCACACTTAATCATAAATCAGCACTATCTCTTCAGTCTCATGTAACAGTATGTTTGGCTTCCAGAGTTTAACAATCCCTTCTAGTAAAAATGATAAAATCTCCTTGTTTGTAACAGCCAGACACAGTATTTCATAGCAATGGATGTCAGAGAGCTGCTGCCATTGGATATGGATGCAATCTCCTGTGCACAATGCTGTTCAATTCCAGATGACACAGACCACTCACCCAAACTGCTGCTATTTTTGTCTGCAGCTTCTCTCCCTTCTCTGTGCTCCAGCCCCAGCACATGCCATGCTTCTCTCTCCTGCACCCTCCCAAGTCTGCCACCAGATTGTCCTGGCACCAGGCAGAGACCTCTCTCACATCAGTACTGTGACTGAAGGTGGTTTTTTTGTGCCCCAAATCCTGGATCAGAATGCAGACATAGGTAAGAGCAAACCTGCATGCAGTTACTACCAAGCAAGCTAATGAGAGCAGCAGCAACCTGAACACAGGAACACCTACAGCAAACCACCTGTATTCTGCCTTGCAGTCACTGGGAACTTTTTTTTTTTTTTTAGCTAATTTTGGCTTTTTTTCCCAGGTGGTTCCTCTAATTTGACTAGCCACCTAATTCATGTAGTTGCCTTTTTAAGTCAAGCTTCCAACCTTGGAAAATCTATTTGCTGTCTGCTTTTAAAAATTCCTCTTTAAAAAAAAAACTGTTGCCAAATTAAAAAAAAAACCCTGAATTTTTATCTACACCTGGAGTATCTGTAAGTTAACAAAACATGTAGGAAGCAAAACCTGCCTTCCTTGCAAATCTAGAACACTCATTTTCTTTGCTAGTTCCTTAAACAGAGCTTAAATGTGTTAAAAGATTTGACTCAGTCTTGCTCAATGTGCCTCAGTCTTGCTGTGCTTAGAACTCTCTAGGATGTGTTTACCACCATACCACCACTATAATTCCCTCAGATGTAACCTCTTTTGATCAGTTTACTACCCTTGTTAATAGCAACATTATCTGTAAACACAAGCTGTATACAAGTGATATACTCTTAAATTCTCCTTACAAAAAATGTCCTTATCTATACTTTCAACACAAGCTTAACAACACTCTCTATACAATCTCTCTTCACAGTGATTTACTGAAATAAAAACCTGTATGTGCCTATGGGTGTGTGCACAGCCTGTTAGCTCTCTGCAAGGAGGTGTCAGCTGGAACCTACAGTATTTCCAATTATCCCAAGTGTGTGACTTCCCAGCTCAGTCATGAAGACTTGGTTCTGCACTATAACACAGTTTGCTTCTAATGAGGTTTTGCTGGACCTGTCAATGAACTTTTAGTATCTTCCTGCAACACTAAGCACAGCTCTTACATGAGTTTGAATTCACAACTTGAAATATTAGCACCACATATTAAATTGGTACTTGCTGTGCTACCAAGACTAGGAAACTGCTACATTCATGCTATGCAAAGTTGTGCTTCTTTATTAAAAATGCAGGAAAGAAAAGACAACAAAACTCAGAAATCTGCAGGAAGGTGTCAGTGCAAGTGCAGTGACTCAAGAAGTTCACTGAAAGAACAAGGAAAATTCTGACAGTTTACTTCACAAAGAGAGGAAAATGCACTACGAGCAGACATAATAGAAAAAAGTGTAATGAGTAAGGTCATGTTGGTAAAAGTAGAAGAAATTGTATTTAAGTACAGCGGATAAGGACAAAGCTTGAGATCCAATGAATTAAAAGCAAAAACCTCAGTGAAAAACAGATCCAAACTATGCACTACTTAAAACTCCTCAACTCAGAACCAGAACTCCTCACTTTTGGAAAATCTTCCCTGCTCATTTTAAATAAAGCCAACTCAAAAAACACTTAAAAAGCTTTTTAAGCATTTACAGTTCCAGTGGCTCCAAAGCACAAAGTGTCATGCAGCCCATAACTAAGCATCTTCTCCGTTTACTGAGCTACTTGAACTCACCACGAGAGACTGCTCTATTGTAGCGTGCCTCTCCTCCTTTTCCACTGTTCTTCTACAGTCTGGACACACCCACAGTGGGAGGTGCAGCATGTTGTTTGCTTTTGGAGATGTGGAAAGTGCTGTTTTGCTGGAATTCTTGATTCCGCTCTCTGAAAGCGAAGTATCTTTGCGTTCACTTCTACAAAGAAGACAATGCTCGCCAGTTGTATATGGTGCCCTCTGGCCCAAGCCAAAGGTAAATGGTGTCTACAAACAAATGTTTTGATAGATAACTGGTTATTCACAGAATACATACCATAAAAGATATTCTGATACTTGAAACTAACAACAAAACCCCCCATAAAACAACACACATATTTTACTAATCATTATAAAAGTGAATACTTGGGAGTGTCTCAACAAACACAGCAATCTCAATATCCATGAGGCAAACAATTCTGACTATTAATACATTCCCATTTAGGAGCATGGTCTACAGTCCTTCCCTCTAAAATACTTTGGCCTAGATGTAACAATGTAGCAAGTACAAATAAAAAGGGATATTTACTTTTACTGTCACCATTTACTGATAAAAAAGAAAAATATCTCCTCTTTGAAGCTCTGTGACACTTCTGTTTATAGTACTACCTGAAATCAAGTCACTTTCAGCTAAGCCTACTACAAAATAAAAGTTTAAATCAGTTTCAACAAATCAAGTCAGTAGTGTCCTCAAATCCACTATCAGCTATTGAATCAAGCAGACTTGGCAACTTACAAGGACAGAGGTACTTCAAAACCTGAATTCTTTTCCAAGATGCTACAGCATGTGAAACTATGGTTCAGCCATGCAATGCTGATCCTTCACCAAGGCTGATAGTCAACAACAACTTAGGCAGCACAAGACAAAGAGAACCCAATTTTATGAGACATAAGAGATGATTGGAACAAAATATCATGTAATGGCAGAATCACAGATTTGTCCAAATTTATTACAACTGCTAACTCTGCCTTAATTAACAACACCTTCTATCTAAGCATCAAAAGAGTTTAATTCTTTCTCAAAGAAAAAGCAAACTCTAAGTAATTAAAGTGCTGTTCTTGATACTGCTCTAATCTCTAACAAAAAATATAGCTTTAAAGATCTTGTAAGGCTCAACTGCACAGGCACAGGTGAACAGATCTTTAGGGCAAAGGACCAGTTCAAGCTAAACCATAATTCACTCTCTTGTCTTCACAGCAACAACAAATCAATTCTCTAGTGCTGACATCTAAAGAAAAACAGTAGAGCATTACAAACACTGATTTTTGTGTTCTTCACAATTGTAAAACTGACAGACTCAGCAATATGGAAAGGAAAACTAAGAATTCTAGACACAAAAGCCCAAAAGACAGGCTGATTACATCTCCACAAATATCTTCCTGTCTTTCAAAAGTTCATGAGAAATTTAACAGATTTATTAAGAACAGCTAACCTTTGCTCACTGCTGCCACTTGTACAATTTGCACCTAAGCACTAAGGCAGGAAAAAGAACACAATCTCTCCAAGAGTCTACTGCAGGTTTTTAGAAAACCTTCTCATGCAGGAAGACTCCCTCTGCCAGCTGAAAGGCCAGGACTGACCAACTCCTTTATAGGCTCTACAAACACCAACAGATTTCCCAAGTTAGACATTGCTCTTGGCTGACCTGCACTCAGCTGAAGATCTCATTCATGCCTAAAACCCCTGCATGCAGGAGGCCATGGCTGCTTATCCCTTAGCCCTGAAAGTTTCCTTCTTAAATCAATTTTTTTGAAGCCAGATTAGGTGAGTCCCTGTCAGAATGATGACATAGCATCTTCATAGCTATTTTGCAGGCAAATCCTTATGAACATCATTTGCAGGACATCTTCCAACAAGCAGAAAATGAAGAGGACAAAAATATAAAAGTTCAGAAGCTAAGACAACCTGACACTTACTCTTTTGCAAAGGCAAAGGTCATGGCAAACACACCTCAGCCACTCTGCAGGGACTTCTAGAAGTTAATATGTGTGTGTAACTTCCTTAAAGCTGCACCACAATCACTAAAAAGCCATGGCAAACACAGCAGGAACAATAATTTCAGTGAAACCCTAATAATCTCCCCACTGGGCCCACATTTATGACAGATGTGAATCTCAAATTAAAGCCCTTGGTTCCTAGAGCACAATGCAAATCAAGAATCAAAACTGAAACTTCAACAAAATCTAGACCACAAGCATCTCTGATACCTGTTATGACTCCATCCTACTAAAATGAAGCTATAAATTGCAGTTTCTTATTTATTTAAAGCATGATGAATGCAGTGAGTGTTCATGTGACCATTTCAACATGAGCAGTAAACTCTTGCTGGATTAGGAGAGCTTGCAATTAGGTCACATTTCTATGTCTCTTCAGTGCCATCAGAGCAAAGTGTACGTTTTGTGAAAAGCAGGCTATTTTTCCACTAGTCAAGCTTCAAAAAATGTGGGATGCATCTCTGTAAGAAAACACCCAGGCTCACTTTATCTCTGAAACATGTTCAGATATAACATTCATAAATGAAAGCTGGAAGTAGGACAAGTTGGAACTGAAATAACTGCATCTCTGCTATGTATTTAGATTTATTTCCAAGAATAACTTTATTACCATAAAACTGCATAGATTTTTTAACATCCAGGTCCAATTTCAAGCATACTATAACAATAAAATTTTACTTTAAAAAAAGATTCCACTGCTTTTTAAAGCTTAAATAGGAGATAATCAGAAACTGACTTCAATTACTAACATCCCAATCTCACACAGCATTCTTTTTGAAGAGTTTGATTTAGTATCTTTAATACTGCTTAATATCTTCTCCCATTAGTAAATAATTCTGCTTTTATATATACCCACAAAATTTGACTGCACATACCTGAGAAACACCTGTGAATTCTGATCCAACAGAACTGTCTGTAAACTGTGTACCATTTAGTGAAACCTGGAAAAATAACAACAGATTGGTTACAATAGTTGAGTTTATTGCTAAAAGAGCTTTATAAAAATTAAACAAAATCTTCCTCAGTATCTGAAGACTGATACACCAGCTTTTGAAATTTGAATCATCATTCAACTGCAGAGACAGAAATCTGCTTTTCTTTTGTAAAAAAGTTCTACAGATGCAAAAGTTTGGATTTTCAACTTTTGCACTATAGCTGTTTCAGCAGCAACTCTGAGCTGAAAGAACTGATACAGGAAAACAGAAAAGTCTTAAGTGCAAAACTGCATTTTTCCTTCAGTATTTGATTGCTTGCATTTAGCTTTTGAACTTCGACTACAAGTCAAAACAATAACAAAGATCTTGCCTTTTGAAACTTGAATACCATACTGCATAGAAAAATATGCAGTGTTAACCAGAAGAGTTTTCCACAGCAAGGCTCCCAGTGGCATTCAGCTACTCCACTGCAGCAGCCTCCCTCCTGCCCCAGGCTGTAACTCATACAGAAACCTCTGAGATCTCTTCTACACAAGTGCTACAGGGACTACACCAGACAGCAATGAAATGCCTTTTTACAAGCCCCAAGTGCTCTCTCACAGCACTACTTGAGGACACTAAATCAAGAGTAAAGTCAAGACAATGTATGAATTCAAGTCAGTGACAACGAAGAGCTCTAGATCATACCAACTTGAAGAAAAGGCATTTCATTGTTAAAAAATGGGAAAGGAGAAATGAAGTCAGTCCATTATTTTAGTCTCTCCTTCTTGAGCACTGGTTGAGCTTTTGAATTTCAGGTATCAGTTATCTCATGCTTCTGTTCCACCTTTCACATGCTTTTTCTAAACTCTTTTTTGCCCTCCAGTTTCCCACCTATTGCTGTTGAATATTAATGTTTCTAACACTACTCTAAAGACCACAATAAAACCAGTCTGTCTGACCAAGACCCCCCAGATCTTGTGTGCTGTAATGACGGAAATCAGAAAACATTTCTGCCCTGTGCCCAAGCCATAAACTCTAACTGGAGCTGTCCTCAGTGCAAGGAGCATCCTTCAGTTTTATACATCTCACAGCACTCCCAACTGCTCAGTTTAGAGACAGGGAGATTATTGCAAAGCCACTGCCTTCAGCTGAATTTTTCCAAAGGCAAAGTGGGGGATTGTCAAATCACTGCTAGAGAAAGTACCAATAAGAAATCACACAACTTCACTTCCATACCCTATGCTATCTTTCCAGAGTAGATATTTAAGGAAAAAACCCTCATACACAAGTCAAGCATTTCAGGTCTAAATTTAATCATGGAACAAAAATGCTGATGTGGAACAAGTTCCCTATTTTTATTCAGGCACTTTCCAAAAACTGGGAAAAATAAGGGGTTTTGGATAAAAAGAAGTCTTCTTCATCAAGAAAAGATATCCTCCAGTCTGGAGGTCCACTGGTTATTGGCATTCATATACATTTAAAAATAAAGAAACCAGTATGAAAGTTTAGAATGAAACAGTTATCTGCAGCTAAAACCACTTTTTTGAAGAAAATGAATAGAACAAGAAGTTCATCCAAAGACATTACTTATTCATTAAAGGAGTACATTTACCTTCTTTACATTCAAGACAGTGATAATGAGAAATACGTAAGCCTTCACATTGAAACATGCAGGCATTGAGTGACCAAGCTAAGGTACTCAGAAATGCTACAAAAGTAAAAACAAAAACAATGGGGGGTTTTTGCTATCCACTAAATGTCACAGGAAGCCAAGACAAAATACTGACTGTCAGGAATGACTGCTTCATGGAAAGAGCTGTCAGAAAAGACATCTCTTGATCCTAAGCACTGTGCAGAATTTGCTTAAAAATATTAGTGCAACCCTCCCCCAGAATTTAATAGTGACCTAAATATCTGCAGGAGGAAAAACACCAAGGAATTTAAAGAGAGGAATTAGACAAATAGGAGGCAACAAAGAGAATCATCAAAAACTTGTGTGTAGACAATGAGATATAAGACATTGTATGTGAGGCCTAGAGGAAACATAAAAATCACAAAAAAAGAAAATACTTAAGTGGGGATGAATAATAACGTGACAGGCAAGGAAGGAGATGGCTAAATAACATATTAGAGAAAATATTAGAAGAATCTTGTAAAAGTTGTCTAAATGAGGCTCAAACAATAGCAAGCTAAAAACAGAAAAAAATACAAGACAGTCTCACAAATAATTTAGGGAAGGAAAAAAAAAAGTATTAAAACTACAATTAAATTCTTTCTTGAGGCACATAAGAAGCAAGGAGCCTGTCAGGATTGGTAAGGGTACAGCACATAAACAAATAGAAGCATTAAGAAAAAAAGCTTAAATAACCAAAAGTGAGGACAAACCCAGCAGAATTATTTTTTGCATGTTCATTAGGGAGGAACTTAAAAATATTCTCCCAGTGAAAGGTCTTTAAGGAATATGCATTAGAGGATCTGTTTCAAAGCAAAGCGCTGCTAGAAAAAAAAGACAAAAACAGTACAGAGAAAATGGACAAGCGAAAAATTAGCAAACCACCAAGAGTGGATGACATTCAGCCAAGAGTCCTAAGGAAATTCAAGGACCTCAGAATTGCACTAATAATTTCAGTATGTTAATGCTTGCTTTGTGCTTCACTGGTACTAGAGGAGCAAATTATTGCTTTTATTATTTATTTATTAAGCTTTTAAAAGACAAACTGCAGTTACCCAAAGGCTGTAATAAGAAAGTGCCAGAGATGACAAAGTCAGCTAATAGCACTAAATTCTTCATGCAACTAAAGAGACTGGAGAATGGCAGAAGGACCATCCAAGATCTAGTTACTGTGCCATACGTTGACAGATGTAACTCTGTGTGCAGAGGATTCAAGTGGAAGTGACAAGCTAAATGCTGTCACTCCTGGATTACCCTAACTTTTTTTATTTATTTAAAAAAGCCTTATTTTTTCATTCCCGAGTTTTTAATGATGTTAATGCTTTGTGTTTTATAAAGCTGTTTTGTGAAGGTAAATGCCACAAAGAAGGCTGACATTGATGATGAGGAACATCTGAATCTCCACAAGCACTCTTCACCATAATGAAAAGTGTGTGTGTGAAGTATTTCTGTTCTTACTATGAATTTTATTTACAATGGAAAAAATATAAGGAAAGATATCTTGTGTTTCTTGGAAGCTACTGTCACACCAACTCACCTTCCCCAAAACATTGATTTTCCTGGAGAATAAGACATGCAACATCATAGCAGAAAGTATGAAGAGAGAGGGAATCCCAGTTTAAACAATGCAGCCTGATTACACCCGAATGACCTTGAAGAACCAGTTGAGCAATTAGAAAATAAGCACTGAGAGACTGCCACAATTTGCTCTAATAGCCTGTCACTACTGCAATCAGACCTCCAGGAGGCTGAGTGACACATTGCTAGACAACACACCCCCATCTGTCTCACAACTGAGGCCTGCTGAAGACACACAAACATCATGAAAGTGAGAGTGAGGCAAGATCTCAGGAGAGCTCAGGAAAAGCACAGGAAGGAAATTTGGATTCCATTCACCAGCACTGAACCTTAAACTGTTCAAAAGAAATGTGATGCTCAAAAATAAAAAAAATAATAAAAAAGCAAGACTGAATCAAATTTCTCACAGAGAAAAACAGCAAGGATAAATTGCACTGATTTTCTCAGGTGCATTAGGAAAGACAGATCAGAAAAAAAACAATGTTACCAAGAGACAATTATAGCTACACTTAATTCTACAAGGTCCTAATATAATAATTGTATTCCATACCAGTTTAATCAATTACCTTATTTTTATATAGGGAGCTGAAGAATCAAGTTTGCTGAAACATCTGTCAATATCTGACTAACAGTAAAGAAACCAGCCTGCTATCCTTCCCAAAACCCATTCAGATGTTTTGTCCATGCCACTTGTTCTCCTGCCTGCATTTTAAAGCCAAATCCCATTTGCCACAGCTTTCCTGTGCTCAGCCTAGCCTCAGGCACCTGAGGCAGCTCTGCTCACCTCCCACTGCCATCACCCACCACCCTTTGGTGGCAGCACTCTCAAGTCCCACTCTCTGCTCAAGACCTGCCACCCTGCAGCCCCAGTGAAGCTCTGATTTGTGCACGCTCCAGTCACAGCCTGAGCTGTTTCTCTCCTCTCCCAGCCACAGCTAAATTGGTGACAGAACTGCTGCTGGCAGCTGAGTGATGCTTACAAAATCCTAAGTGACTGCAGATATGAAGAATGATTTATTTATGCCTTTAGTTCAACAGATAGCAAACAATCTGATTTCAGTAAGTGAAAATTTAGGATCCTTCTCCCCCCAATGGAAACTGATTTAATGATAAGCCATTGTAAAAGTCAAATGCCTGGTGGATGAGGGGAAAGAATGATGATAAACGTATCAGAGAGACATTCAACAGCACATAACAAACAAAATCTGATTCAGGACACCCCAGGAATGGTAAGACCTGTGAAGGGGCACAGGAGGAAGATTATTCTGCATATGCACTGAAATTCTCTCCATTCCCTAGCAGCAAGCACTGTCAGACAGGACACCACGCTGGCCAGACCAGCAAGGCTTTGGGGTTTCCTTCAAACACCTCTCCTGAACACAGGCAGGAGTGACTGCAACCTCTGCATAACATGTATTACAGCACTGAAGAGATATTATGATGTAAAACACAGCAAGTGAACTATCAACACTTATCCCTTCCTTAATCCTCTTTTAAGCCCACATTATACCCAGTTAACATCTGGTACAATCCAGTTTTTTAGAGGAACAGCAAACTGGAGCAGTTCTACTTGGCAGTGTCATCACTCTTGCCAATGAGATTTCATTTATTTCAACATACTGATTATTTTTCATCTGCTTAGGAGACCCATGAGCATTTTAAAGTCATAGAAAGTACACTACCAAGAGACTAAGCAACGTACTGCCTGGTTTCTCACAGAAAACGTTCCTACTCCAAAGGTTTAGCATGAAGCAGCAGTGAAACATGTCTTAGTGGGGGAGGAATGAATAAAGACCACCAGTTAGTTGTACTAACTATAAAGTTAAAAGATGAACAAACTAAATAGTATCCCTTCCTGATCTAGAAGCTGGAGTGTTTTGCTTAAGAAATGGACAAATATCTAAATTTTTCATGCCAGAATCACACATCTCTAGTGATACTGAACAGAATGCAGGTGTACATCCTAACACAGACTTGCCCACCAGAGTCTCAGGATTATATGAGAGACACTGCCAGATAAAGTGGTTACTGATTATCTGCAACAGTCACCAACAGGGAAAGTTGTGAAGGCTTCCTATGCAAAAAAATCCTTAATTTTACTAAAGGTGCCAAAGTACCAAATAAAAACCAGCACAAGCAAAGACAAGGTGATAATATTTTAAGTTCAAATATCCCTATTAAGGCAGCCAACATTGATCTGGCCAATTGAGTAACTTTGCAGACCATCAATTCATTTTACCAAGCATTCTGTCCTTGGCATTAATATTCACAAACACTTAAATTATCCTTTCCCAGTCTAGCCTGCATTATTCTAGTGCACTCCACACTCTCAAGATTGGAAATGCTTTAATGAAGATAAAATACACATAAACAAGACAGTGATATCACAAGTCAGCCCTTGGTGCTCCTTTGAAAAGCTACTGGACTAGACATAATTTCAGAGAACATTTAAATCTTTATCTCAATTATCAGGATATAAAAAAGTGAAAGCTGAGAAAGAACAAGGATTTCAAGAAGAGTTACAAGACTATTGTGACTATCATGGTATTTAGATTTTTTTAAAATTGTGATATTACTCTCAATTACAGATAAACCAGCTTTTAGATATGAAATAATTTAGAAGCAGGAGAAACAGAAGCTGCAGAAGCTGGACAACAGTCAAGAGTGAAGAGTTCATGAGAAGCCTGACAGAGCTTCAGAGGGCAAAAGCTCTGCCAGCATGCTGACTCAACCCTTATTTATATTGGTATCTAGTGCACAGCACATCTATGTTCCATAGCTATAGTACGTAACAGAAATCATTAAAAAGCAGATTTGCTGCAGAACACCACATAAGATACATCAACCAACTGTGAAAGCAGCAGGTGAGTGGTTCATGTAGCATCTTGTGTACACACATTTGGATGGGGCAGGCTGGAAATCCTGTGACTGCAGAACACACCAGCCCTTTCCACCATGCTCATCCAGAGGAATTACACAGTCAAGGGCTAAACACAGGAAATGACCTATGGAGATGGAAGGAGGAAGAGAGACAATGCTGGGTCTAACAAAAGATTGTTCATGTGACTCGAGAATTCACACTTGCTTTGTTTGTAAAGACAAGCAAGAGACAGAAACTGTAGAGCAGTTACACTGCAAACCCAAACACTTGCAAGGAGCTGACAAGGCTGCTGTTGAAGTCATTCAGTTTAGCCCTCAAAAAAGTGAAGTGTGATATTACTTCATATTAGGGACAATATATTAGGATAAAGATATATTTAGCAATAGACACTCATCATACTAAACCAAAATTAGGTACTCCCTATCCAAGCATTTTCACAGAAAGTGCTTATGAGCAAAACTGTTTCTCTCTCTTTTGAACTGTACTACTGCCAAAATAAACTTTGTAAGACCCCAGGTTAAATCCTCATTAGCCAATATAAATAGCAGTCTTCTTACACGAATAATGAGGAAAAATACAAATAAAATCAACATGAGATTTCAATAATTTTAGTGACACTTCTACTGTAATTTTAATCTGTTTTATGTAATAACACTGACTTCCAGTGTTTCCTTTATTAAGTAAAATCACACCATTACAGAATCTGACTAACCTGCAAGACAGGTTCTCTGAAGGCTTTTCTTCTTCAGCAAGTCATGTTATTAAAACTTATCACTGGGCTTTAAGTAAACATAACACTATTTTCATAGTTCAGTAAAAACTAGTCCTAAAGTAAATTGCTGATGTCAAGCAAGCCGACAATCTGAGGGTGGGGAGGCTTAATCTAGAAAGTTCCATTACCTTGCATGTAGGTTATGAAGCAAGTGAATCATGAAAGGCTCAAATCCCCAAAATTATTCCTCTCCCCACATCCCCACGATCTCAAATCTAAATTGCTTATTTTCCAGCAGTGATATCCTTTAAGACCTTTGCTACTAAGTCAAAATGCCAATAGAGTTTTCAACAGGAACTGAAATTATTTCAAATTACACTTTTTCCAGTTGAAGTCTTTGTTTTCATAGAAGTTCAATCTATGGAGAGGAACTACAGAAGTATAAGTAGCAGGCATGTACAGGACTTGTTCAAAAGGACTTGCTCTGATTTAGCAACAGTTATGAGCTAAGAGCAGGGTCAGGGTGCATGGGGAGGCTGTCCCTATCTCACCCATTTGGGGAGATATCCTAAATGACAAGATATCCAAGATGACAGGTGCTTACTACCTCCTGCTAAAACTGAAGTCTAAGATACTTGGCAAACAAAACTTTTTTCCCAAAGGATTTTTGTAAGATATAAGTATTTACAGGCTTATCACAGGGGTGGGAGAGGAAGGATAATCAATCACTTGGACACAGAGCTCTATTTCAAAATGAGGCATATTAGTAGTCTCAGAAAGTTAAAGGCATCTTTTCCTCCACAGCTGGCAAGAGTGCTCATCATGCATTGTCAGCTTCTAGCAGATCAAGTGCATGGATGACTTGTAAAAATCTGTGCAAAAAAGTGTACATAATTTAAGTTTTTGTTTTGTTTTTGTTTCCCAGACATATACAAAACCTTCAAAAACAGAGCAGGGAGGAAGGAAATCAGACAGCATTGGACAATGGAGAATTGAAAGAAAATCAGTTTTCCCTCTACTCCAGTTCTGTAAGACTGAAGTCCTCTGAAAATTAAGTAAAATCACCACCTCTGGTAGATTTACACAGAACTGATTATTTACCAGCTGCATTTATTTCTCCTTTGGATCCTCAGTGCCAAAATAAAACAATTCTACTGTAGCACAGTAATCAGAAGAGACTGAAGTCTAAACAGCTATTTAAAATTCACAAACCCATCAAACCTGGACTGACAAAAATCTAGACTCAGAAACAAAGCCATCTGAAACTACATTATCTACACTGCAAAGAAAGCTACACAAAACTCCCCAGTGAAAGTTTTTTTCCTCAGTAGTACCTTAAAAAGACAACTTTGAAGTTGTACTTTGAAAAGAACACAGACACTGTTACTCTGTAATGAGTTTTAAGGAAGCAACATCTATATTCTGGGCCATTCCTCCCACACATTCTTCAATAGCACACTTAGTTTTCTTTTAGTTGAATCAACCTAAACTACATCCTTCAGGAAATGAGCACCTCTTAGGAAATAGGGAGTTCACAGGTTATAGTGCCACAACATAAAAATGTTAGCACACACAAAAAAGCCGTGATCTCTACAAGAATTGGGAAGAATTCACAATCCAAAATTAAAAAGATGAAACTCTGATGTGTATCCTGTTATAAGACAAAACTATCTGCATTCACTTAATTTTTTAAATGGAAGTTAAAGCAAGGTTGTACTCAATAAGTTTTTCTTATATATTCCACTTTATTGAACAAAGTCAAATGATTCCTTGGCCGTTAACTTGAAGGATGTCAACTTGAACTATTTATTCCATGAAACTCACAGATGGGTATATTCATCCCTACCTCAACCACTGCCATAGAATTCACCTCCCTGTTTCTGATTTTTAAAAAGTCTCATATGACAACTGATCACTATCAAAAAATACCCTAAGGAAAAAAAATTAAGAAATAAACAGTTGTTTGGTAGAATGGAGTGTACAGACCTTACCAGAAGTCCCTGCTGTGTTCTGCAGATACTCTTGAGTTGAATTCCACCATTAAAATCAAACCTACATAAGCTGTAATTAAGAAATGTATCTAAGCATTGCCTGGCACATGATCTCATGAAATTTGTCTTGACAAAGGCCAAAGACCTTCCTGAACTAACTGCTGTTGGGTGTTTTTTCCATAAGATATGATCTGGCATAAGCCTATTTAAAAACTGCAAGTAGCAAATCATCTCTAAGAGAATTCATCTAGGGTCAGAATCAAACATCAAGTAGTGCTCTTCATCATCACTCTTCTTTTGTTACATATTCAGATGCTTTTATCTGATGAGCCATCTTCTCCTTATATTCCAAGAAATTGGAAAGGGTTAGAGAACAGGTCCTTGGAAGACAGGGACACAGACAATTACATCATCCTTCTTACAAAATACTCACAAGAACTGGTAATTCTGGAAGAAATCCCTGCCAGATAGCCAATAACCTCCCACTTGACACCATTGTGACGAGATTAAAGCACAGCCATCCTTGAGGTCACTCTACCTAAGTCACATGAAATTTGGCAAGGCTTCCATGAATATTGTGTGCAGCATATGAACAAGTACTGGGTTTTGTCAGGCTCAGAGCTCTGATTATCCCTCTCTAAATCGCTATATCCCCTACAAGCTTTACCAATATAATAACCATGTTTTCTTCCAATGCAACACAAAAAGAAAAACAGCATTACCACAATTCCCTATAATCCACTAGCAAACCCATTACTGAAGGTTTTCCATGACAAAAAGCTGGAAGATCCATGTCACCTGGGAACAAAAATACTCCAGCTGCATTTGAAATCTAACAAGCTGAAGTCTCCCTTTCTTTTTCAAAAGCAGTGAACAGTAGGTGCAGTGCTGTCTCACCCTGAGGGCAGAAGTGCCCAGCTCTCTCCATGGCCCTGCCCATGTCCCTTCTCAGGGAAGATGTGCGTGTCCAAGCAAGGGTTAATAACACCATAGTGAATCCTACTGCAGTCTCTGGTGGATAATGGTTCATTGCTTCCAGCAGAGAAGATCACTACAGTAGAAAGCAACAGATCCCTGATGCCATGAGAGGTACCTATGCTTGTAAATCCCAACTTGTCATTTTATCTTCCTTTGAACCTAAAAATCTGTCTTATCTTAGAAAAATTTGAGAAGTATTAGAATCACAATTCCTACCACGCTTACCTTTATAAACATGTACTACAAAAATATATAATATCTACCACAGAGAAATACATATTGTACTGCAAGAAATGAAAGATTTTGTCCTTGGGGAGCAGGAGGGGGAAGAGAAACCTCAACTTACACTTTTGCCCAACTGTTAAGCTTTATTTTGCAAACTGCAGCACCATTGCTTGTACAAATGGCAGCTGCAGCTGATGAGCCATTTCCTCATAGCACCATAGAGGAAAAATTCAGTTCCACAGTAAAATAAAATTATTTTGGTCATTAAAAATAATTTTTAAAAATCTACAATTAAGTTTAAGGGAGTAAGTTAAAACATAACTTAGCACAGAAATATTATAGCCTACTTAGGGTAATAAATAATGACACTTCAGCAAAGAAGTGGTGAAAATGATAAGAATCACAAAGCCCCACATTTGGAAGTAAAATTTAAATACCAGTCAGAAAGCTGCAAACCATAACATAAGCTTGTGTTCATCTTATGTCTTCATTTTTCTTAAAGAAAATGTTTTTAAACAGAACAAAATTAAACCAGCTACAATACACATGAGGCTATCAGCTCTTAAACTGTGTGGAACCAAGACAATGCCTATACTTGTGCAACCAATTACTTGGCTGAATAAGACCATTTATTCAGATTAAAGCCAGTAGAATTAATATCCTTTTCTTCTTTGTATTTTGCTTTGCACTGATCTGAGGTACTGCACGTAAATTAAAAATACATTACTAGAAATTGGTTGTTTTTAAAGAAGTATAATCATGCACATGCATATTTAATTATTTGTATTGATGATTCTCTAATTTCTTGTCTTTCAGTATATTCAACTCATTATCATAGTTTACATTTCCAACTGTCAGAATGTTCCAATTCCCATCTCCAAATCAAAAAATTGCACGTCTTAAAGGTGCATTGACACTGACAAGTGTCTTGTTCTCTATTTGCAGCCAAAGAGGCTTTCTCAGATTAATCCTCTATCAGGACTGGGATGTAAAAGGGGATTTTAAACCAATGGCTGATGCTCATCACTACAAGTGCGAAAAGGAAACACGATTCCAAGATGCATCACACTGTTTTCAAGAGGAAGGAGGTATTAGTGCTGCTTCACAGCCCTCTGGAGGAGCCCTCATTTGGTCAACCACCCTCCAGAAATGCCTAAGTGGAACAGACATGGAGACAGCCAAACTGGGCTGTCAGCAAGAGCCCTGCCTTGTTTAGCTTAGCAAAGCAATTCAGGTCTCTGCAAGGGTACTGGGGATGGGCAGAAAACAATTTAAACCAAGGACAGGGAGGCAGAGTCAAGTGTCCTGGAATACACTCAAACTGAAGGACAAGACTATCAGCCACAGCATGAAGCAGAACTGAAGATATGGACAGTGAAAATCTATTTCAAATGAAGTTGAATCAGCTAGTGAAAGGCATTTTACATATTTCTACAGATAGACAGAATCAAAACAGCTGCCCCAATCCCTTCACATTTTTATCACCATTCACATGAAAAAGCTTTGCACCCTCCCAAATACATCTGCAACTCAATTGTAATATAAGAGCTGCCTTTGTCTTCTGGATGGTTTTTCAGCAGCAGGGGAGAGGAAGGGAAATTTGTCTACAAGAGTTTTTATAAAGCTCTAACGTATCTTTTAAAACTGCATTTAAAATAAAATAAAAAGGAGAAGAAAGAATAGTATTTTGTGTAAAAGTATGGACAATTTGCAAGGTAAAGCAAACTTGAAAACCTGAAACCAAAATAAAATCATAGGGTAAGGAAATCAGGTTTTTCACTGGTGGATGCGCAGGAATTTATTGTATTTCATGAGTTTCAGCAAATCATTAAATGCTATCCCCTAGCTGAAAGTGAAATGGCAGCAAGTATACAAAATAACAGAATTAACTTAAGTGCAGACAAGCTTGGACTTGAGTGAAAACACACTTGTATCTCTAATACTTGCATGTGCAGCTACCAAGAACCCAGGCATTCCAGTGAAAAAAGGGAGGGAAGAAAATTTTGTTCTAATTACACACATTACAAATTCTTTAGAAGCACATACCCCTTCCCACATGCAATACTTCCCTTCTTTGTAGCTAAATATGACACAGCAGAACACAGCCAATCCACCTCCTACCAGGATTCTGTCTTTTCTGTTCTAGGAATATGTTCAACATTTTCCCAGTGATTTTGCAGCCTCGTGCTAAAAAAAGGCACCAAAAGCTAATAATGAACATGCTTCAAGCATTCATTTTCCCGAGTACAATGAGTAAAGTGCTCTGAGCAGATAGTTAAAACACCCCAAAATTCTCTCAACTAGCCCTGACAGGTAACAACCATGCATATAAATTCTTTTCCTAGTCAGAATTGTTAGAGCTTTAATCTGTTGTTTCAACTTCAATACTGAACAGAAATATGTAAAATTAATAGGATTACACAAAACCAACCCAACCCCAAGATGTGTCTTATGAACAGTAGAAAGCACTCATCCAAAGGCAAGTTTAAGATGTGTAAGACAACATCTAGGAATTAACCACCTGATGATGTAACTTCCAAGCTACAACTGCAGATGCCCTACTCCAGGAATTACGTTACAAGAAAATGACTTCACTTGTTAACTGTTAAAGGGTTAAATATACATGCTCCTGACAGGAAAATCTCATAAAGCATTAAGCAAAGCCACATTCTGGACATGGGAGAGGCCATTTTCCAAATGATCCACCAAAAGCAATTTCTAAAACTAGCCAGGTTTTTCCCCCAACAGAAAAAAATATATGTCAGGCAAATTGCATATGTTGTACTAGGATATGACACTGACAGTACAAGCCAGAGGAATTCTCTATTTCTAAGCCATTTCAATTTTGCAAAAATCAGCATCAGTAAGAAGCAGTCCTAGTTTTAATAGTTAAGAGCAATCAGCAAAATGACAGAAGATGCAGCAAGTAAGCCGTAACATCAGAACTGCATTCAAAGGCTGTGTTTCTAATAAATCATTACAAAGTTACTAAAACCCCAAGTTAAGCTAATAGCCACACAAGATTAGTCCTTGTACTTCATTATCCTCAAACTGCCAAGCTCTCAATGCTCACCATACACACACATATCACATCACATCAGTTAGTAGTTTCTCATGGCCACGTGAAATACACTGCTGAAACACAACACATGGTTTGCTTCAAGCACCACCATGGCAGGGAGCAGACATTTACTGAATTAAACCAGGAAACGTGTAAAACTTGACGTCTTTTGACCCAAATTTACTGCCACAACTCAAGAATCAGAGATCAGAGTGTCCAAGGAGTCTGTTCAGCTACCCCTCACCAAAATGCAGGGGTGTAAGTGGCAGGAAGATAACAATGATTCCAACACACATACGAAGAACAAAAAAAGAAAGTGACATCTCCAAAACTTTCATCTGGAATGTTCCCTGACCCAAGGATGAAAAGGTTATAATGATACAGTGAGACAAATTTATGTCTTGGACTGGATTTGTAGGAACATTTGCCTGTATTTCCTATACTGAGGGAGATTACAAGGAAAACATACAGGGCCCACAGTTCTACATTACAGATTCTTAGAAAGAGGTTTTGAGATTTGGATTGTGGGGTTTGTTTTGGAGGGGTGAGGCACTAAGGAGAAGCAGAAGGCAGCTGAACCAAGACATCTGTGACTGCTAAGTCTTTAAGGCAATTCAATGTGAGACTGCAAAAGACAAAGCCAAGTAAACAGCTGTACCAGAAAAAACACCATAAAGAACCAGCTGTATACTGGCCCTACTTGGGTGCATGCTGCTCCAGATGTTCTTTGCCTCTTTGAAACCCAAGAAAATAAAAGCTGCTCAAATGTCATTCACCACACCAACCCCTCTTCATGGATACTACAAACAACAACTGAGAACAAACAGGAAGCTCCCAATCAGCTCTCCACATCCCAAGACTGTCAGGAACAAACTCTCCTTGCAGACAACCACACGAATTTGAAAATGCTATCAAAGGACAGCTTTGGCTTCTCTGACTGTGCGATGAGGGTCTGTGTGCTGGTAGGTGACAATGTACATTAAAAGGAATTCACATACAAAAAAAGCCTTCCCTGGTTGTCAGCTTGAGGGAAGACTTTGTCACTAGGACGATGAGCAAAACATCAAGAGTTCAAAGATGATATACCAGGGCAAGAGCCTAGAATTAAGTACAAGTAATTATTCACAAAAGTTCATAAATCCAAGTAATCAATCCATCAGTCTTAGACAAATGCATACCAATGTATAAAGCACAAGAAAAGGAGTCAGAATTCTCTGAATGGGACTAACACAATGATCCACTCCATAAGAGTCCCTTCCCACTGGAATACTAACAGAAAAAGGATCCAGTCAGTTCACCAAAAAACACAACAAACACCTAAACATGCAAACAAAAACCCAAACCAAACAAATGCTGAGGAGTGTTATGCTCTATACCCAAAGGATACAAGCATCACAAATGCAGAGAGGTATCCTGCAAGTCTGCAAATAATAAAAAGAGGAAAGCAGGAGTGCTAACAAGCTGCAAACTTACCACAGACCATCAAAAAAGGCTAGCAGACAAATATCCTTTCTGAAAGGGGAAAGAAAAACCTGTAATACTTTTTGTTACAAGGAGATAATAAGAATCTAGGCATCTACTGGGAATGGCTCAAGGAACATACATTTTTAAAACACAGAAAGCAACTGGAAGCACTTCCTTTAGCTGTAGCAGCAAGTAAAAAGTATTTGACAGTAAACAATAAGAGTTTCACTGGAAGTGAACCATCAATTCAATGGTTACTGAAGAGGGAAAGGAAGGAAGAATAGCAAGAGACAGATTTCACATCACTAAGAGCTCACAGATGACAAGTCTATGGGAAGGAAGAGTTAATTCTCAAATGACACAATAGAAACAATCAAATTCAAGAAAACCAAGCACAGCAAGAGAATAGAAAACAGCGAGAGAATAATGACTCTGAAAAAGCACACATGAAGGGAGTAACAAGCATAACAATGGCAAGAGAATAAGAGGGACAAATATGAAAGGCTAAAGGCACAAAATGAAAGAACTCTTACTAAACAGCTTGAGGCTACTAAGAAATCATTCTATTAGCATACTACTACTACTACTAGAATTTCTCCATTACTGAATGAAGAGAGAAAACAGATTGATGAAGAACAATCCTTGAAGAGATCAACTACAAGCAGATGACCAGCAGAATTAGTACAAGTAAATGAGTAAAAAGTCCACCCAAAATCAACTGACTACTGGAAAGAGCCATACTTATATTTTTTCCAAGTAGGCTAGATTTGATAACATTCAAGAAACTTCCTCAGGAAATCCTTTGAGCCACTTCAAAATCAATAATCCTATATTTGAAAACTCATGGAGGATGTCTTAGATAATCAGCTTAGAAAGAGGTGAACTATTTAGATCCTTTTTTTAAAACAAAGAAACAACCTCACTCCTCAAAAAAAACCCCAACCCTCTGCCCCCCCCACCAAAGAAATAAATTAGAAAACCAAAAACTGAAGGAGAAAAAAGGATAGTGAAGGTAGAAAGACTTGAGGAATGGATTGTCTTCAGTTCCCAGAAAAGCTAAATATACCCAAACAATCTTTTTAAGCACTTAGATGATATGGAGAGAAGGAACAGCCACCTTGGTTATGTCAAACCAGTAAAATTTTCTTCAATATAAGATTTACACAGGGGAGGAAGAATAAATGTCAGGATTTACTTGATTAATGTCTTTGACAGCCTTAAGTACTGAAACTTTCTCATGACCAAATTAAAAAGCAGGATCTTGACAATTACCACGAATTTCCAAATAGTTCTAAGTGACTAGATGCAAAAGAGGAGTCAACAAGGTCAGGATGATGGAAAGAATGAATACTACCTTGGGATGCATAGCTTATGTGACACAGGACATAATCCTTTCACCTAATACTGCTCCTCAGAGTCTCAGAGGGACAACTGCAACTCACCCTGAGCACAGGTCTTGGAGCCAGACAGGAACAGCTGGAGAAAAGCCACAACAGAACTACCACCAGACACAGACAATATTATTATTAATATTATTATTATTTCCTGACAGGAAAGGCTGAGAGAACTGGGGACACCAACCTTACACATAACACTGAGGAGAGAGAAGAGTCAGTTCTCTCCATCCACAGCAAACAGAATAAGCAACAAAATGTTTGAATTGCTGTAAGGGAGAATTCTATGCAATAGAAAACTAACAGCAAAGTAGTTAAGAGTAAAACTAGGCTGCCTGGTGAGGTTGTGGAGTCTCCATCAAATAGGTCATTTTAAGAGCAGGTTAAACAAACAAGTAACAAAAAGCAGAATCACTACTGTCTCCACTGGGCAGAAAACAGATGAATGAGATAAAAATAAGCATGGAAAAAAACCTTGAGGTTAAGACTTCAGAGCACTGATGAGAGATTTTGGAATATTATAATCAACTTTGGTGTCAGATTTAAGGAGCTGGTTTACAAAGATGGCTGCTTGAATTTTTGTCTGCTTCCTAGAGTGCAATTAAAAACCCCAAAACAACGACCAAAAAAACCCACAAACAAACAAACAAAACACAACCACCACCACCAACAAAAAAAATGAAACAAGAACACCAAACCCACACCATAAAACAATCTTAAAGAAAATCAATTGTATTCCTCAGACAAATCATCTACCTTTTAATATGTATCAAGGTATATAATTACAAATACTAATGTGCTTTAATATTTTAAAAGAAGATTAAAGGATCAAGAATTAGTGGAGTCTACCTGATATGATTCACAGAGGGAAAAACCAGAGCCAAAAAGCTCAACTCCCCTGGAAGCTACACAGCTCCTGATACCCTCCAGACTACCTGCCTGCTCAGTGCTCTCTCTCACAAATGCTCAAATGAAAGAGATTAGGAAAATGGAAAAATAAGACAGTCCAATTAGAACGGTAAATCCCCACAGTAGCTGTGGGACACAGGCATCCTTTCTGCCTCTCCCAGCCCTATTCATGGCAGTACAGTGGAGCTGGAAGCCTAACCAGTATAATTTCCAACTAGCCCAGGAGGTCTGAGCACGAGCACTGGTTTTCCATAAAGAGGAGCCACCAAGATTCTTCCTGTTCAATAGTGCCAGGCAAATTTTGCTTAAGAGGAAAAGAATCCCAAGAGCATATTGGAAGGGCAGGGATCCTCTCATACTTTAACAACAGGGATTTGTGCTCCACTAAACTCCAGTAAAGTCCACTAAGCAGAGGCACCTATAAAAGAAATAATCATCTGACCTCACACCTTTCTGATCATGTAGTAACATTCATTAACAGATTACTGCTAGAGCTATGCAAACTCTCTCATGTCACAAACACCACTCTATGCAATAGCCATTTTGGTGAAAAAATTAAGACAAGGACAATTTCTAGTCATAAATAAAGTCTTAAAAGCCTCAATAAAGGCAGTTCCTTGCATCAACTAATTTTTGCTGGTCATGAGTTAATACCAACACTAAAAAAACTTTGCCTGTAACTTCAAAAAGTTAAACTACTCAAGCACACTATACAAAGAATATATTTGTGGCAGAAGTGTCAGAGACAAGACAATGCAAGCAAAATAAAACAGTGAAGACTAATTTCCTGCTATAAAAAAGAAGGAAATACACAAGTAACAGAGAAACCACAGAAATTTTTTTTTCCATCAGACAAATTCCCTAACTTGGGAAAACAATTAAAATGTAAAAATACAATTATTTGGGAATTATTTTTTATTATTAGGACAATACCTCACATAATGAGGGCTGGAGTGGGAGTGTTGATCTGCTGGAAGGTAGGAAGACTCAGCAGAGGAATCTGGACAGGCTGGACCAGTGGGCCCAAGGGTCTGAGGTTCACCAAGTGCTGGGTCCTGCCCCTGGGTCACAACAACCCCTGCAGTGCCACAGCTGGGGCAGAGTGGCTGGAAAGGGCCCCGTGGAAAAGGACCTGGGGGTGCTGGGTGAGGAGAGTGGCTGAACATGAGCCACGTGTGCCCAGGTGGCCAAGAAGGCCAATGGCAGCTGGGTTAATTATTATTAATTAAATCAAATTAAATCAGCAGTGGTGTGGCCAGCAGGACCAGGGCAGTGACTGCCACCCTCAGCACTGAGTCCTGGTGTTCAGCTCTCAGTCACTGAGCTCCAGAGGAGGGACAGGGAGCTGATCACTCCCATAAAGAGTGGCTGAGGGGGCTGGGGGTGTTTAGCCTGGAGAAAAGGAGGCTCAGGGGTGATATCACTGCTTTCTACACCTCCCTGACAGGAAGCTGTAGCCAGCTGGGGCTCAGTCTCTTCTCCCAGGCAACCAGCAACAGGAAATGGCTTCAAGCTGTGCCAGGGGAGGTTTAGGTTGGGCATAAGAAGGAATTTCTTTGTGAAAACAGTTGTTAAACATTGGAATGGACTGCCCATGGAAGTGGTAGAGTCACCATCCCTGAAGGTACTCCAGAAATGACTGAACATGGCACTTAGTGCTATGGTTTAGTTGACATGGTGGTGATCAGTCAAGGCTGGACTCCACGATCTCAGAGGTCTTTTCCAATTTAATTGACAATGTGATTCTGTATCCTCCATTTTGTAACATTGTACACTATTTATATGCTATTTCTCCAAGTTAAGCCTTCACGGAAAAAGCTCATGATGAGGATGTTGACTTTCTCAGGATTATCACAAATATAAACAGGGTTAGGAGTAAATTTCTTTGATTTTTTTTTGTTAGTGTTTTTGGTGCAAAGGAGGTCTAGTACCAGTTAGGATCCTCAAGGCTTCAGCAGAGGAGACACAGCCTACCATGGACATTTGCAGCTTAACTGTCAAATCATCAGTAACACCTTATGACTGAGAGGATGAGCCAATGTCACCAACAGGTAACACCATCAAGGACAACCTGCTGGCTTCAGAGCTTGTTTCAAAACTGGCTTCACATTTAGACAAATTCTCGTTTCTGTGACCTTAGTTAAAAGCCACAAAGGTAAGCACACATTCAGACTTCTGTCTGAATGTGCTACTTAAAGAATATATTACCACAGGCCATTTCTAGTAAGGTTTTAACAAATTTCTAGGGATCAGAACAATCCCTTAAACCTTACACAATCACTAGATTTTTTCACCTGAATAAAAGTTAAAACATAAGCTCAGAATTACTTTAAATATTGACAGAAGAATGTTCCTCTTCATCTTTTAAGGTGCAGCCATCAAGTTTACAAAAAACATACAACAAGCAGCCTAGATAATATTCAGTGTGTGATTGTCATAATTTCTGCATAATTCTGAAAAGCAGTAAGCTAAGTCACCAATGACAGCACTTCTGAAAACATTAAATAATAATTAATCTTTAACTTTGTTACTATGCAATGTTTCTTAGTACAAAGTTCCATACCCTCCTACATAAGGTTTCAAATCTCTAACTAGTGTATACTGTAGAAATATGGCAGCCTGTTTTTCAGACAGAATAGTTAATTGTTTTTTTTTTTTTTTCCTTTGAAAGCATAAGAATCTTTTTTAAAGCTTTTTTTATATCTAAAAATTATGGAACTTTTAACTTTGTCCACTTTCATTCTTGTAGCTCAGACTTATGATACTAAAAAACCCCAGCCTAGTCAGCTTCAGGCTGCTGCTGCAAGCTGTCTCAAATCACAGCAGCCACCAGTACAATTCCCTGCAGAGTCCCTGAAAAGAAGTGGAGAATGACAGTATAGTAGAGCCAAATCTTGGGAGCAGCCAGGAAAAAATGTGAAGATAGAATAAAGATGATCACACAGATAAAACAGCAAAGTTTCTGTGACAGTAAAGGAGAGTTCTATCTCTTGCTGGATGACAAGCTAAAACCTTAATTCATCTGAAGCCTATTCCAGTAAAGATCTGGGTTTCAACTACACATTAGCTACAGCCACACAGATAAGTTAAAGCCACTAAAACAAATTTGTGAAAAACTTCTAGTGAACCTCAGCTAAACCACCATCTGTTGAGGCAGCAGCTGATTGAAGATAAGCAGCCTGGAAGCATTATGGCAATTAAGAAATCTTTTGGTCATTAACTCCACACCAATTAAACACTAAAGGCTGGCAGAACCGTACTATGGCTCAAAATTGCTTTTTAAGGGCAACTCTTCTGTTTCCTGTGACTGGTTTCAGGAAGAGACACAGTGTGGCAAAGAACCTTGAAATATTTTCTCAGATACTTTGTCCACTGGCAGCCCACATATATGTGCGTTCTCCTATTCAGAAATAATTTCCATGCACACATACAAAGTACTTACTTCATTCCTACACTTACATAGCAACCTCTTTAACCCATATTTAAAAACACCATGTTCCAAAAAGCCTCATGCACACACACATTCTCACTCATACATCTGCCCGTGGAAGTGTCTCTGGGCTTGCATCATTAATGTTATCCAAATTCAGAGTGTCATATCTATCTCAGTGAAATATTCCCTACAACACATTTGAAATTGTCAACTGTTAAGTTTAATATAGTTACAGAACTTGAAAGAGATTTCCTTAACTTCCTTTAATATTTATAAAGTAACAAAAGTCTGCCTATTACAACATGTTTTTCTCAAGGCATTTTTAATGTAAACTACCAATCTCAGTGGGAAAAAGCACCTAATAGCAGAAATATCTGAAATACCTGGTCAGCCTCGAGAAGAAAAGAAGACCAAGAGTACATCTTATCAATGTCTACAAGCATCTGAGAGGAGGGTGTCAAGCACATGGAACCAGGTTCTACTCAGTGGTGCCAGGCAATAGCACAAGAGGCAAGAGCTGGAAACTGATGCACAGGAAGTTCCACCTGGAAAGAACTTCCTCACTATGCAGGTGACTGAGCCCTGGAACAGGCTGCCCAGAGATGCTGTGGATTCTTCCTCACTGCATTCCAGATATTCCAGAACTGTCTGGAAACCACCTGTACAGCAAGATGCTCTAGGAAGACCCTACTCCAGCAGGCAGGTTGGACCAGATGACCCCACCAGTGGTCCCATCCAACTGCAGCAATTATCTGTAAAATTCAATGTCATCATCACCTCTCCAGCTTAGGAAGTCTTCTGCTCTGAGAGCTCAAGTTTCTATTTCTGCATGGAGGGAAACAAACAAACAAACTCAATAACACCCCACCACCAAAAACCAGAAAACAAGCTTTGATATTAAAAAATTTCCTACTTTAAAACCTTAATTATTTTAGCCTCAAAATACAGAAGAAATCATAAAGTTTGCAGTGCTCACAGTTAGTGCACTGACTTCAACCACATCAACATACAGCTGTTTGTACTAGGTCTCTCTCTTTGAAAAAAGCCTCAAAGAGAGAAGTGGGTGGTGGAGTGTATTCAAGTCTGGCACCCCTGCCTAAAGCCACATCTTTTGCTTCTAAGGAGCCATCACTGATGCAGTTTCAGCACAAAGCTGAAAGCAGAACAGGAGTCAAGGTAGAGCCTTATGGCACTACATGTACACTGCATAATATGGTTTCCAACCTATTGCAATGCTACACATGATGAAATATCCCCTAATACACAGACTTAAGAGTCATGGCTTGCATTAATTAACAAACTGCTTTCAGGAAAATTATTCAACTGATAGTCTTCTTTTCCTTCCCTCACTTGACAATCCTGGTATCACAACAGACATTCAAACCTGAGGCACATAACCAAAACTTCTCAGTCAAATTCAAAACACAAGTCTACATCATGCCATGCTTAGCTAGTGCATTCAGCAGTCTTTTTTTCTTGAACTCAATTGTCCATCTCAAAAGGCCAAGCATATTTCATGTACCATCAACAATGCTTGCTTGCTCTTTTACAGTTTTCTCCCCTCATTCACATTAACTCATCTCCTACTTCATCCAAGAGGAAAAAACCCCACATTTTAGTCTTATTCTATCCCTCTAAAGACCCCACCCTCATTCACTACCCACAGACTTCTGTTAATTTACCAAGCCTGTAAGTGCCACCTGTTTCTTCTGACATATGAGGAGAATAAAAGCAGAGTGAAAAAGACCAGTCCCCAAAAAAGCAGTGTTTTTCTACAAAAAAGGTGCTGCTTCAGGGTCTTGTTCAGATGTCAGTCTAGCTGGCAAATATCCATGTTTAGAGCTCCTAAATGATGGCTGGTGGGCAGAGCTCAACACTAACACTGAGTTATCCTGCACTAGCTCTGGCAGCAGCCAGCCCTGCCAGCACACAGCTGTGCCAAGCCCACCTGAGAGGCAGCTGACTACCCTAAATCCAGATCATATATTAGCTTAGATAACCACTTTTAATAAAAGCTGGCTCAGGAGCCAGGTGGTCCTAACACAACATGCCATATTAATTTCCCTCCTTCTCAATACCTTTATGAGTGTTACAACTGAGATTCCCAGTACTGTAAAACCTCCTTCAGATTCTGATGCTGTAGAGAAACATGCCTACTACTCACTCCTTACTTTCCAGTACCCTTTCTGAGGACTAACTTTAGAGGTTACTTCTGCTATGCCTGCAGATTTCCTCAAGGAGGTGAAACCTCAAGGAGGAAGTAAAAAGATAATGATACAAAAACATATCTTAATTAATTTACTGTTGTCCACACAAGTCAAAGTAGCAAAACCCTTTGAGTGGGCTTCAGTTGCCAGTGTCTTTATTCCTAATTCAAAAAATTACAAATACTTATGGTTCCATGGAGCCCTTGACATTTTTAAATTACAACTACTGGATTTAACTACCACAGCTAACTTATCAATCATTTATTATTTAATAACAGATATCAATCACTAGAGTTTTATATTCTAGCAACGCATGCATATGTTAATAGCTCATGTCTACAGCACACGTACAGGTTTGTGACATAAACCAAACACTGCCCAGTTCTCTACACAGTTTGGTCTTGCTTTAAGTAGCAAAACCACTATTTCCAAAAAGAGCAACAACTGACTTAGGAATCAAAGTGAGCAAGGCTGACATTGCATTGCAAGCCATGACTAAACAATCACTTTTGATATTGTAGGCATAATTAATATCTGGAAGAATAAAGATGGGCATCTGAAAATTTACATCTCGAACAGTGATGTGTTCTGTGCCGCCAGCCAGACACTTCCATCCAGCCTGCTACCTCTCCCTGGAGAAGAGAAGAAACAGCTATTTAGAGCAGCAAACACTGCCCCAACAGCTGATCACATCCTCCATCTGTCTGCAGCTCAACACAGACCACTGAACTGCTGCCAAAGCAGTTAAAGGGAAAAAAAAAGCCAGCAGCTTTTTCCTATGAGCAACCGTCATCCAGGAACCCTCCCAGAAATTAGTCCTCACTGCCCATTGTGGCTCCTCCTGGACCACAAGCAATTTACCTCCCACAGGCACATTCTAACAGGAGTAGGAGACGAGTCCATAAGAGAATCCCTGAAGTCCAGATGCCATAAGTGACAAGTTTGCTCAAGATCCAGGCAGTCCACAGCTCTGGACTTCAAAATAATTACATTTGTGACCTTGTAAAAACTTAGTTATGTACCTGGGTGATTGTTGTCTCATGTTTTTGAACATCCTTTGCAAGTAAACACCTGTCAAAGCTACTACAAGCCAGTTCAACAGATCAGTGTGTGAAAGGAGGACTAATGTAAAGGACTACTGTGCATGAACACTTTGTGACCTTCCACACCAAGTAACAATTCAGAGGCACCCACAACCTAGTGTGGCTTGTTCCTCTAGGCCTGAGGAGAGACTGTGTATAGGAATATTTCATGGAAGCACACAGAGATTTTCTGAAAAATGTACAGTGAAGTAAATCTTTTATTTCCACCTTATAAATGAGCAAAGTTACTCTTTAAGATTTACGATATGACCCAAGGGGTCTTGTATCATAACCTGTTTGAGCTCCAACTTTTTTTGTTTTTTTAAGAGGAAGAAACCATAACTGAGTAGGCAGGTAGAGGCTAAGCATGGCCTCCTACATAGGTTTTTCACCTTATCTGACTTCAGCACTCAGCTTATGCCAAAATGTCTCCAGGCTCCCTTCAATAAAGAGTGGAGAGAGATGGCCCCTCTACAGAGTGATGCAGAACAGGAACCTGTCTCTCAGATGCCTGAGCAGGTTCTAGCATTGCTAGGAATTTTGAGATGGAGAGAACTACCTTTGTGGCTTTTGCAAAAGAAGGGGAGTTGATTATTTAAGAACTTTATTATTCATTATTTAAGTTGATTATTTAAGTGGGTTAAAGTTCCCACCCCAAGGAAGTTTTTCACCACTTCAACATGAACAACTTCAGTTCAACAGCTTAGAAGAGGCTCACAGGCAACCCCATTAATATTCCCCCTAAAATCCACTTTGCAAAACAGTGCCTGGACTAACTTCTGCATCACTAAAGCAGCTGTACATCCTCTCTTAAAAATGTAAATAACAAAAGAATATTTAGGAAAAAATATTTACCTCATGTAAATGGCTATGCTGCTCAGATGTATCTTTGATAGTATTTCTGGTGTGTTTCCTCACAGGGGAGGAGGTGAAGGTCAGTAATGTCATAGGCTGCCTTGAATTTTTACAACACAAAATTAAGTGATTGCTGTGTCAAAAAAAAAAGGCATATTTATTCTACTGCATTCTCAGAAAAGCCTCAATTTAGGCAGTTCCTGTAATACCATTAAGAGTAACATCATAAATGTAATTTCCCTGTTGAACTCTTCATTTGCAGCAAAGAAGGAACTGAACTGCAGTATTCTTTGAGACATTTAACTAAAATATTTCATTATGTTTCATTATCCTAGGAAAATTCCACATATGGAATATTCTTTCTCAAAACAGACCAGTCCACAGCTACCTTTGCCACTATTAAATTTTAAAAAAAATACCACAAGAAAGGAAAATGTAGGGACTGTTTCCATTACCTTAATAAAAGGGGATATATGACCTCCTCTCCTCAGTGAAGGAGCCCCAATAAATATTAAACCTTCTTTGATTACTCAGATCCATACAAACCCAGAACACTGCCTAGCACACCCATGAAGTCCTGTACATCCTAATAAAGCAAGTTTATTTCCCAGTTATTCCTCCCAATCACTTCTCCACAATATGTCTTCAGCAGGTCTGTATTTGTTCAGGACCACCCTTGCTAAACACACAGATCCAGGCCTGAACATTACTCTCATAGGCACCAAGCACCACCAAACTCAATTTCCACACCCTCTCAGCTCTCCTTGGCAGGCAGAAGAGAGGCTGACTGGATCTCCTGTTGTAAAGGAGAAAGTATCCAAAAACTCCCCCCAAGATGAGATACCACTACAACAGGAAAAATGCCATAACCAAGAAAATAATGTAGTATTAAATACTTACATAAAGCTTCACATACTGTTTGGGGTCAAAAAACTTGCAGGATAAGAACCCTGGATATTCTCATCAATATACACCTATTTCAGAACTAACTTTCAAACTAATCTAGTTCCAAATTAAATCACCAAGGTTTTGCTTCCACAGTCAGGAAACAAAAGGGAGGAGAGGAAGGGAGTCACTATGTTTTTTGGAGTAAAAAATTTCTCTCTCTCAATCTCTCATATTTTGCAACCAATACAGCAAGGAGAAAAAAAATCCTCTGCCTTCACACCTGGAATCAAATGTCTCCTAAGAAAGGTACAGGAGGATCATTAGTTGATACAGGTTAGAAACTGATTATTTTCAGACACACTTTTGGTATTTTGGTTGTTTCATTTAACAATTCACAACCAATTATTGTCATTATCAGGTGACCATGATTTTGCAGGTGCAGGAGGTGGGGGAGAAATGGACTGCTCAGGGATTGGATATACATCAAGGTCATGAGTACACACAGGCACTCTCTTCCCAGGGCAGCATCATGAGATCTGACCCAATCACTGGTTCTGTGCCTCTGGTCTCAGGTCTATTAGCTGAAAAATGCCTGAACTGAGCATGGGAAGAAGCTATGAAAGAGCTAATAATGTCAATGTTATGCAACCACTAAGCTTGTTTTAAAGTTTGAAATGTTCTGTTTAGATTCTGCTTCTAAATTAGCAAGTTAACTCAACCATACCATCTAAAGCAAATCCTAATAGTTTTATCCCATTCTGTCTCCTTTTATTACAAAAAGCAGAGCATAAGCTCTTCAGGGCAGGCACTGCATGTCTATTAAAAAAAAAAAAAGTGAACTACCTTTAATCAGAGGAAGAAATTTACTACCTGACTGTCACAAAGGCTTGTTTTTCTTCAAGTCAGTGTTTCTAAGTACCGGCTGCCTCAGCCTGAGGAGCAGAGGTTAGAATACTGTTTTATTAATTTGAATTTATCTAGTTTACCTGAGCCTTGACAAAAAATGGCCAAAAAAGTTTGCTTTTGGAGAGGAGGAGGCCCTACATAAAAGCACAAAAGCTAGCTATTTGCTGAACTTCTGAGCCCCTGACAAAGCTCCTCTTATGAGTGTTTGAATCATGGAAGGGGAAGAGAGAACAGGGAAAATCTGGAATCACAAATCAAACACAGATATCACTAAAACACAATGAGCTACAAAGCTGCTGAAGAAATTGGCAATGTACATTCTGCTATGTATAGAATCTCTATTTAAAAAGCAGTACCCCATAATAAAAAATTAGTCTGCTGAAGTATTCTATGAAATTCTCAAACAGCTGTCCAATGTAAGAAGATTCAATACACTACTATATTTGACATACAATACTTTGAAAAATGCAAATGAGAGAATTGTAAAATGGCTACTAAATTACTCCCTTTAATAACACAAGATTGGTCAGACTGTAACAAAAACTATTTCTGTAGTTGATCAGCTACTGACACACCACTCTTCCCTCCAAAATACCTGAACATACTAATGAATAGCCAATTTTGCTATAGTATATGTATGAATTATGCAGTGGTTGCTAGAGATAATGCCTCTCACAACATCAATAATCCAACTGTCCGTCAAAAATTCATAGGATCAAATCAAGAAAGCCTGATGCAATTCATTACTGAATTAAAACAAAACCAAAACAGAACAGAAAGCAACATCTATTTCTATAAATACACATATTAAAAAGAAAAAATCCTAGAGAAGTCCTGCAGCAGCACTGGACAACTAAATGTCTCGGTTTCCAGTTCCAGTTAAAGTTGACACAGTTACAGGTTTTCAAAACTGAGACTCTCTTGCACTGATACACTGCCAATGCACCCTTAACTTCACTAGCACTCCAAACCACCTGACAGTGCCTCAGAGGATGAATTCAGAGGGTATAAAGCATGTGCATGGAATAACATTCCTTCCAGGAAGATCCCATTAGGAGTTGCCCACTTGCATCCCAGAACAAGACTCAGCATGTTCTCTAATAGAGAATTTAGCCTACAGTCTTCAAAAACCCTCCAGATAAGATGTATAAAAACATCAATTCAAATTTATTTGTTAGCACTAACAGGGTTAGCTAGAATTTCAATACTGGCGCATGAGCTCTTAGTCTGAACCATAATACATTCATTTTTAAACTACAGTCAACCTGTTTTATGAAGGATACATTATCCTGAACAATTATTGACACACAAGAATGTGGACCACACACAGGATTATTCATTTAACATCCTGTTTCATTCTGTCTTTTAGACAAGTTTTGGAAGAATCACCTAACAGAGCACTAATAGAAGGATGTGCCCACCCCACCCAGAATGGCTTCCCTAAAACCAGGTAAGTGACAAAAGCTGGAAACTACATGAGAGCAATGAGAGCATGACAACAAGTAGAACACACTACACTGCGCAGCAAACACTACATTTGTGGCGGGCTGGTGGTTATATTTCACATCTTTTCAAAGATTAAATAAAATATAAGTTAGTTCAGCAGAGAACTGGTTGATGATTGCTCTTACCCACCAAAGGGAACTTCACATTATTCTGGGTAAGATGAAAGTAAAGCAAGTCTGGTTACTACTTTGCAGCTATTAGTGTGTTGCTTACTCTCCATCCAGGCAAAACAAACATTGCACCTAATTTAGAAGTGATCCGTCCCGTAAAATACAGTTTTGTTTCTCAACTTCATCCACAAAAAACATCTAGTCTTTCACCCAAAAAACCAAGTCTTGTTTTGACCATGTACCTTAAACTATCAAATTTTTACACACCATTAAGGTGATCCTATTTTCACATCAGCAAGAGTCATGCAATGACACTTTAAGATTTCATCTTTGCAACAAGATTATCAGCAAATTTTTAAGTACTGGCAATTTTCACGTCACAACCATTGGAAAGCTATTGGAAGTGTCAAGAAAGAGGTCACTGAAACCACCATGGAGTAAGCAACACCAACTTTAAAGCAGCATTATGGGGTATAAGCATTTACCTATCTAGAAACTGAGCACAGGCATTTACCTGTCCCCAAAACCTCATTCTAAAATGCTTACTGTTTGATTGATCAACATCTCTGCTGCAGGTGTACTCTAGTTTAACTAATCTGTTTGTTTAACTGACTTAACTCCCCCCCCCCTCCCCTTGCCCAGCAGCCTTCAGAATCACTTGTATCACACTACAAATGGAAATGGAATCATTTGACAACTCACACATCTAATAGAGGCAAAACAGACCAATTAAGACAAAGTCAGAAATGCATTAAATCACATGTTGTGTACACTTACAAACGTATGAGTAACATGTAAGCAAGTGTAATAGACAGATGCATTCTCCCAAAAATTTAGTGCTGAAACACAGTACTTAATTTTCAAGACATGACATACTTTCAGAGAGATTTTATTTGGAACTGCCTAGTCTGAAAGAAATAAGGAACACGAAGTAGGTAGACTAGCAATGATTTTGGCTTTCAAGATCAATTTCAGAAAGATCCCATACAGTCTGATGAGAACCAAAGTTCTAGACTACACATAACCACAAGCAACAAACATCAAAATATTGGGGGTAATGGAGCCACATCAATGTCCCATCCTGAGCATCATGTTGCTGCTGGTTTTACTTCCCTTGGCATGATGATGTCTAACCATATCTAGGAACCTGTGCCTGTAAAGGCTTGTGATCTAAGACATAAAACAAAACGAGACACATCTTCCTGGGTACAGGTTTAGTTAGAATAGTGTTGAGTGATGACTTGCAAAGTTGCAAATAAAAACCTGCACACCTCTTGCCATTAGGCACATCATTCTTCTGGGTATCTAAGTCACATATAGGCTACTGTCCCAAAAGGAAATTATGCATGAAGTGTCAGATTAGGACAGACATACAGAAGCGGTTAATCTAAAGTACACTAGCCAAGTATGAAAGTGTATGAAAGCAAGCTTTAAACCGAGGGGAAAAAAGTCAACCTACAATCACCAGATTGATTGTTGACCCAGCAAAATAGATGGGCACAAAACTACATGGAGAACAAAATAAACCCATTTGTTGTATCATGGCATTTCAGACATGCTACATCACAAAAGCCAATTCTTTCATTTCCCTTTCATGTGCACAACAAGTTTATGAGAGCAAGAGGAAACAGAGCAGGTGGTATGTGAACATGATAGGAGATGTTTTCTGTCCTGGCACAGTTTCTGATACCTGAACACAAGCTCTGTGTTGATAACGAAAAACTTGAGGTAACCTTCACAAGAGAAAGGAACATGAACTTATTTGCTCTTTTGCTACTGGAACTAATAGGACACCTTTTTAAGGGCTTGATCCTTGAGTATTTTTTCTTGGAAAAAAAAATCAGTTAAACTACACAATCTGCTCGAATAAATTTCACCATAATATGAAATAATGTAACAGATCTGAATTATTCCAAGGCACCAGAGTGCCAACCACAGTCCAAGCTACAATGAACCTCCTATGCTTAATGACGAAGTTGGTCACTGCAAAAAGGGCGTAATGGAGGTGTCTTTTTGCTTTCTCAAGGCCTGCCCGCCTATTTGTTCCATCTCCTCCATTAAGGTGAGACCCCGCGGCTGGGGAGGCCGAAGCTGATTTCAGGACAAACCCCAGGACGCGGCGGCCCCGCGCAGCCGGCGCGGCCCTTCCCCCACAAAGGGCGGGGAGCTGCGGCCGC
>NW_005054372.1:768957-771601 GCF_000277835.1 Geospiza fortis | reverse complement strand
CCGCTGGGCAGAGTTACCGTCCAATATGGCGGACACAAGGGGAAAGTGATCCCCCTTTACGTTGGGGGGCTCCCCCTCGGCGCTGACGGGAACTGGCCGCGCTCGGCACGCTGGGAGGCGTAGTTCTGCACATCGCCCTAGCCTAGTATCGGTGCTAGCATTGGACTACACTTCCCAGCGTGCATCGCGACGCCCGCCTGGGCGCGGCGGATGAGCTCATCTGTCCCAGCGATGGCTGCTGGGAGTTGTAGTCCTCCGGTCTGCCGTTAGCCGCGCCGACCGGCGTTGCCACCCCGGTCAAGGGACTACAGCACCGCCCAAAAGCCATGTGACTCCTTAAAGGGGCCGCAGCGCTCGGAGATGAGGCGTGAGGGGATGTTTAGTCAAAGCTCCGAGTAAGGGGCGGCAGCCCACCTGCTGTTCCGACATAACACAGCCCTTAAATGTAGGGCTCTTTTGTCATACTGTCTCTGTACAATCATCCCTCAGAACAACACAGGCAGCACTGCTCCCAAGTCCCACATAAGGCAGGCTGAAAATGGAGGTCGCAACACACGCACTGGGGCTGAGGGCACGGCTATGCCCTGAGGTGCCAAGAGGCCACTGCCTGAGTCACCGTCCCTGGAAGTGCTCAATAAACGTATAGCTGTGGTGCTTCGTGATAGTTTAGAAGTTTGCCACATAGTCTAGTGGGAGGCTTGGCAGTGCTGGGTTAATGGTTGGACTCACTGGTCTCAGACGTCTTTAAGAACCTGAAAGATTCCATGATTCCATGTTCTCCTCACAGTGCACGGTCACACACAGGCCCAGGAAAGGTGAAACGCTGGAGCTCTGCGCTTTGACATGTCTAGGTGGTGCGATGCAAAAATCATAGATGTGAGCACATTAAAACAGGTGGTAACTTCATGAGATCATGGAATCCATTAGGTTGGAAAAGACCTGTTATTGAGTCCAACCTATGACCAAACACCACCATGTCAATTAGACCATGGCACTGAGTGCCATGTCCAGTCTTCACTTAAACACCTCCAGGGATGGGACTCCACCACCTCCCTGTGCAGCCCATTCCAATGTCTAATCACCCTTTCTGTGGAAAAACTCATCCTAATGTCCAGCCTAAACCTCCCCTGGCACAGCTCAAGACTGTGTCCTCTTACCATGTAATTTTCTGAAGAAGAAGCCAACCCCCACCTGGCTACAGCCTCCTTCCCTGTAGCAGGGATCTGTAAGGTCTCCCCTGAGCCTCCTTTTCTCCAGGCTGAACATCCCCAGCTCCCTCAGCTGCTCCCCCTCAGACCTATGCTCCATCGCCCTTCTCTGGATACAATGAAATGCTTTAACTTTGGGTGGTGTAATGCAAAAATCCTAGGTGTGAGCACATCTAATTACTTAGGACAGTCTAAAATCTCTCTTGCAGCATTAAAATTGTGAAGACATTGAGTGGTTGTGATGGTCTGAGGATAGTTCAGGAGCACTGGCATATTTGCCTTTTATTCACCAATGACCATACACTTAAAAGATCAAGGGAAAGACAGCCTCAGGAGTTTTGGGAGGGCAATGGAAGAAGGCCAGTAGAAGCTGCCGTCCACACTGAAGCTGTTCCAGCCTTAGTTTGCTTCAGTACACAAGAGGAACTTTGCTTTTACACAGAGACAGCTGTGAAACCAGGAGAACATGTTTGTTGATTCTATAGATGAAAAGGGTTTTTTTGTGGCAGGACCCTCATCTTCAAAAATGCATTCAGTGCTCAGCACACACAGCCCTGCATAAAGAGCAAATAGCAGTGGCAAGAGTAGCTGTGTACACATAAGCATACACAGCCTTTTGCCACAAACAAATAAATTCCAGACCCTGAAGTACAAATTTGAAGTTGACTTATCTTTGTAATATATGGCATTATTTTCAGAGCTAACATCTTTCACTTGAAATGATGACACAGTCTTATATAGGGCTGTCTTTATCTTCCTTTCCAAATTATATTTTCACTTGAACCCTCTTCATTTAACACCGTGCTTTTGAAAGAAAGATTATAGCTCTGTCAGTCTCTCTATCCCCTATGTATTACAGATAAAAAGCATTATTATGAGAAACTATTATAGTAAAATCACTCAACCATACAGGAGCTAAAGTAATGCTACTTAGTCTGACATCACAGTATTTAATTCTGATAATCTTATTGCAGAAACAAATGCTTTCCTTTTACACTTCAGAAAATAAGGGACATCCTGAAGATTTTTTTTAAATCCAGCTTTCAGTAATAAAATTCACAGCACAGGACAGTGAGACCTGTGCAGGACAGGGTCTTTTTTTAAACCTGCAGGTAAATACTCAGGGAAATGAAGTACTCTTACAGGTTTGCACTGAACTTAGCTACCCCTTACAATAGCTGCTGAGGCAATAGGCTGTTTTAGAAATGAACTTGCTACTTTGATGGTGGATTTGAATGTTTGTACGAACCGGAACAAAAGGCAGAGGAAATTAATTTGACTGCTGTGGAGACCTATGACTATGCTTCTTGTCCTTACTTGAATTAAATTACTTATAACATTCCATCTCATCCATAAGAAAATAAACTCAGTCATTTGAACAAGCTAATTTACCTCACTGTTAATCTAAAGCATGGCATTTCAAAACCCTTTTGGGG
>NW_005054372.1:755236-768904 GCF_000277835.1 Geospiza fortis | reverse complement strand
CTGCATAAACAGTGCAGATCACTGCAGGGCTTTCTCATGCTCTTCCTTTGAACCAACCCAGTTTTAGCAGCATTGTAATTTTCCCTGTGAGCCATTAAGTCAATAAAAGGCTGAACAGAGAGCTCAGGTCACAGTTACCTTTGAGTTCTGCCTTCAGGATGTCAGGGTGGCTGGAAAAACTCAATATGGTTTTACCACCTCACTGGAATATTTGTACTGATCTCCTGTTGCGCGCAGAATGATGTAAGGAGTCTATACACTGAACTACTGTTATAACCTCAAGTAAAAATTAAGACACCAGTTAGTCATTACATTTTTTGAAATAATAGTTTTTGTGCCAGGGAGGTTGAAATTTATGGTTTCTTTCATTTCAAGGGGTTCTTAATTGTGCATTTAGTTCCCAATTTTACAGGTGCTACTTGATGACATTGGTAATAGACTGAACTCAAAGGAGCAACTCACACACATGGCAATGCCATGGGCAGTTTAAAGCACATCCAGGTGTTTTAGGAATCTTCTGGCCTCAGTTGTACCAGCTGTGATGCTTCCAGTTAATTTCTGGCAAGCTGAAGTCCCCAGTAAGGCCAGGAGCAGTTGGCTTGGAGCTGTCCCTTAATTCCTCAAAGACTTTGTCAGCATCATCATCCTGGCTGTAGGTCTGTAGCTGACTCCCACAATGACATCCACATTATTTGTTTGCCACTTGATTGTAATCCAGAGGCTTTCAACTGTTCCATCATCAGCTGTGAGCTCCATATATTCTAACTCTTCTGTTCCATACAGCACCATCCCTCTGCCTCTTCTGCCCTGTTATCCCTCCTGGAGAGCCAAGAAGCATCCGAAATGGCATTCCAGTAACAGGACTCATCTCCCTAGACTGGGCCAAAGCTTCAAGCTCTTTGGCTTTGTTCCTTATGCCTTGTTAATTAGTGTAGAAACATTTCAGGTGTGGTACATTGTAGCCAATACCTTGTAAAGCAGATTAAGGGATCCCAGTAGTGCTCATTTCCTCAAGATTTTAGCACGCAGTGCCCTCATTTCTCACAGGTAAGACTGGTTTTATCCCTTTCCCCCTCCCAAGCTACTTCAAAGCTCTGTCAAGGAGCCCCAAGAGCTCCTGTGCTACAACTCTTTTCCCTCTCTGAGTCAGGTGCATCACATCAGTGCTCAGTAGACCAGCTGTTGAGTAGATCATCTCATGAGCAACAAACTCAAAATTTTTCCAATTACATCAATCTTGGAGCCACATATTGACCTGATGGATCTGCCTAACATAATTTTTCCTTGTAACTGGAAGGATCAAAGGAATCAGCACCTGTGCTCCCTATCCTTCTGCCTATTGTCCCAGGCCCTGAAGTCTCTTTTGATTGCCCTCAGGCTTCTCTTTGTTATTTCATTGCTGCCAGCTCAAACAACCAATAGCAGATAGTAATCAGAGAGCCTTACTAGGCTGCATAATTTTCCAGTAATGCCCCTTGCCCAAGCCCCTGGGAGACAGCAGAATTGTGTGTGGTTTGGGTCCAGTCTGGACAACTTCAGCAACTGGCATTAATTTGTCTTTGCTGTCCAAAAAGCTGCCATTTTAATAGAAGTTCATTTTCCTCTACAGGAGAGTGAACATGCAGGTGGGTAGGTATAGGGAAGGAGGTGTTTACACATAAGTGTGCAGCATCATAGCATCTATGTACACTGCCTGCCTTTTAATCACCTTACCTGCACTTCTCACACCCAATTCCAGAGTATCTGAGCTCCTTTCAGGTATGATGGATATTGACAGCAAACTCCTGGATGACCACGGAGTCAAGGCACTCCCTCCTTTACAAAGGAAGTAAATGTTCTCTGGGTGAGGTTATCAATTTATTGGGTTTGGTTGAGAGAGTTTCTGATTGCTTGGTGGGACTAAACTGAAGAATAATGAAAGCAGCATCATTCTTCCAGCAAGGCTTTCTGTGAAGCAAAAGACTGCAGCTTTTCCTTTAGATGGCCAAAATTAGTTTCACCCAATCACCTCTGTAATTTGTTTCACAGCCAGATGCCTCAGCTGAGAAGACTTTGTCTAATGCTCAAGAGGTTTAGAGCAAAATAAAAGGAATCTCACATGCTGGATAATAAAACTTCATTTCAGGAGCCTTATGACCCCTTTGACTTTATGGTTCTTGGATTTTTTCCTAGACAACCTTCTGGTCCTTGAACTATGTGTTTTTTTAAAGCCATAAGCACAGAGGTCTTGCACAAAGTCAGACTTACTCCAGGGCATCCACCATGAGAACAGTGTCCCAGGGGAACCTCGACTTGGTGCTCGCTGTAGCTGGGAAGATGTGTGATTCCTGGCTTCTTGTTCTCAGTGCCTGTGCTGAAAGACTCCTGTGTTGTGCTGAACTTATAAACAATAAATGCAGAAGCAAAAAAGCAAGAAAATATTTTTTGTCTTTCCAAATAACAGTAAAGAACTGAATGAAGGTCAGTTTCTTACAATGGGAATGCTAGAGCATACATCTGTACTGAACTGATCTTAATTCAGCAACTTTTTTCGAAGCATTACTTTGATTCTCATTTTTTCCCCATTTGGAGTAGACTCTTTCAGCCTATTCTGAAGAATGCCTTTTGAAACATAACCTGCATTGTATAAAGAATTACCTAATTCTGGCCACTGAAATATGGGCTATGTCATGTAATGTTGCTTCTCTGCCAGCTGGCATTTTACATAATGAAATTCGTTGCCTTTTCTGCATTAAAAAAGTAACTTTGCTGTCCCCTTGTTGCCCTTGTTGCCCTTGTGAAACAAAGAAATGTTTTGCACATCAGTACTAGGACAGCAGGTAAGACTGCACTGGTTCCAGTTTTTCCTAACTAGAGCATGAGGTTCCCCCTCTGTGAGGGAAAGGCTGTGGCTGCAGGTTACTGGCACACAGCTGGAGGATGTCCTCCTACCAGCAATTCCAGCAGCAGCTCAAAATGAAGCAGAGCAGCTTGGACAAGTCTGCCCTCAGATGCTTTCAAATCTTTGAATTAAAGTGTACAGGGAATGATGTTTAGTCTCTCAGCTAGCATTTGGGAAGAAAATCCAATTTCCACCTTTCAGAATAGGTGTTAACTACACATTCAGAGCTTTGATGGTGTGCTGGGGGACTGAAGAGGATATTTTCATAGTGTGATCTTCTCTATTCACAGAGTCCCTGCACAGCAAGAAAATACAGCAGCAGTTTCCTTGCTCACAGTTTCCAGTCCTGCCTGCCCAGCCAGCTCCCTGCCTTCAGGAGCCCAGGCTTTCCAATCCCTCTGAAGGCCACAATCATCAGGGATGTTCCATTTCCCTGCCTTTTCCTCTCACCAACCCTTAAAATGAAGCATTGGCAGCCATTCACTGAGAGGTCTCCCAGCATTTTTGGTTGGTTCCGCATGTCAGGTTCAAATTATTCTAGGAGTCTTCCTTCTGTTTCCAACAACTGCTTTATAACAAGGTCTGGGGCTCTTTTGACCTTTTCATTTCACCTTTTAAAAGATGCCAAATCCATCCATCAGTTTTAATCCAGAGTGTGACAGCTGAAAGATCAGAACCTGCCTCCTGGCAGCCATTAGCACCTACGAGCACATGTCCAATTTCTTTGTGAGTTGTACCAAAAGAAACATGTTCTGCTTTTGCACTCTTTTCATCTGGAGCTTTTTAACATTATCAAAATGAACAATGCAAGTGATGAATCTTTCTTACTGTTTATCTTTCTGCTTTGGCTTTTAAATTTATGATCATGGGGGGAAAAAAAGAGTATCCCGTTGCTCTTCTGTCAGCTGTTTCTTCAATAATTTATTTTTCCCTGTCACTGAATTGTCATTTTATTAGCAGATCTCTTCATAACATGAAGAGACAGAGCTCATGGATTACCCAAGTTTCCACCCTATGTCTAAGAAACCCAACAGAGAAAAAGGATAAAAATTTCCTGTTTGCCTCTGTTCATCTCTGAGCAATCCAGTTCATGAATTTTAATTGACATTTGTAAAGTAGTTGAGCCCAGAGTAACAGTGAGGGGGTTTATGGGTTTGCATCATCTTTCCTGGATGTCACGAGAGAGAAAGTCCCAGATAGGAGCATCTCCACACCAGCAAGCCCCTGGGGAATTAACAGCAGTCTCAGTCAGCATCTTTTGTCCATCCTGACACAAGGTGGAGGACTGGGCCTTAGGATGCTCTTAGTGCTGCTTTAAAGCCTGGACAAACCAAGTTTACCAGACTACCTTCAACATAACCCTTAAGATTTCACTTATTATTGTGATGCCCCCCAATCAGTTTCTGGATGACAGTGCTTTCCAGAAGATGTCTGGCCCCAACCTTAAAAATACAAAGGACATGTGGTCACATGGCACTGTTCGCTATGGCACTGCTTTTTATGGTGACCTGCTCAAACAGAGTAGCAGGAACTCAGGTGAAGCTGATAATCCTGTGTTTCCTGTTCTTGACCTTTGCCTCTCTTCCCCAGGTCTTCTACAGTGTGGCAGTGCCCATTTCTGGGCAGAGTCTGAGACAGAAGAGATCCATCTAAAGCCTTTATCTGTTTTGCAGGAATGGAGTCAAACCCCCATGAGCCTGTCCTCTTTGCACCCTAAGCTGTGATGCAGACACTGATCCCAAACCATCATGCTTCAGCTGCATGACTCACTGGAGGACACAGCACCAAAACTAAACTTTGCTGCTTTTACCCCTGACACAAGTTTAACCTGATTCACACAATGCAACACAGCAGATAGAGCCCATGTTTGGAGTGGGGTTTTTGTCTGCAAAAGAACATAAAAGTTTAAGCACTAAAAACCAAAATAAGCTAGGAAAGTAATTTCTACAAGCTGTTCACAACTGTAGTGGGAAAAGGAAACCAAACCAATGCTAACACCTTGTCTCAGTGACCCAATTAAGAATTTTTTAATCCACCAATCTCTTTCAGTCCCATTTGACAGAGGCAGTGACCCCACAGGTATGCCATTCTATGAGTTCCAGGCACATATTAGCTTTCACATCCCAGGGTAGTCCCACCAAGGGAAAAACATTTCCAGTCCCTTATCAGGGAGGCAAAAACTCACTGGCCAGTCAGCCCATGTCAGCACAGCATAAAAGATGCTGCCTCTTGCCTGGCCAGGCAGAGAGGAAACGAGAGAGCTGGGAAGGACAGGGAAGGACTGTGAAGACTCAGAGTCCAACCCCATGGGAAACTTCTTTTCCACCCTTCATAGAGCAGCCTATTTCCATGGAGACTGAGATTTACAGGTGGCCTTGCAGAGATGTCTCTAGACCTGGGGTGTTGGGGGCTAATTTTGGTTCAAGATCAAAGATACCAAAACCAGCTGTGAAATTCCAGTCCAGACCAACTTTCTTACCACAATAAGCATCTGTATTTCAACTTAAATATTTGATGAGATTATTGCAACTGACTGGGTTTGTCCCTACATTGTTGAATCATTTTCATCTTGTCTCCTAAAGTCCAAACCTGGTCTTTTAATCCTCAGAAAATGAACAATTAATTTAATGATGTGTTCCAAAGAGACACCAAGCACCAGAAATCTCATAGCAGCAAGTATAAATATGTCTGGATTTCAGCTGCAGGTCCTTCAAGAGTTACCTGTTATTCTAACCAATTCACATCATTTGCACAGTGGGGCTTTTTGCTGGATTGATAAGCAGTTCTCTGTAAACAACCATTTCATGGTATTTATATGAATACAGGGTGCCATAATTCTCAGCTTCTCTCATCCCTACAAGAGAAATTATTCAAGGAAATTCCCCAAAGGGCAAGTCACATTTGGATAAGGCTGGCATCACTCCAAGAGTGTGAGATTGCTAGAGAAAGGGAATTTACTTGAGGAAGAATGAGAATATAGCATTATTTAGCAGCTAAGAGCTGTTCCTGCAGGGAGGGGAACATCATCTGCCTTGGTATCAGAGGAAACTGAGGCCGTTCCACATCTCAGCCCCAGATTTAATAAACACTGACATGTTTGCACAGTATGTGCTTGCAAGAGGCATTTCTGTAAGTGTAAGGAAGCAGTTTGTGCATTAGCAAGGCTGGCAGAGGCATTTTCTGTGCCCCTTCAGTATCAGAAATGTCAAGTGCACTATCAAAAGCTTCAGCAGAAATGGCTTTTTAATGTACACTGTTTCAGGGCACAAGCCATTAGCAGAAGGCTACAATTGCTGGGGTTTGGGGCCTTTGCTAGATTATCTATTGATCTATTTATTTATTTATTTTGAAGTAGTAGAAATTTCATGTGAACTGACTTGTACATGAAAGTAAAAGGAACATTTAGCACACATCTTTGAGCATACCATCACTTTTAATCTCGGAGAGAAACCAGGACTTTTAAAGCATCCACTTTCAGAGAGTGCCTTGTACCATCAACCAGGTGCCATTTGTTTGTGAAAAGGGTGAAACAAGGAAAGATTGGGCATTGCAAACATTGCACCACACACAGCCCAACCAGTTACAGTGAACATCAACAGACAGCTTGTAAACACAGCTGGGGCACAAAAGCAGCTCGCTCCTTCCTTCCTTCCTTCCTTCCTTCCTTCCTTCCTTCCTTCCTTCCTTCCTTCCTTCCTTCCTTCCTTCCTTCCTTCCTTCCTTCCTCCCTTCCTTCCTTCCTTCCTGCCTGCCTGCCTTCCTGCCTTCCTTCCTTCCTTCCTTCCTTCCTTCCTTCCTTCCTTCCTTCCTTCCTTCCTTCCTTCCTTCCTTCCTTCCTTCCTTCCTTCCTTCCTTCCTTCCTTCCTTCCCTCCTTCCCTCCTTCCCTCCTTCCTTCCCTCCTTCCTTCCCTCCTTCCTTCCCTCCTTCCCTCCTTCCTGCCTGCCTGCCTTCCTTCCTTCCTTCCTGCCTGCCTCCCTCCCTCCCATTGTTCCAAAACCCTCCAGGATGTTGCCCAAATTATTCAGAACAACAGTGAGAAGCCCTGCAACTTTAAATAATCAGAAATCATTTTTCAAGCATAAATTCTTCCCATCCTGGTTAATTGAGTCAAGGCTGACTGAGAAATGATAAATTTTCTCTTTCCCCTTTTAAAATGTCTACATTATTGTCGATAATTCATGCCAACTGAAGTCAAGGGATACAGTTGGGTTTGGTTATGATAACTTTATTTACATTTATTTCTATCACATTTCCGCTTCCACAGGCCATATAACAGCTCCCTGTCTTCAGCTAATGAAGCACTTCCAGTCATCTCATTCCAAATTAAAAATATGGCACTGCTGTTGTGCCAGATAAGACATGGGTGTATTTTCCTAATTATTTTATTTCTTGGTGACTAAATTGGAAACAGACTGAACAAAGAAGAGATATTTCATTATATGTCTGCAAATAAATGATATATAAAACAACTACATCATATGCTTCAGTAAAATAACTTGCTGTTGTGAGTAATACTCTTTGCTAAAGATTTACTTGAATATCCTGCACTTCTCAAGGAAGGGTTACCTCTCTACATTTCAAGCAATTTTATTTTCTTCAAAGTGCAAAAGAAAAAAAAAGTGGAAAAATGTTTTAATTTAAAAGTGTGTGGTAGCCAAATGCATTGTAGATGAAAATAATGGATAATAACTCAAATCCAGAAGGGGCAGCAGATTCAGCCTGAATTAATTCTAAAGCTTTGTCAAAGAGAGCAATTCATTTTTGGCAGCTTGAAAGCTTAGAAAGCTGGTAGGGGAAGGGCTGCCAGAAATGTGTTTCTTGGAAGGAGATTTTCTCCTGAGGATGCCCTTTAGAAATTGATCTAACCTGGGTCACCCACAGATGCTGCTTGTGCTCTGGTTCAGGAAGTACAGGCATGGGTGAAGTTTCCTTTCTGCCCAATGCCCTCCATGATTCCCACCCTCTGTTTAACCTCCTTGGGTTCAGTTTCCCAAGAATTAAGTGGAAATAAAACTCATGGTGCAAATCTTCTTTCTGAGCCTGTCATGATGCCTTACTGCAAGAACCATATAAATCCCATCTATAAAGTAAGACTGCTCTGTAAAAAATCTGCCATAGTTGAACTAAACGCTCATTTTCTCTTAAAAAACACAACACTAACATCATATAAAAAGCCAGTGGAATTTCAATGGCATAGAAAAAATCGTTGACCATTTTTCAAGTTCTGCATAACATTGGAAAATGCTTCCCCTGGTACTGTTAAACTGCAAGAAGTCTCATCTGCTTGGCCTAGTTAGCACGGGTGAGTTTTTACAGTGTGTTCCTCCTGTTATCCTGGTAAATGAAGGAAACACAGCTGCTGTGGAAGACATACCCCCAAAAAGGCCAGAACACGACCTCACAGAGCTGCAGGTCAGGAAGAGCTGGGACTTGGGCAGGGAGAGCAGGTGAGTGTCCCACGAGTGTCACAGGAAGAGAGGAAGTGACTGCAGGCAAGACAGGAAGACATGGATTTTTGGAGATGTTTCTTGGACTTCAGGTGTGGTGAGGGTCTCCTGAAAAGCCTCCAGCAAGCTTCTTTGGCAGCCAAGAGGGGAAGGGGTGAGGGTGTGTTAGCAGAAAGCAGGAGATGGTACAGAAAATGCAGTTCAAACAGAAAAACAAAAGGCAGAGGGGACCAGGAAAAATGTGGAGGTTTTGAGTCACCCTTTCTTTCACTGTATCCTGCCCGTGTGCAAAATCAGCTCATGAGCAAAGCACCTTTGCAGGTCTGTGCCCCACAAAGTGTTACAAAGTGTTGTGACAATCTGAAAATGCCCCACTGCAGGACATGTGAGCTCATCCATGTTCCCTCAGCACAAGGGATGAAACCTCTTTCTTAAAAAAAAAGTCACAAATTTTCTTTAAAATTATTGCTTAGGGTACATACAAACAAATGTAACTTTCTGCTTTCTCAGCAAGTCCAGGCAACACTAAACACCCATTTTCTCTTTTTTCCCCTCATTTATGATCACTGTAAGGGAAGGAAGTCCTGGCTTTGTCAAAGCAGTGGGGAGGTTTTGCTTGGCTGGACATCTTCAAGCCCAGGCCTTCAGCTGAAAAACCTAAACATTTGTAAATAAAAAGGCTGATTTGCCCTTGTTCATATAATAGAGTTCTGTTTTCCCCAATTGCAATGCTAATTAATGGCTTTCACTTCCCACTGTGACAAGCAATCACTTCCCAAAGCCCAAAGCCCTGTTGGTGCCTCCATCATCCTGAGATGCAGGTGAGCATCTTTTCCCAGACTCTCAGCAGCACCAAAGACAGATGTTTGTGGGTTTTTTGCTTGCTTCACTCTCTGTGAAGATTTGATTTCCAGTTAAGGTAGTAAATTAACCTGTCTGCTTTATGGTTTGTAGCCATCCTGCCTGGCTGCCAAATTGCTCAGCGTGGCCACATCTTTCCTCTGATCTTTCCTCTTTCCTCTGAGCCTGATGGAGATGCAGTGAGGCCACCCCCACACGCACAGCCCTGGAACATCAGCTGATGACATTCTCCTGGTTTTATCTCCATGAAATTGTGCCCAGAGACCTGAGTCCTGTCTGCCTCCATCCACGGTGAAAATTGTGCATTGGGTTTTGTGTGGCCACTGGCACCAGGAGGAATTGCCTCCCTCTTTGGGCAGCTGGCTGTGCTGAGTGTTGAAGGTGCATGATGTGAGCTCCCAAGGTGGACAGTGAAAGCAGTGAGAAGGGAAAAGCTTGATTTCCCCCCCAGGTGCAGCCTCTCCACCTTTTAGCCAGGTGACTTTTCTGTCTCATCGAGACCAAGCATGAAGGTAAATGTCTTTCCAGTGTCAGGAGCATTCTCAGTATGTCACACCTTTAGTAAAAGCATCCTTCTGCCTGCAAGCTGAAGAGCTCATTATTCTTACAGCACCCCCATATCACCTTGAGAAATAAAGGTGTGTACAAATACCACAGCCAGCTGGCAAGCTGGAGACAATTAGTGCTTGCTCCTTCTGACCCTTGGTCACACACTCTCTGCTGCCCTTCTGCCTTTTTTCCAGCTTCAGTCTCACCAGAAACCCCAGAACTGTGTTTTGCAGTGTAAAAATGACAAAGAGCAGCTCAGTTCATGATAAACACAGAGCACATGTGGCTGTCATGCCACTGCAGGCTGCAACACTCCCTCAGCACAGGGCATCTCCCCAGCACTCCATGCTTTTGCACAGGATAGCTCTTTCCAAATTCCCAAGTAATGAGGTAAAACAAGCAGGATCCCCTTTGTTTGTAGCAGGATAAATGCTGACCTATGCTACAGGTGCCTTCCCAGGCCCTTACTTGGTTTTATTTATGGCAATGTGTTGGAAGGGATCCCTGGGGTGCCCAAAACCTCACAAGAGACTTTGCAGCTGGCTCCAGCAGCCAGCAGAGCTATTCCATGTGCCCAGGGTGAGGGTGTGTGACAATACTGGGCTGTTGGGATAAAATGTGATTAAAAGAAGATAGAAACAATAGTCTGACTTCATTCTACAGCTCTGTAAGTGTCTGTGTCACTCACCTATTTTTTTTCTACATGCTATTGGTTTTCTGCTTTGCCTTTTATGAATACACCCTTTCCATGTATGCATACATTTTGTCTATTAAGAGCCACAGATTTGCAGGCAGTGAGGCCATTCCTTTCCACAGTGACATCAGCCAGTGGAGGATGTGATTTATTTTAGCACTCCCTGTAATCAGAGTAATGTTGCTGCAGTGGCCAGAGGCTCCCTGCACAATGCAGAACATTTTGACGCAGTGCAAAGACTCCTCCTTGCCACAGCAAAAGAGACATTGAGGGATGTGCTCACCAGAGCTGCACCACTGACACTCACACAGGTCCTGAAACAGCAGCCCAGGCCTGGGTGCCACGAGCTGTGCCCAAACTGCTCTGACCCCGCCGTGCCCAGGGCTCTGGAGTCAAGGCTGACAATGGGCAGCATCAGCCCACCTCAGTCTGCCTCCACCTGGGACTGTTGCTGCCACAAACAACAACTGAGAGCTCTTTGGAGAAGGGCAATGCCTTTTCATTCTCTGCAGAGCATCCCACTCTCCCCTGGACACTGCACAAAGCCGCTCTGCCGTTTCCAAGGTGATGCCTGGAGGTGAAGCCTGTTATGTATTCTCTTGCAGGTAACAGCAGCTGTAGCTCAGAGATGCCCTTGGATGGGCCATTGTTTGAAAGGAGGTAGGAAAAAGACAGAAAGATCTATTAGTAACCAATTTTTAAAGACTGGTAAGAAAAAAAAATAAGGACATTTCTTGCACCTAGGAATGAGCATTGTATCTATGTTGTAAACAACAAAATCAATCATTTGATACTGGTTTAGTTTTGTCCTGTAAGATAATGGTTACAAATGTTGTTTATGCCTAGTATTAAGTCTTGAGTTGCCTGAGGAGGACTGACTTTATAAATCAAAATGTAGATGCTCCCTCCTGAGGTCTGCCTAGAGGAAGGGCTGGCTGTGGGTACAGCATTTCATCCCTCCCTGCCCTTGGACCTCCTGAAATCTTGGGGAACACTTTTTAAACTTAAAATATCTTTCTGGAATTTCCTCTCATAGTTTTGCCACAATCCAAAAATTACATTATTTTAAGACTGATTCCCTGGAGTCTTTCTACTGAACTCCTTCAGCTCAAAATGTCATAATACCCTGTGGTTTTGCAAGCAATAGTTTAACAGACACATTTCAGTCAGTGTGCTAAGAAAACAAAAAGCTGACTCCAGAAGATGCTTATTTCCTTTCTGGTTTTCCTTCCAATAGCTCCATGTGGGAACCATAAGTGTATACCATACTCACTTGGGTAAAATGGGCATTTCAAAACATGAAAGCCTGTTCTTGCAGGATAATGTTGGTGTCCAGCAAGGCCGAGCAACAGCTCATCCAGGCTGCTGTCTGCCACTGAGAAATCAATGCCAGACATTTGAAAGGATAATTGATAAAGCCAATGCAACAGCTTGGAAAAAAAACCAACAGAGACCACTGCTTCTTCCAGCAGGATCCATCTTTATTACACACAATCCAGTATTTATGTATCTACCTGGGAAAGTTTAAAACAAGTCTTGGAGTACAGAAGGAAAGACAAACCAGGCACAGCCACAGCACCAAGCACTCTTTAGAGCAGACATTTCTGCCCTTAGTGGCCATTCACTCAAACGTGCTGCCTCCCAGCGTCCTGGGAGCCAAAGGAAAAACATTCACACATGGTGTTTATGGCTGCAGTCACTTCTCTGCTATGCACCTTTCCCAAGAGAACAGAGAGTCTTTATCAAAGTTAAGGTAAGTGTGCCAGGTTGCTGTTCTACACAGGACTCTCATTAAGGCCAGGATGGCTGCCTCAGGTCACTGCTTCTGCAGCCAGTGCCAGGCCTGGAACACAGGCAGTGCTCTCAGGCCCATGGGGTGATTATTGGGGTTGTTTTGTGCAGGGCCAGGAACTGGACTTGGTGATCCTTGTGGGTCCCTTCCAACTCAGGATATTCTATGAAATGAAGGCAGGGAGATGGTGAGCAGTGAATACATCACGGACGCTTGAATCGCTTCTGTCAGCACATTGAAAGGCACTGGTGGAGGGAACAGAGCAAGGTCTGCCCCAGCCTGACCAAGAAACTCCCCAAGTCCAGAAAACTGGGAAAGGGGAGGATGGATGGAGATGAAGAGAGCCTGGTCATCTCCCCTCCTCCCTGCAGTCCTCACCAGGAGCAGAATACAACTGTGGTCATGCAAACAAGCACCCACTGAGCTGGAAGTCTTTTCAACCATGGTCCCTGATGCAATGGAAGCTGGACTAGTGTCTGTGGTTATTCAGGAAGCAAAACAAATAAGTAAATCATCCATCACAGAAGCACTTTTTTTGGATGTTAAAATGTGATAGACTACAAATGTACTGGTGTCTGTGTGGGATGGGTGGTTTATTCCCCTCCTCAGGCACAATCCCACAGGGGCATCACCATTCCCACAGCAGGATCTGCTTTGCAGAGGGAGGACCAGGAGGACTCTCCTGCTTTGTAGGCAAGATGCAGGGCATGACCTCTATTGCAAGAGAGACATCCTGGGGCCAGTTCAGCAGTTCAGGGTTACCTCTGCTAGCACTGCTTAGCCTGGCACAGAGAGGCTTGACTGCCCCTCTAAGAGCTGCTGTCAGCTGTGGAATGGTGCCTGAGCATCACCATGGGATGCTGCAAATCCTCTGCCTCCACATCCACCAGCACAGCACTGCATTAGGTCATGTATTTGTTATTTTTACCCAGAGGAATTGGGCTAGGGCGTGGTAGGGAAATACTGAAAGTTTATTTTCCGTGGAAAACCATGAAAGCCACATGGAAAATCAAAAGCACACTGAAACCTCTGCTGTGCAAATCCTTGGCCTACAGCAGCTCTGCTTTCTATCTGTGTAAGAACATGCATATCTATTTACTGTGCTGAGCTCCAGGCAGCACTGGTACATCCAGAGGGCACAAAAGGCATCTCAATGAGGCTACAAGCATCAGTTCAGTGCATTTTGTGTATATAGCTACTGGCAGATTACAGACTTAATAGACATTTCTTCTAACTGGCACAGGGAGCACCAAAGAGCTCAAAAGCTGTTTCGAAATAAATCTCTCTCAACACTTAGGTCTGCTCATGAAAGTGATGGTCTTTTAATCTGTCTCTGACATACTGAACTTCTGCAACGGGCTCCTTGTTACTGATTTGCAGCTCTTGCAGGGGCCTTCAGGGCTCACAAAAAGGTCCAACAAGGCAGACGAGGGCAAAGGGAGA
>NW_005054372.1:729980-755226 GCF_000277835.1 Geospiza fortis | reverse complement strand
GAAAGAGGCTGCTGCAAGCAAGGGCTGCAGTCCCCTGCCTGGAAGCAGTTACTGTCCTCAGCTTGGGGCACATCACATAATGCTGTGGGCTGTGCTCATGCAGCAGCTCTGGGATGGGAAGAGGCCCTGCCCTGTTCCTGGGGCTGTTGCCAGTCTCCCTTGGGCACCTGGCCGCCCACTCAGGAGTGGGGTGCACCTGTTTCCCTGGGAAGCATGAGACCTCAGATCCTGTTTGGGATTTGAGAGCCTGAGACCTCAAATCCTGTGCTCAGTTTGGGGCCCAACCACTACAAGAAAGACACTGAGGTGTGGAAGCATGTCCAGAGGAGGGCAAGGAAGTTGGAGAAGGGTCTGGAGCACCAGCCCTGTGGGGAGCAGCTGCTGGCACTGGGCTTGTTCAGCCTATCACTTGACTGTCCATGTCAGGCCAGTGAAGGAACCTGACACCTCCTCTGTGGCCATCCCCAGGTTCCAGCTGGGCACAGGCACAGGCTGGCACTGCTAGCAGCAGCACTGACAGATTTCCTGTGAGAATACAGACACTTTTCATCTTTAAGGGTCTTGAAACATCAGGATAACCTCAGAGGGGACTTGGGAACCCCGAGGAGGGCAGGAGAGAGGTGGAAGTATTTCTCTGTGTGGTGGAGGGGCTTGTAATAGGTGTAAGCCTGCAGCGTTTTGCTGTGAATGTGACTTGGGCTGACAAAATGCAATTACTGGATCTGGCATTTCTCCAGGACCCCAGGATTAATGTTCTGATTCACATGAAACCTATTACCTCCCCATAAATACTCAACAACATTTTAAAGAGTTAATTTATTTTCCTCTCCTCTTCTCTTCTTCTGCAATTTGCATTATCTGTTGCTAAATATATTATGGCATGCTTTAGCCCAATTCACCACTTCAAAGACCTCCCCGTAGCAATTTCATAAGTAAATCACTACTTGATCTTATAACTCAAGTACATAGTGTCAACCACAGGAATTTTATTTCAGCCCAAATCACCATGCTTTTGAAAGTTAATATCCATTATTTTCCTCTAGTAGTTTCATCTGCTCTACAGCAGTAGGAAAAAAATATTTCTGCCTAGCTGAAGCCATTAGGTGGAGATCTGTTTAACGGAGACATCCCAATGCTGCCTGTTAATCTCTCCTCTGGAGCTGAGGTCATTTGAAAAATATGAGTGTTTACTTTGTTCACCTCTCTAATCTGAGCCATAATTTCTTTTTCCTCACAGACCCTGGAGCACACAGAGATGGTTGTTGTTTAAGCACATTGGGAACCTTTCCTCCAGGGCAAAAATATGATGTGAATTTATCACTCAGGGATCCTCAGCTCCTCACTGGCCCACAGGTGACCAATGTGGTGGCGTGCACCAGAGCACCAGTGACCACCTTCTGTGTCAGGCAAATCAATATCTTCCCACTTTTTGACCCTTTTACAACACCAGCTGGCCTTGTACCAACCAAATGTGCTAGCAGTTGTCAGGGCTCCTGGAAAAAACAGCTTTGGAGGTGGTCCTGAGTTCTGAACAGGGTCCGGTCTTTGCCTCTCCAAGTAGCAGTGCCAATATTTTATGCTGTTGGCAGACTCTTGTCCTTTCTCCAGCCAGAGAATGGGGAAAATGGCTTGTCTGGCCTCTGCTCCTGGACTGGCCCACCCTGAAGTGCACCTGGCAAAGTCACAATGAGCTCACGAGTGGCCAAGCGAGGCAGCAGCCCCAGAGGCAGACGCTGCCTCACCAGTCACCACCTAGAAGGGTGCTCAGCAGCTTGACAGAGAAATTACTGTGACAGAAAAAATAATAGGAATTAAAATCAGCATGAATTGAAACAAATTTGAGCTAGGAGGGGAGGGATTCCTCTTTTGGCTCAGCACAGGAGCTCACAAAGGCCCATGTACTTTGCTGTGGGGAAGTCAGCAAGAGCGGCATGCTGTGTATCAGCGTCCTGCACTGATTTATGACCACAATCATAAATAAAAGTGTTTTTCAAGAAAATACTTAGCTCTTGAAGAAAAATATTTTCTGTTTTTGATGATTCTTTGTAATTCTTAATTTCTAGGCTGCCCAGAAAACCCTGAGAGGGGCCTTATTTATTTTCCATAGAAATATTTTCAAGATTTTTTCTTCAGCAAGAGGCAGGACATTCTTTTCCTCATTGGTGAGAGGGATGTCCAGCCAAGAGGGGCAGCATTAAGAGCACAAGTGACCAACACTATGCTATGAACTTGACTACCCCAAATGTCCCTTCAGGACTTGCACAAGGCTGCATTTGTTCCAATCTGCTGAAGATGAGGAGAGGCAAGTTTTGCCTCAATTCTCAGCTGCAGAAAGGAATCAGGTTCTAAACATACCCAAAAGTTAGATTAAAACACAAACAAGGTTAAATGTTGGTATTCTAAGTGATAATTCAGCTTTATGGGAAAATGCCACGAGAAGCACAGGAGGGGCTTACAGCACCATGGGCCCAGCCCTGGCTCCCAGAGTGCAGGAGGGAAGATCTGTGCTGGTGTGATCCCAGGCAGCCACACAGACAGCAAAGACTCCAGCCCTTGGCAGATTTTGCAGCAGCCTCTGTGGCAGCTTGGGCCCTTACTTCGGGAGGGTTTTGAGAGTGGAAACCTCAAGTCCCCCTCACAGCAACAGCACATCAGGGGAGAAGCTCTTTGCTCCCCCAAAGTTCATTGGCTGCTCGTTGGTATCCAGGTGAAATTCACCTGATGTATTCAAGTGTTCCTTGCTGGTTTGCCTGAAGTATCAACTGCAAGGCCTTTTAATGACCTCACACAGCCTGCCTCATTTCCTAGAATGAAGCAGTTCAAAGCTTTAACTGTCAAACCTCAAATCTTCAGAGGCAATGGAGAAACATTGCTCACTTTTTACTGGTTCACTATGGGACACTCCCAAGGGTTGGGAAGCTCCTCACAGAGACTCCATTGCTAAATCCCAACTGCCCTTCTGTGAGCTGCGTCTTTTTCTGTCCATCTGTCCACCCATGTGTTGGTCAGAGGTTTCTCCTCTTGTCTCACATGTAAAACCTAAGGGAAGATATTGGTGAGATGCCTGGCTCACAGCTTAGTGCTGAAGGGGAGAACCACAACTGCACATTTTAATGTTTGCCATTAACGTTTAATAATTGCTTCCCTCTTATTGGGCCTGTCACTGCAATAAATTTCAATGTACTAAACACTTGAGTTAAATCCTCTCTAACAGTTCCCTTGTTAGGCTGAATAAAAGTCAGATTTCTTCAATATGTCCCACCAAGATCCCTAATCATCTCCATTGTTTTCCTCTTGGCTTCTTTAGTATTAACAGTATGCAGTTTCAACAGGAACTGCCAGCTTCCTCATCAACTTTAATAACAAGTGTTTAATAATTGCAGGTATAATTATTCACAGCACTGACAAAATTTGCTATTCACCACTAATTTCTTCAAATTACTGAACACATAAAGCAAAAGTAGACTAGTTAGAAAGACATTCATTTTTAATCATTTTCATTACTGTTGTTTAATGAACAAAATCTGCAACTCAGCGTTCCAACAATATTTCAACACAATATAAAAAGAAAGCCAGCAGGATTCTGGGTTGCATTAACAAGGGCATCACCAACAAAGACAAATATGTCATTATCCCACTTGTCAAGCCACACCTGGAATACAAAGTTCACTTTTGGTCCTCACTACACAAAAAAGACATGAACAGGCTGGAGAGGGCCCAGAGAAGGGTCAGAAAGGTGATCAGAGGATTGGGAACCAGCCATTACAGAAAAGGCTGGGAGAACTTGGGAAAAGGCTTAGGGGAGACTTTATTGCTGTGTCCCAGTACTTAAAGGGTGGCTACAAAGAAGATGAGACTCCCTTTTTACAAAGAGTCACATGGAAAAGAGGGGAGGTAACAGGTACAAGTTACTCCTGGTGAGACTGGACAAAAGAGGAAAATTTTTTCACACAGAGAACAGTCAGTCATGGGGATAAACTCCTCAGAGACGTGGGGGACTCCCCAGCACTTGACATTTTTAAGATTCAGCTGGACAGGGTGCTAGGCCATCTTGTCTAGACTTTGCTTTTGCCAAGAAAGGTTGGGTCAGCGTTCCTTCAAGCTGGCACCACAAGAGGAATAAAGACAATGGTGACTTATATGCACAGATGTTTTGGACTTGGCTGGAAACCCTTACCCCAGACCTCTGTCAGTGTGTGCCCAGACCAAGATGGAGCAGTACCAGCCACCATTGTATCTCCTCACCTTGGTTTTATCCCATTTGTAAGTTTTGATTAATCCCACAAGCAGAAAAGCATAAAAGCCCACACAAAGGACTGGCAGAAACCCAAGTCTGCCATGCACTGTTGCTCTCTCCTGTCTCTGAGGTAGGCACATCCCAGAGGACATTTCCCACATGCTCCCACCTGGCACAAAACCCTTTTCCAGAAGAAAGCTGGCAGCAGGGGGCAGGTTCCCAAGTCTCTCCAGGCATGTCAGTGCTGGATGGTCTCTCCCATGAGATCTTGGCTGCAGCACGAGGTAGGAGCAACATAACTCAGCTTGGGACATGAGCTCCTGCCTGCCAGGAACCAGCCAAAGCTGCACTGTCAAACACCAGGTGTGTCCCAGCAACAGCCTCAAAATCCTCCTGGGTGCTGGATCTAACCTAAACCAGACACCAAGTGTTTTCTGTCCTAGTGAACTGCCTTGTATCCCAGTCTGGCTTGGCATAATTCCATCTGGGCATCACTGTGGTAGGGAATGGGGGATGCAGGACACAAGCCCAGGACCACAAGGTATTTCCCAGGCTGCAAACACAACACCTTACCCAGGGGATGTTTCAGATATTAAGGGTGCAGTCTTGTGGATATTTGCAATTTCAGATGAGGAAGCCCAGAGGGATGACTGAGGAGGTTAGACTTGACAGTCTCACTCTTGTCCGGGATACCCAAGCATTGCAAGTCCAGCTGTAAAATCAGTGTGTAGGATAGATAAATACATAAACATTTGCTTTCAAAATAATGTCCAAAAAGCTTTTTTCAGGCATCCTAAAAGATACAAAACAATACTAAAACCAATAAAATCCTATAAAATATCAAGGCAGCAATGCTGAGATGTAACTGCCCATTTTTTAATTGCAAACTCTTTCTACTGCTCTTGCATTTCCAAGGAGCTGCTGTGCACACAACACAATTATTTCATTCATCTCTTCAGAGGAACAGGTACTGCCCTGCTGTGGCTTAGTGAAACCCCAATGCTGCCAGAGGGAGTGGCAGGCTCGGAGCAGATCCAGCAAACTGGGCATCAGCCTTTGCCCTGGGCACCCCTGGACACAGGGCAAACAACAGCCCTGATTTCTCAGGGAAGGAGGGTCCAAAATGAGAGCTCTGCCTGAGTTCATGCCTGGGACCCTGGTGGCATTTATTAAATCCCCAGCCTCCAACACTGCTTGAATTGGTAATCTCTGCTCCCCTCCAAAAACAGCTTTGGGGGTCAATTTCCAGCTCCTGCAGATGGCTGTAGAAGTTTATAGAACGGGCTGATTTTTAATGAAATAAATAATAAAAAATCAATTTTAGGGTCCAAGCACTTCCAGCTGGAAGTCCCCTTTCTTTCTGAATGATGGTGACACTGACTGAGCAGCACTTTGTTCCACACAATGCTCTCTGCCTTCAGATATGAGAGGTGGGAGAAGACAAAAATGAAAGGAACACTGATGGCAAGTCTAACAAACCATCTCTACAGACAGAGAACCCTCAGAATGCCCAAAGCACTTCAAATATTTCTTAGGCAGAAGTGTCAGAAAATCAGTCTTGTGTGAGCATTTATTCTAATTAGCTCTTTGCAATTCATGAGGCCTGGAGTGGAGCAGGCAGCTCCTTCCCAGCGGAGCTCCGGCTGCTCCTGCAGCCCCGTGCTCAATTTGCTCAGCTAAGGGGAGTTAATGCTTCAATATGCGGCAGGCACTTTCCTAAATGTTGAAAGACTTAAACAAATTATAGCCAGCCTATAATTTGGCAGGTTAGGAAAGAAGCTTTTAAAGAGCCTTGTAAAACGAATGACTTAAACCTTCACCCCAGGCTATTTTTAAAATTCATTTGTCTGCACTCAAGTAAGAAGGAAGGCACAAATATATGCATGATCCATGTCTAAAATTTTGATTTCTGAATTAGTTAGAAATACACTTCAATCTTTGTGGCAACTAATAAATGATTTGGGGAAGTGGAGTTCTAATACTGGTCATGGAAATAGCCAGCTTCATACCCTTCCTCTGCTGAGCAAGGCTTGAAATTAGATTTGTGGAGGAATTTTTGGCAAAGGAAAGAAGAGATAGCACACCCCCTCTTTGCAGCAGAGTTTTAATGACTAACTTTCGTGTTCCTTTCCACTGCAATATATGTGCTTTTAATCACACTAATTATGAATTGCGCACTTGTGATGATGCAGCAAGTCAAGATGTGCAAAAAGAGCTACACAGAAGTTTACATAAAAAAATAATGCTGCTCTATCTATCCCATAAGGCACTAAGTGGGATAAACTACTGCTAGAGAAAGCAGAGGCCCTTCTCTTTCCCCAGGAAGGAAGAATCCCTTACTATATATGAACATGTTTGGTGTGCTCTCTGTGAAAAAGTTCCCCCATAAAGAATTAGAATGTGTTTAAAATTGACACCTGCAAGTGCTTATATAGACACACCTCTATGACCATTAATCCCTGGACCTCTGTAACCTCTGCATTAAATCAATATCATAACCTGTTGTTTTTCTGCGTAAGACTTTTAATGCTAATATCTTCTTCATTAAATATGAGAGAGAAAACAGGATTAGAAATAAGCAGTTGTCCATTCCTAATGTATCTGCTTTTAAATGCTTACCTAAAACCTCAAGGTAACATCTACTATGGAAAACAAAAATATATAAAGTCTGAATCTACAGTCTATGGGTAGCAGAGTTACTAGGGGGAAGTGAGGCCTTCAGGTTTACATTGCTGGTGTAATCAAGGGCTTTACTGAGTGAAAGATGGGGCAAGCAATCAAAATATTTTTGAAATGGCCTTTGAGACCTCCATCTCCTTCCCAACAAACCCAGTACATATCACATCACCTCTGCATTCATCCTGCACCACTGCCATGGCTGGGACCCCTCTCTGAAGGGACACCTCAGACTCTTGGACTGCATTTGGACACAGCACCAACAACTCTCCTTGACAGAGATGGCAATGCTCTCCTCTGGTGCTGGGGGTTAGGTCTCTTTCCTTTTGTTCCTTTTTACTTATAGAATTTTTTCCCATAACTTCCTAGGAAACACTAACAACTGGGTACTTAAGAAAAACACAAAAAATGGCCAATTCAGAAGGAGAGGGTTTACATTTTCCATTCCAAGGGAGGCTCCTGCCTTCCTTAGCAGACCTCTGTCTTTCAAACCAAGACAGATTTTGGGGCCCATCGTGAGGCACGAGGGCATCAAGAGAAAAAGGGTGAAAAAGGAATAACAGTTCTTGAGTGACCTAATTTTTTGTGTGCTGGATATAGAAACCTCATTAGGCAGTGGTGGTGGGAGAGAAGCCCCAGACCAGATATTCCTGTTCCTTTTACCTTCCCAGAACTCTCAAAGAAAAACTGTAGGAGGATTTAGGATTCCAGGAAGAATATGAAGCAGCTCTAAAGCATCTCATTGTTCACAGGCCCTAAGTCAACTGTAGAAACCACAATGAATTTGGTCTTTAGATGAAAGACAAAAAACCAAGCTGGATTTTACATCATCAGGCAACATTGACATAAAAAAAGACAAAGTAGTTGGAGGTAAAACCATCCTCAGAAGCCCAAGGGCTCAATGGCATGCTCTTGACCTAGAGAATAGATTTTTACAGAACACGTAAAATTAGCATTCACTGCTGTTGCCATCTTATTGCAAAGTTCCCATACCTTCTCAGTGATTTCTCATGTGCACCTCCTCACAGCACTGACTCCTTCTTCACAGCACAACCAACAAACTCCACTCTTTTGCAGCAGTCGTCTTCTTATGGGACACAGCTGTGGCCTATTAAGGGCAGGCCTGTTCCTAATCTTTGGTGATTGGTACAGCTGCAACTCCTCAGGTGTGAGACTGCCTTCTGCACTCTTTGTTTTCTTACATTCTATCCCTCCACACACTGCCAGCAAGTGTAGATCAGACATAATGCAAGGACACATCTCTACAGTTAACAAAGCTTCATAGATGGCATCATGTCACCTGTCAGCCTAGCCCCAGACCTGTGTCACCATCCTAATCCAGGGAAATGGAGGTTTGAGCTCTGCAACCAGAATGTAGCTATGGCCCTGCTAATGTTTCACCTGCCATACACCAACACTTACCCTTGGCAATTCCCCTTTGCCAACTGTCTGCTCACACACAAAAAGCCGCAAACACATCTGTACATTTTGCTCTGCAGCTCCAATTTCTAGAGAGTGATGTTCCTGCACTGGTCCCCAGTCCATAGCCATGGTCTCCTCTCCAGCCCCCAGGATCATCCACCCAATCTGAGCCTTCAGTTCAGACACTGCAGCACCGCAAACATTACCCAGATCCCATGTTCAGCCCAGCCACTGCACCATGGTTCATACCCAGCTCCTTAGACCAGGGCTGGTATGCCCTGGACCTGGTTTTCTATCTGGTTTGTTTCATATCCACCCCTTCTGCTTTCCAAAACTGTGACCCAGAATCAAACCCCAAGTGAGAACAGCCTTCTGCAGTTGCTGCCTGCTTCATCCACCCAAAGTGCCAAATCTGGCTGCAAATCAGAGAGCAGATCTGATGGATCCAATGTTCCACCAGAAGCAGATCAAGGGCTTAACTGAAGCAGCAAGGACTCCCCATAACAACAAACAGTCTTCCTGTCCACACAGCCCTCTGTTTAAAACATCTGACAGCTGTTGAACAGCAGGTGACATTATTGCATGATGGAGGTTTTCACTTTAATCCTGACTTGTAAAAAAAAGGATCCATTATTACAGAATGTGGTGTAATACGGCAAAGATACTACAGCAGAAAGCAAAAAAGTTATAAGCTTATTTTAGGATAAAACAAAAGTGTAATGAAATAGCAAATTACTCATCAGCATTTGGAAAGGCAGCTACTCCATATGTGTACAATATAAAGAGTAAAAGAGAACAAAATACAATAAAAGCAAATAAGAGGGATAAGCCAAGACCTTCAGGAAACAGCATCTCCTTAGTTTCTTTGGAGAAAAAAAAAATCGGGTGAGCTTTATTGTGACTTTGAAACTACCCTGTGTCCAGTTCTCTCCTCAGCATTCCTCCTTGCCCTCTCTCCAGTGGCTGCTTCACCCAGCCAGCAATGGGAGCCCCAGGGAGGTGGCCCAACACCCTCTGCCCCTCTTCACTGCTATCTCTGGCCCTGGCTGCCAGGCTCCCCCCACCCACAAAGCCACATCTGCATTGCCCCATTGTCCCCCTCCTGAGCAGGACTTCAGCCTCTTGTCCCCACACATCCCTCCTGCCCCAGGTGGTGCCTTTCTCCTTTGCCCCACACAACCCACACTGGCCCCAGAATCTGAAAGGCTTTGGCCTTCAGGATTATTTCCCCCCAAATCAATGACTCCAGCACAACGAAAAGAAGCACTTGTGATTGATCAATCCAATCATTTTATTTTCACCTGTTAAGAGAACCCTCTGCCTACCAGCAGAGTTCAACATAGATGGGCAGACAGACTTGAATACAATTAAATACAGGAAAAATTGAACTATATACAACAAGACAGACATCTACTTAATATAAAGATTTTTTCATTTTCTATGAGTTCTTGCCAATGTGAAATATTGCTGGAACTGAAATATATCAGACTTTTTTTTTCCCTTGAAGAAAAAAGCATGTATTGAATTTCCAATTTTTTCCCATGTACTGAGACATAATATCCTTTTTGAGATGCACAAAATTTGTGGCACTTCACAGGGTACACAAAAGCTAAAAACTCTCTGTTATAGTTTATGATATCTAAATTTTGATTAGATCTATTTATTGAGACACTAACTCTAAAGTGGTATTTACATGGAGGAAGTTGTGCAAAATCATTTAGGCCATGGCTAGTAGACTGTGAAAGATGCATGGTTAAGTGACTTGACTCACCCTCATCCTCAGTAGTAATCCCTTAAATCCTCTCCTAATCCTTCCTTTCACCCAGCAGCCACCCCAGGAAAACCAGCCATAATTTATTCTTTCTTTGCTAAGCTACTGGGACAAAGTAGCTTCTGTGACCCCTGTGGGTCACTACAATTTTAATGTTGGCCTGCTTCTCCTCACACAATTAATACTTTAAGCATCAACTCTGCTTTTTGGGACACAACTGCAGCCATCACTGTCACAGCAGTATCCTGAGACAGCTGTAGTCCTTGCTTGTTTATCTCACCCATGGGAGCACACAGGAACCACCTGTGTGCAACTTTGTAGGAGTCACCCTACTGCTACAACACAAACTGCATATTCCTGCTAACAGCACTGAACCAAAGCCACTCCAAACCAGAGGGGTGAAAGTGCTGCATTTCTTCAGGCAGCCTTTATGTAACAAAACTCTCTATTTCTATATCCAGAAACACCTTAATTAAAAAAAAAAAAAGTCAACTTTACTTTGGGTTGCAAGGCAGCTTGAGACAGCTAATTTAGAAGAGCTGCTTTTATTAAAGGTTTCCTACAGATAAGGACAGGTTAGCAAAGACACTTGTGATACCAACATTAACTAAACACACCCTTCAGTTGTGCTGCACCAGGGCACAGAATGGTTTTTATAATGGTTTCTATAAGCAACCAACTTCAGAGAAGTGGCCAGGTTTAAATCTGGAGGTTCTCATGGATGCATCTACCACAGCTGTGGATCATAAACCACTGATTTTAATCATCTTGTCCACATCAACCTGTTTGTATCAGCTCACCCTGGACTCCAGATCAGCTTGGACATTTTAGCTGTAAGTTTAAAATAGACTTTTAGAACTCGGTTCTGGGGAAAAAGTGACTGGATAAGAGTGCATCAACTGGTGTACTCCTGCCTTCTCAACTAGAGGAACTGTCTTTCCTAGGAGATAGATCCGACTTCTTTTTTAAAACTGCATTTAAAAAAAACTGGACAGCCCTCAGGGCAAAGGGAAATTAAACTTTTCTCTAACTGGTTGTCAACATTGCTACCAAACACTTTTTAAAGCCTCCACTCAAAAATGGCAGTACAGTAATTTAACTTTCAATGCTATTTACCAGGCTACAACCAGTCAGGTGTCAGTGTACCAACCAGTGAGAACAGCAAAGAGAACACACTGAACTTAAAGCATTACACTGGGAACAGCTGATACAGTAAGAAGATCTGTAGATATTTTGGTATTCAGCATACAGATGAATTTGCTTCTTTGCTTTCATCACTAGGAAGCCTAGAAAAGACTGTATTATTGACAGTTATTAGGACAGTGTTACAGCACAAGTAAACCCAAGAGACCATCTCATCACGTGAGAAAATAAATTCAGTGTTGGGATTAAAATACAGGAATTCTTGGCAGCTGAAACAATCAAGGAATTATTTTCACATTGTACATGCTGAAATGTGTCTATGTACCTGGGATCTCATGGAGTTCATAAAAACATCTGCATGTTCAAGTCTGCTGCTCAAAACACCTGACTGCTGGTTAACAGCAGGTCACTTTATTGCATAACCTTTGTTGTCAATTTAAGACTGATTTATGAAAAAAACACCCTTCAGTACAGTACTCACTCTACTAGGGCAAAGATGATATGCAAGAAAGCAAGAGTCATGAGCTTCTTACAGGATGAAAAAAAGCGTAATGAAATGGTGAATTGCTAATCTCTCTTCTGAAAGGAAACTATTCCATACCTGTATGTGAAGGTAGGAATAATTAATAGAGTAAGAAAAAACAAAATATTCACACTCCCTCATTTAAGCATTTAAAAAAAGTAGAAGGAAATGGATTAACTGCTTCCTTCCTGGTCTAGGTTGCTGATCTAGTTAGACAGTCATTGATGTAGCATGATAACCAGGAACGTAACAAGAAGCAACTTGGACCATAAAAAAGCTGTCTAGATACGTTCAAGTTGGTCTCCAAAAAAACCAGTTTTATTTGGATTTGTGCACAACCTGCTGCTCTTTAAATCTTCAGAGCACTGAAAATATAACATTTCCCCCAAAATCCAGTTGAGTCTGTCCTGAGAAATAAAAGTACTCATATATAAATGGGATGATACTGTCTGTGAGTGAGTTTCTTCCTGCAAGTTGGGCAAGAGTTGGCATTCCTAAGGGAATCACGGAGGCACTGACTGCAGAAGACATGGCCACATTTTGTTGACACAATCAGTCGTCCACTTTGCACAATCTGGAAGAAAAACAACAACAGGCATGAGAAGTAAAGAATTCAACTTTGCTGGTCTACTGCCATCACACAAACAGGACTTAGATGTCCCTTTACTCTTAGAATAATAAGGAACTTGAAGATCTTTCAGTGCCATCCTGCCAAGGGTTCCTCCCTCTACCCCCACCACCAAGAGGTGACTTAGACTGATAAGTTATTATGAGCTTCAAGGCAAGCTCTGTGCTTCAAGCCAGCTCTCTGTAACATCCCACAGCAGCTAAATGAGCCCCCTCTGCCCCTCTCTCCCTCACACAGCATATAAAGGATGACAGCATGTGGGTCCTTACCTCTGAGTAGACATCCATGCAAATTGGACAGCTAACAGTACCAGATGGCCTTGTGGTACAGAGAACAGAAGAAAAAAGAACATGCAGCCATTAATTTCACTGCACATCAAGGCTTACCCACACACAAAATGTCACGTCACCATCTCAGAGCACCATGGTCCATTTCTTGTCAAGATTCCTGTGTACCTTTAACTCCTCAGTTTGTGGCATGTAATAACAAGATTGGGTCTCTCTGTCCTAAAAGAAAGGTTCTCCCTAGGGGGAAGATGCACTCAGTCACCCTGGTCTAGCACAAGAACTCACAGCAGTCTCTTGCCCTGTTCAGCACTAATCTCCAACAGGCCATCAGTGACAGCTCTGTAACAAAAGCACTGAGCTCTGCCTTGGAAATGAGTCATTCTAGAAAGGGAAGAGGTTGTCAGAAGTTCCAAAATCCCCTGCTCTCATTTAGCAACAGCCCAGTAACACAGGCACTTCAAGAACTCCTCCTTATAAAATGTAGGTCAGGAACACAGTGACACAAGGAAATAGTCAACCCCAAATTTCCAGTTTCAAGATGGAAATGCTGACTCAGTGTCTGCTACTGAGCTGTGGTTACAGATGAGCCTCTGCTGCCTTCAGCCTCCAGGAGAGCAGTACTGCATTCACACTCAGCAACAGACACAGCTCAGCTGCCTAGGGAACATGGCCCAGCCCAAGGGCTGAATAGTAGCAGCTAGCAGAAACAAAAAGAGCTTCCTGATACTTTTCTTTACAAAAGAATCCCTAGTTTAAACCTTCAGAACTCCTTACCTAAATATTTGGCTTTCTTATGTCACTGCCCATGCTGAACCACAGTTTGTAATTTATTAATCAAACATGCATAGAAAGCATGAGATGGTCTTTATTCCATTATTTTCAATTCAAGCAGGAAGCACTACTAACATCCACCCCTAGTTTCACCTACAGAATTTAACTCCACTAATTCTCCCATTTGTACTCCTCAAATTCTTGAGGCACCAGCTATAACACTCCAGTAAGAAATTCCAATTGATGATCTTAGAAGGATGAAGAGTCCAACACTACAGATGGCTCTGGCAATCCCCAGCACCAGGAAGGACCCTTTTGTCAATGTTAAATGCTGCAACACTGAGTTCTTTCAGCCTTACCTACATAGACCAGGAAGGTGCAAGCTTTAACAGAGGAGGCTGAAGGAACAAACTATTACCTTTTTATATTATCCAATTAGTGGTGTTTGTTCTCTCAAGTACTTCACAACCAAAATTTAAACATTTACACTCCATTGGCAAAGCACATTATGGATTAGAGTAACATAAGACTTTTCAGTGACATGTTTATGACCTGGCACCCAAAAGCTGCATATTCAAGGTCTCTCCTACACTGCCTTTCAGTAATCCAAAAGGCTCAAAGCACATCAGCTTCATTTAACCCTGTATTTATCCTTCTCCCCACAAAAAAACCCAAAGCCCACTTTAAAATAAGTTTATACTACAATTCCTATGTCCTTCTGATGCCTTGGAGAGGCTACCTAGAAGAGAGGCTGGACAAAGTTGAAAGAATAAAGTGGGTATTTATTAAAAGGCCTTCAAAGGATACACCTTGGGCAGCACAAAGCCTCACAGAGGCCACATCCAAGATGGACAACAGGCATGAGTTTCTCAGCTGGATATAAGTTTGGTCTATTTGCATATCAGAAGTTAATTGTCCAATTAGAGTTTCAGGTAATGAAGTCATATTCCCCCAGTTTGCTTCCCCCTCCCCTAATTAATTTTTGTTTACACTTTCCAGGGCCTGAGGCAAATGGTGTGACCTTGGCTCACAGAAGGATTGTTTAGTCCAAACAAAATGGGAAAAAATCTAACTAGCATTCTATATAGAGTTCAGAATTATACACTAATGCAGTACAGAATCTGAAAAATATAAAAGCTAAAAACTTGAGGCATCACTTCAACTTGCCTAGTCACATAGACACCAGGTTTCATTTCCTTAGCCTAACACACTGCAGCAGGATTTACTCTTTCTCTGCAGAATGGGGTCTCTACTGACTCAAAAAGCAAGATTCACATCCCACATGCAAACATATCAGGGCTCCATGACATCCATGGGACAGAAGAATTGACCATAAGAGCATGACCTCCAGGATCCCCTTGCAAGTATACCTTGGGAAGCACAGTGGTTGCTTTGAGAAAGGCAGCAACTGGCACAGTATGTAAAAAAAAGCAGGAACACATAAGGGTTTTTACTGGAATTTGCCAGTCTGCTGCCTGCCAGTCTCGTGATACCAAACCTTATGGACACCAACAGAAGTATTTTATATCTAATGTAACTACTGGAGCTTTGTAGGAAAAGGAAATGCAATACATTATGAGCTTTGGCCTGTGACTAATTCCTACTTCCTTGCCATACCCCACACTCATCTTTAAGGCTGTACACAAAGCTGTAGATCTGTTTTGGGCTGGCTTTTCATCCTCAAGTGAAAATGGTATCATTTGACTATCATGCAATGTGGGATGTCATACTCATTAAAAGAGGGAACTGAGAAAGTGAAGGCTTCAAAGGAAGTCAGGTGATGACAAATACAACTCAGTCCTGTCTGTCTCAAAAAAGCACAACTCCATGTTCGGCAGCTCATGAGGTGTACGTACTTTGAACTTGCAGTTTCCTCTTCCAGCGGTCCCAGTTCTCGAGCTGCTTTATCAGCCACGTACACGTCGTTATCTCTGGTTTCATCTTCATCATCACTGCTCAGCACACAGCTGTCTGCCTGTCTCTGGCTCCTTAGTCTCAGATTTCTCCTTTGTCGTTGGTTCTCTGTAATTTAATTTTGTTAAGTTAGCTATACTATTATCTCACTCCCTGAAACTATCTCTGAAATGCAAAATTAGACCATATTCAGCTGGGTTAAGAGCAATCTTAAACTAGTTTCTAAATATTAAGGCTGAACATATCCAGACATTGTGAATATTCTACTACATACTGACACAAATAATTTGATCTCTTCAACCTACAAACAGCTAAAACTTAATCCTGAAGATCCTCTGCATCACACATTCCATGTAATTACACTATCTGTGAATTAATCTCCCCTATAAAGGGAAGACACTTCTCCCAATCCTTACTGACAGAAACTGCTACAATTCTATGTTGAGGAACTGCAACAACTGCTGTGATCTGGAAGAGAGAGGACTGAACACAAGTTTATCTCTGCAACTCCAGTATCCGTGTAGAAATAATCAAGCTACTAAACAATAAGACAACACAAAAAGTCACAAAATTAAAACCACTTCCTGCCTAAGTGTTCAGCTACAACTTTTATTGCAGGCATTTTTCACTTACCCTTGCTTCACTCAGAGCACAGAACAGATTATGTTCTAGATAAGCAGCTGACAACATACTAATGCATCTCCAATATGTAATTAGAACTACATCTGAAAGATGTAAAAGATTAACTTCTTTAGACCTGTAACTATTTTAACATCTAAAGTAGAAAAAAAATTAGTATTTCTCACTGGAAAATTTGAAGCATGTTAGACTAGTGCATACTACGAGCACAAATCACTTTCTTTACTTCCTTTACTGCAATACAGGTTAAACAAAACTTCTGACTTTTTTTTTCATTCACAACCAATATTCTAGTGCTAATTAAAATTATCATCAACTTGGGGCTTAAAGAAATTCTGTCTTTAGAAAATAAGTATTTAGAGCAGCTTTTGATATATTTTTTTCAGGTACCTTCTACAAGCTCTGATACTGACTATCAAACAGAGACTGGATTCATTTTCTAAGGCACTGGCCTTTTGCAGTTTCAAGAAATGCTGCTCAAATTAATTGAAAAAGGCAATAAAAATAATTATTACATTTAGGAAAATTTCATTATCAATTTTAAAATGTCAACTCACCTTCAACAATCTTGCATCAATACACATGGGAAGGGAGAGAAAAGAAAATACAATTAGACTTTGTTGTGCACCCCTGGTCTTACATACAAAGACCAGCTAGGCACAGCAGTTCCAACAAAACAAGCCAAGAATGATAGGCTATTACTCTTATTTTGATTAGGGCTATTAAAAGTAGTATATAAAATGCTTCACTGTAAATAACTATGTGGTTGCTGATGGTTCTGCTCCCACTGCTCCAATGGGGTAGCAACAGAAGCAACTTATGAACCACCTGAATGCCCTCCTCCCTGCTCCCCCATTTCAGTTCCATGGTTTAGGGTTTTGGGTGATTCTTTCCCTCTTTCTCCTCAAACAGGCCAATTCAGCACTGATGTCCATAAACATTTCATGCTACAGCAGCTGCTGAAGAAAAGAAACCCAACCCCCAACCTCTCTTGGCGGAACTGGAGCAGGGTAATTGCAAATTCTGTTGTTTGTTTTTGGAGTTTGAGGCCCTTCCTTTGCAAAGGCTCAGGAATGACTCCAGCAAGAAACACTCCCTATGCTATTCCTGTTGCTTGCTTCTGCTTGGCACAGTAGCAGTGGCATCCTAACCCTGAGGGAATAAACAACATTGTCAGCTGGATCAAAGACTATTCTAGCTTTCAAAAGAGCAGAAAAAAATAAGGTGTTTTAAAGACTTCTGGGAGTATTAACCTGAACTTATTTTACTTACTCTTCTTTCCCTTGGCTTTTTCTTTAAATCATTTGCCTATAGGGGTATTAGAAAAAATTCTTCAGCAAGAGTTGTCAAGCACTGCAAGGGGCTGCCCAGGGCAGCCCAGCGGCATTGGCTTGAAATCACCCCAGAGATATTTCCAAGATAAGCAGATGTGGTGCTTATGGGCCTGGCTTGGTTGTGGACCTGGCAGTGCTGCGTGAATGGCTGGACTTGATGATCATAGATGTCCTTTCCAACCTGAACAATTCTATGATTCTACCTTTGATATATCTAGAAAAAATTCAACTATCAACTACATCTCTATGTTACATTACTTATGACTGATCTATATAAACTCCAGGTTATTTTATACTACCCTATCACTAACTGCAAGTACAGCTCCAGAGCAGCTTCTTTGTTATCTGTAACACAGGACTTCAGGCCCTGACAAGCCAAATCTGAATTTAAAACTTACCCTTAAAGTCAGATTCTATCAGGCAACACATGAGAAAACTAATTTGACTACAATATTTAGGCAAGTGTGCTATTCACTACTTACCACAATGGAATCATTGTGAGTTAGATCAACGACCACAGGATCAGAAGATTCACATGTGAGATCTACTACTTCTTCACCAGCTGAAAAACAAAGTTAGAATCAAGGTCAAAGATTGCAGAGGAGGAAAATTGCCTGCCACTGTGTAACAGCCTAAGATTCAACCATCTCCTGTCCATCTTCTCTTCAGGAATGAGTCCAACATCTCACTCCAGCTTTGCCCTCAGCAACCCACAGAGAGCTTTACCAGCCCTGTCTTCAGCAAGCTGAAATGCAAAAGAGCAGCTAAGCTCCTCACACAATTCTGTCAGATGACAACAGCAACAGACAATTCATCTGACAGGAGAATGCTTATCACACAGAAATATAACATGAATCATATAGGATATAATAGCATTGTGCTGTGCATGTTCCCTTGAGGGATTGGGCACAATTAATGATACAAAGTTTTCCTCATCTTCTTCAAACTTGGGAGTTTGGAAATTTAGTTTGCCACTCTGTGTAGTGGCAGCTGCTCTAAGTCCCATCTTATCTGAACAGACATGCAGATGTTTGAGCAGCTCTTGAGGACTTTTCCTGTGCAACTCATCTATCACTAGTGGCAAATGCATTGTAGCTCAGTAACAAGCCAAACCAGTTTTCAGTAGGCTTGTTATTTAGCCGTACCATAGTGTGTGCCACTAGGCACTTCCTAAAATCATATTTCCCTTCTTCTCCAGTAAACAGCCTAGAAACTGGCAAAAATACATGTTCAGCTGTACCCAAACCCTGCAGAAGCACTTTCTGTTCTTATCACTTCAAAAGAAAGCTTACCACTTTCTTCAAGTTCTATTGGCTCTGCTTCTGAAGCCATTTCAGCAGTAGAAGCCATGAGCCTGCTTCTTTTTCGAGCTTGCCTAGAATTAACTGTTCCTCCACGGCGCTTCCGTTGAGTCTAAGAGAGAACAAAGACTTAACATTTTCTGTGCAAGCAGTATTAACACAGCCCTCAATTTTGCAACACCAATGAAAGCACACAAAGGTACAGAAAACACTCCTGGAATGGCTGCAATAGTCATCAAAAGGTGGGATGGGCTATTCTTACCCGAATCAATTCCAGCAAGGATAAAAACATCAGCCCAGATCCAGATCTCTTACCAGCTGCCTCACCAAGAAAAAGCCTATCATGATGGTTTGCAAATGAGAAACTAGTTCACAGTTTATTGGGTTTTGCTGACATTGTGAGCATTTCTGTACTACTGCTAGCACCTAGAGTGATTAAAAATTTGAATGTACACCAAGATTCAATATACTTATGTTCCTGTGTATTAGCTAGAAACTCTTAAAACAGTTTGCAGAAATACAATGGAACACATGTTTCAAGAATCAGGTTTAGACTGAGAAGCAAAATACTTACTGTGCTCATAGTGTTTCTTGATCTAAAACCACTGAAAAAGAGGTACAAACACCAAAAAAGTAACGGCAAGGAAGCTATAGCTATAATTTCTTTAGATTCCTTTAGGTAGCTCACTGATAAAAACTCCAGGTTTCTGAAGATTAGAGGATTCCAAACCTATGAAAGAGAAGAGAGAAGGTTACCTGTCTGCAATGCTTGTACTCTCCAATCCCCCCTGCTCCCAGATTCCCATTGCTGAACCACCAGTTTCTGCCCAAAGCCAGAGGAGAGGGAAGTCCCCAAGTTCAGTATGTGAGCCTCAGACACCTGCAGCTGGGCCTGAAGCCTCAGTCATTCTCACCCGTGAACTAAACACCTGGAAAAGTGAGTTTGACAGCAAACTACAAGAATATTAACAAATCCCAATGACATTGAACTGAAAAGCAACCGAATGACACTCAAGGCAATGCCTGTGGGCAGGAATCAGTGGGAATTTTGTCATAAACAGCCATCTTCAGAGAATCTAAACTCCAGATGAACAGCTTTCTTCAGCAACCCATCTCCAGATTCCAACAGCTGGGAGCCAAACAGCTTGAGAGGAATTCAAAGCAAGTGAGGCAGACAAATTTCAGTTTCAAAATAGTTGCTGATGTGCAGGAGAATCGGAGCTCCCTGTAGCTGCTCTGTTACCGGTACATGTGCACGCCCAGCTGCCTGCCAAGGGCGAGAGGTCACAAGCATAAAGGGAGCTCTGAGTAACTGACAGGTACTGAAGGGCCCATCCTGAGCCTGCCTGTGCTACAGTTACCACCTGTCCAACACACGGTGGGGCTGGGTGTGAGTGGACATGGTGGAGGCACCAGGAACAGAACAACTCTGTGTCTTGAGGTGACTGTACACCCTGGTATCCCCTGTTGTCTGCTCTGTGCTCAGACACAGAGCAGAGCCTTCAGCACCAAGTTAGAGCTGAGAGAGAGGGGAGAAGTAGTGGAATTATTGTGGTGCCTGTGTTCAAAAACAGAGAAGCATCTGGGTTTCTCCCAGCTTTCTTTCTCTAGAGAGAGAGACAGAGTTGTTCCCTGTTTTTTTAGCTAGCCTCTTGTTCTTTAGCTGAGGCAGTAAGCTTTTTCCTAGGACTATGGCTTCTTCTTCTGGAACTGTTCAGCTTTTCTCCAGTCCAAAACACTGCAACATCACCTGGGAGCCCCCACTACTGAGCCACACCGACAGAAAGGACTCTGAATCTACCATCTCTTCAGAGCAGTGAGAGGTTTCATTATTTAAAATTATTCACTCCTTTTTTTCTTACCTGTGAGCAATCTGATTGTTAAATAAACAGAGTTTTTTCACTTTCTCCAAGGGAATTCCTTTTGAACCTGTGGGGGAGGGGTTGCTGAAATCAGCCTTCTATTAGAGGAGACAGCCTTTCAGGATGTTTCCTCCTAAATTTGTCCAAAACTGGGACACTATTTTAAACAAGAACTGCTGAACTGTCTCCAGAGCTGACTGATTTTTGCCACAAAGACCAGCACACACTCTGTAGCCTACTCCCAGATGGAGAAACATGTGAACACACAGTGGGATGGAACAGCACTGGTAGTCAATCCTAGCCTTCAATTAAAGGAACCTGACTGATCTTTTTTCTGCTTCAACTTACTCCATTTCTTAAATTACTTTCTTAAGAGACCTGTTAACACTGAACTGTGACATTATTTAAAAAACCACGCTTGAGAAAAATGCTTACACTCAATTTGATGCTTATTATGAAGCCCAAAGATGTATTTATGTATTGCTGTAAGCAACACAATACACCACTCATCAATTTTCTCACATTTTTTCATTTTAAAACCAGCACAAAAGGCAAAATGAAAGTCAAGGTGCCTTTTTTTTTTGCCCCCAGTCGAACCACATAGGCCAGACTTAATGCTTAGTGAGTCCATGGGCACAATAGATCTCATTTTCAGAACTATTATGTGAACACCCTCTCCCGATTTTTTTTTTAGACATCTAAACTGACATGTTCAGCTTTCCTGGTAGATAAGAAATAGCCTTATGTTGTCACCTGGGATGTTGAAGACTCAGGCTACCAGAGAAGGCAGACTGACTTCAGTCTCTTGCTGCCTCAATGCAGGACTGACCCATGCAATCATTTGCATAACATTTTGTGTCCAGGTAATGAGAATTCTCTTTTAACACTTCATCCTACTGTTCTTAAGGTCCAGATTTCATTTCACTTGTTCGGAAAGAAAGCTTCTCTGTGTTATCAACATTCTTGGGAAGGGAAGAGAGAGGGGAAGGAGAAGACACAGCACAAGGGATGAGGGATGGAGGCAAGGGAGAGAACCATCCCTAAGCCTTACACATCTGCTCTTTCAAAATAATTGCTTCAAGACAAGTTACTATCTTCACTGACAAGCTACAAATGAAATTAAAAATTACTTAGGTAAGCCAGTTTTCTGCACACAGCAAGAGGATGAACAAGAGTGAGCAACACATGAGGTATATTAAGAAGTTAAGCCATTAGATAATCTGTAAGTTTTATTTCATCAAGAAAGCCAAGACGTTTTCTTTCATTCTCCTCAGATATTGAATTGGAAAAAATACCTGGACATTAAAAAGCTGGGAAATGTTAGTTGGTGCACACATCTGAGAAATATAAAGAAATGAACTTTATATAAGCTTATTTTAAATTACAAGTTGTCAGAACCGTTTTTAAACAGACTCTTTCAGAACAACAATATTGACATATCTGCACAGCTGAATGACAGCAAAAAATAAGCCTATTGTATTCATCAGCAGCACAGGTCTGAATGTAATACTCAGAAGGTTTCACAAGACCTGCTGCTTTTCAAACTTAATACTGAATAAGTGCAATGGTTTGTTAACCAAGTATATTTAGAAAGGTTAAAAATATTGTGGGGAACACCTGTGATGACTCCAAACAAAACTTGCACAGATTCTCTTTGGCTATGAGAGGCTTAAATGCCAAAGAGCTGTAACAGAAGAAAAAATGAAGCCATCCAATTTAAATTTTAAAGTTATGGTGAAAACTGAAGTAACACACAATAGAAGACCTGTTAAGACCGTCCTATCCACTTTAAATACTCATATTCATTCTTTACCCAGACACAAAACCCCAGATTATTTACAGGATAACTGTAATGTTTGTGAACATAGGATTGCTGTGAAATATCTCAGAGGATCTTATGTCAACCCTCAACTGCAGTGGAGGACAGAACCACCTTCTGACATAAGTGGCAGAGCAGCACACTGTTGCTATTTAAATGGTTTAATTTTCAGAATCTTAGAACAATGACAACTGGGTTTCTTTATGATTAATGCAGAGAGTACATATAAGGCACAAATGTTCTGTCTGCCAATGGCTCAATACCTCTTCAGAAGCTGCTTCTGAAGAATTGAGAATAGACAGCCACAGGGAAGCTCATCACTGTAAAACTACCTCAAATCATCACAGATAGGTTGACCAATATCAACATAGCTCATCTCAGAAGAGTGCTGTTTACTAAGAAAACCAAACTGCTGGAATTTATTAAGACTATAGGAAGAGTCTTATGATCCAGTAACATTTTTGTTTTTTAAGAACAAATCTTTTCTGAGGGCTATAGATTTCCACATGTTATTGGCTTACTTGGGAAACCTCAATGAACATCAAGAGTCCTAACATTCTGAAAACAAAGCAGAGTTCACTTTCTTACAGACACCACAGATCAAGTTTAGTAATGTACAGGAACGGGGCATACGCATTGCATGTTAAGAGATACACTCATGTGGAAAAATTGCTCAAAAATCTTCACAACTGCAGGACAACTTAACTTAATAATATAGTTTGTTACACAGGTCTGGACAGCCCAAGTTAATGATAAAGCCTATAACGCTCTTCTTCCAGCAGTCACTATGAAACCAACCAGCACCAAGACTCTCAGGAGTTGTTAACACAAAGAATTACTGCAGCAATTTCCCCCCCTCAATCCACAGACATCACTCCCAACTTTAGCTGCAGTTATCTGTGAGATTTCTAGCAAGATGCACACAGACACCAATTTCAAATTCTAAAATTACGACTTTTTAAGAGGCAAAAATACTTTTCTTTGTGTAAAAACCTAGCAGATCAACTTAGCAAGCCAATAAATAGTTTTAACTTGTACAGACTTTTCTATTGCTTCACTGCAGGACAGTACAGTACCAGAAGAGGCCACTCCCCTTCCTATCATCTGCAGAGTTTTGCACATGCAGTCATTGTTCCTAAACAGTGTTGATCTCAGAACAAGGAACATTTCAAAGTCTACAAGTACCAACTTTTCTCTGTACTTGAGAGAAAAGGTCAAGCTATTTAAATTAAGAATGTTTACACTAGGAGTGGTAACTACTGCTATTCATCATTTAAGTATCTTGTTTTTTCCTCTAAAAAAAAGTCAACATTTTCGCTGAGTTAATCAAACATGTTTGAATTACCACTCAAAACCAACTGATTCTTTAAAATACCGAAAACTTTTCTTGCACCACCCTCAAAACGAAGTCTAGGTCTCCCACGTGAATGGAGGCAAATTGTCTGAAGCAAGAGATAAGACATTTTCTCTGTCTCACTAACACAGACAAGACTTAAGTTCATATTTATCTTAAACGTGACAAATACACTGAAGCACCTACTTAAAGAAACCAATAATGTCGATCCAAACATTGGGAATGTGCAAGGCACAGCTGACAACACAATTATATGTTGAATTTGTCAAAACTGAATATCCAAATGATGCCTTACATTTTAATTTTGTATTTTTCAGATCCTGTACTGGATTAGTGTTTAACTCTGAATTTTCGTATAGAGTGTTAGTAAGCTCTCATCACAGTTTGGTCAGAAAAAACAATCCTTCCAGGCCTGAAAACCAAGGTCATCATCACAGCCTCAGGCCCAAAAAGTATAAACAACAGTAAATTGGGGGCAAGTAAACTGGGAGAATGTCACTTCATTACCTGAAGCTGTAATTGAACAATTAACCCCTGATATGCAAATAGACCAAACATATATCTGCCCGAAAAACTCGTGACTGTTCTCCATCTTGCTTGTAGCCTCTGCAAGGCTCTTGCACTGCCCAAGGTGTATCTGTTAAAAGCCTTTAGTAAATACCCACTTTAACTCTGTCTAGCCTCTGTTCTAGGCAGCCAGTCCCAGGCATCACCATGCTTTTAATGCTTCTCACTTCTACCCCAGATGTCTTTTTGCACCCCCAACAACAGGAAACATTGCATCAAAGATGCATCTACATAACAGCATTTTTGTCTTCAGAAGACACACATACCAGGCACAAAGTGCTGGTCTCAATTTTTTTTTTTTTTTTTTTGCCACGGAGAACACTAATTTTTCACTCTTTTACACCTTCCTATCCTGTACTTCCAGTACTTTTAAAGATGCTTTCATTTTCTTAAACTTTAGTGAAAAAAGAAACTGAGTCTGTTATCCAAATTAGGTAAAACGGTCCCATACTAAGAGACCTTGGTGAGAGGCACCATAAAAAGAGTAAAGATGAGAGATAACCAGCGTAGAAACAAAAATACACCAGTCTGCTTGCTTTAAGCAGGCAGTTACACCTAGAGACAAATATGACATGTTCATGAATAACCTAAAAAACCCAAAACAGTTCCAAAACCAGCCAAGAAATCCCTCAAACCCACCCACAGAACAAAACAACACACTGAACCTTTTCATCGGCCGTATGTCCTATTCCAGACATGGCAAAGAAAAATTGATACAGGCCAGAAGTAAAGCTCATTGCTCTTACTTGAACAAGTTTCTCCGAGAGACGCCACAACTCACTTTCAATAATCCCCAAAACAGAATACAGAAAAAAAAAATTAAAAAAAAATAGTTGAGTCTTTCCACATCCTGTAATGAAGTGCAGGTGCGGGCTGAGATAGGCGAGGAACATTCCCCCCACTCCTGCTGTCACACAAAATGGGAGGGCAGAGCGACAACTTCATGTAGCTCCATCCACCGAGCCCCGGCCGTTCCTCCGGAGAAGAACAGACCCTTC
>NW_005054372.1:717830-729445 GCF_000277835.1 Geospiza fortis | reverse complement strand
CTGTAGTTCCGCGCGGGCGTGGGGCCTAAGCGGGGTTTAGAGGCCCATTGAGTTCGCTCCACACCGCTTGGGAAAGATCTCCTGGTCCTCGGGTTCGTTCGGCCCTGACAGACTCTGAAAGGGCGGCCGAAGCCAGACCCTGTTTTTGCTGTGTTCTCCGGAGCTGTTGTACCTGGAGGTGGAGTGTGTGTGAGCTTTGGGGTGGGGTTCCCTATTCCCCCCCCCCGGCTTCTGGAAACGTTCCGCAGTCTCAAAATTGTGGGATCAATTAGGTCGGGAAAGACCTTTGAGATAATCAAATCCAACTGATGACTGAACAATACCATGTCAGCCCCAGTGTTATAAACTGCTCCTGCAGAAGGAGCACTCGATGGAGCTCTGTGGTGGTTACTGCCCCTTGTGACAAGCCAAGTCAGCCCAATGCAGTTCCCTCAGAAACATTGTGCAGCTTTTATACCAAGGGCGAAAACCAACACCAGGCAGACCACCAGGAGTTCCTAAAGACCCTCAAGAGGCCTCTCTGAGGCTCGCTGGGCAAACCCATGCAACTTCATATCTAACACTTCTCTGATTAATATGTACACCACAATATAAGGAAGATATTAAACTAATAGAGGACATGCAAAGGAGGGTGACAAAGATGGTGAAGTGCCTTGAGGAGAAGCTGTGTGAGGAGCTGCTGAAGGCACTTGGTCTGTTCAGCCTGGGGAAGAGGAGCCTGAGAAGACAGAGACCTCCTTGCAGTTACAAATTCCTCATGAGGGGAAGAAGAGGAACAGAAACTGATCCCTGCTCTGTGGTGAGTGACAGGCCCCAAGGGAATGGTCTGAAGTTGTGTCAGGGAGGTTTAAGTTGAATATTAGAAAAAGGTTCTTCACCCAGGGGATGGCTGGGCAGTGGAACAGGGAAGTGATCACAGCACCAGCCTGACAGAGTTCAAGGAGTGTTTGCACCACGCTCTCGGGACAAGCACATGATGTGATTCCTGGGGAAGGTGCTGTGCAGGGCCAGGAAGTGAGCTCAATGATCCTTGTGGGTCCCTTCCAACTCAGCACATTCTGTGATTCTGTGATCTCTGGCTAAGAAACACATATATCATCTTCAGGCAGGCATTAGGCCAAGTTACTCCCTGTGCATCTGGTGTAGTACTAAAGTAACGCCTGCTTCTTTGCACTGTATTGGTGTTAAGGAGTTTTATTCTCCATTTTCACTGACAATACCATGGCCATATCCAGTCTTCCCTTAAACACCCCCAGGGATGGTGACTCCACCACCTCCCTGGACAGTTCATTCCAATATCAAATCACCCTTTCTGTGAAAAAAATATTTTTCTCAGTGTGTTTCCAAAAGACTGAGAAAAATTCATCAGAGCCATCAGTGTGGGAGATAGTTACCTCTTGCCCATGGAATAATCACTCCAGATCCAATGTCTAACTCATAACAATTGCAGAGGTGTTTCAAGGCCCTCACCTCACTATCAAAAAGGGGTTTCTCCAACAGTTTTACCTTAGCACAATAAGCAGCTGTCCTTTTCTGGGTTTATTGCCCTGTGCCTGGCAATTTGGCTGTTTATAGATGAACTAGTAGCTTCCCCTAGTGACTTGTATTCCCTTCTCCTCCTCTGGGAGAGGAGTGCTGGAGATTTGTACTGGGTATTTTTTTCCCTGTCATGCCAAAATAATCATTTCTGTGTCTTTAATTTAATTCAAATAATAAAACACCTATGTTCTCTAGGGCAGTTTGGATTACTTGGTATGGCAGTCACTGACTGTGAGCTTTCCCTTGTTCCTGAGGCTGATGTGGAAGATGCCAAATGCCACCAGCAGTGACGGTGGTACCTGAGTGGGTGGCACCCTGTGTCCAGTGCCTGTCACATGGCAAAACCCCTTGGTCTTCCTCAGCTAATCTGGGCTTTGTTATACCTCCTTCACCTCCTTAGTGGCATGTGAAAACTTCTGTGGTGTCCTGGTTTAGGGCAAATTTGGGAGAAAACCTCCAAAAAGGGGCCCCTCCAGAAAGCAAACCCACACGGCTCCTCCCTCCAACCAGTTCAGGAAGGATCCCTTGGAGAGAAGTGGAAAGAACCTGTTTATTTAACAGGTACAGCACCCCCAGCACACAAAATGAACAACACCAGATGACACCACTCTTCCACTGCTCTGAAAAAGATAACAAATTCAGAAAGTCTCTCTTGGGGGTGGTCGCTCTGTTCTCAGTCCCTCCGGTGCTGGGGCAGCTGCTGCAGCCACAAGGTGCAAACTTCGATGTCCCCAGGCCCCAGTCCGGAGCAGGCTCAAGTAGTTCCAAAAAAGGGAAAGGAAAAACAGTCCAGGGAAAATTCAGACTGCTTAGCTAAACTAACTAATGAGCAGAAGCAAAAAACAAGATCAATGCAGGAGCAAGAGCAAGAGCAAAACAAAAAGCCAAGCAAAAAGCACAAGCAGCACTATGTACTGCCCTGTCTCTGTGTCCTGCCAGCCGTGGGGGAGCGGCTGATAAGAAACCAAACCAAACCAAACCAAAACAAAACAAAACTTTGACTCTTCAGAGGCACTCTTGAAGGCACAGAACATAATATCCAGCATAAACAGAACACATGCATGGGGATACAAACATCATAACTTCACCCTAGGACATGTGGTCTGGCTGCTTGTGCTGAAATGAGAGCTCTCTGAATGTGCAGCTTCCAGCACTAGAAATGTTTCCTTATGAGTCTGTCACTGTGATCAGACAGGTGCAGCCTCTGATTTTGTTACTCTGTTTTGATGGATGATTTCAGAGTCAGCCTTGTTCACTCAGGCTCCTCTTCTTGGCTGCAAATGGCGTAACAAATGTGTAAATGAGTGAATCATGAATTATTCATCACCTGCGTTTCCGTGAAGCAAGTGCAGAGGCGTTGCTCCCTCGGTTATCTGTGTGTGGCTGCTGCAGGTGGTGCATGGTCCCTGCCACAGGCACCAGCTGAGGCAGCAAGTCTCAGTGAGCTGGGTGTCTTCGCAGCTCACCTGGCTCCAGTGCCACTGCAGCTGCTTTTGTAACACAAGGCTAACAAGTCCCACCAGACCTCTGATTGCTCTGCATTGCTCACCTCAGGTTTCCATGTACCACACAGGAATACTAGGAAATGTGCTCCAGGAACCAGGGCAGAGTGGTTCTGGAGAGGATCTGCTGTGTTCAGCATCAAGTTATACACATTTGTCAGGAGCAAGCTGGTATTTTTATGTTATTCTGTGTATTCTGTTGCAAGGCCTGCCATCACTGAAAAATCAATAGACTATATTGATACAAAAATACCAATATAGGAACATATTTGTATTTTCTTCAAAAGATATTCTTTTACATTCCTCCAAATGTTGATTCTGTAGATGACTTTATGCATCAGATCCCAAAGTAGTAACAGGGCTATTTGTGATCTCTGAAGGCAAAAATTCCACAGCTGGATTACTGAGATTCTTCAATTCCTCAGTCCTTTCATTTGAGAGCAAAGAAAATATAGAGAAGGAAATAATTCTGAACCAGCTTGATTGCAATTCAAGAAGAATTTTGAAAACTTGGTCCAAAATCACAGGGGAAGAAGCCTGCAGTGTGATGGGGATTTGAAATTTCCACTATCTCAATATCTGCTTAATGATACCTTTTTTTTTTTTTCTTTTTAGAATTCTTATGAAAAGGTTTGAGAACTGTTCAGCCATGCAATATCCTAGAGCATGAGTGTCAGTTGTTAATTGCTGGCTTCTGGAAAATCAAGGTGTTAAGAGTCACCAGTTAGCTTTGTTGCTCTGGAATGCAGTGCAAAAGAATGCTGAAAAACCACAAAGGAAGACTTTGTGGAAACTCCCTGCCACCAAGGGTATGTAATTTAAAGATATACAATACTGTACTAGACATGGTATCATGGTTCCCTTTTCTATGTAGTTTTACTTCTATGATTCCTTCTTTCACTCTCCTGTGTTCCTTAACTCTTGCTCTGGAGCTTGAGCCCTACCTGCATTGCCTTTGTGGACTACTGGAGCATTTACTTGGAGTGAAAAAAAAGCAGATTTTATCAGCTTGTGGGTTGTGGAAGTGATTTTCACAGCTAGGTGGCAATAAAAGAATTCCATTAAACCTCCTTCAATAAAAAGGGAGAAATGCAATGTTGTGAGAGCATTAGAAGCAGCTGCCTTACTCTAACGTCAGTGACAGTCTCCTTCAATTTAAATATTTGCAATAGCCATAATTAAGCACTTAGTAACTGGCATTGAGTTAAAATAGAAATACCTTACATAGTCCTAATGCTGGGCAGATTTTAATTTTGATTTATATCCTCCTTGGCTTTGTGTCTGGATAAGTTTTGTGATTTAAAAGCTGTTTTACACAGTATAGAAATTGTCAGAGGGCAAATTATCTTCCAGGTGAGTAACAGAATTTTTACTTTTTTTCTGGAAGCAGCTCCCTAAAGAGATCAATGTTATGTTCTCCTTTTACTGTTTTAAGACTGAAGAAATTTATGTCTGCAAATAGAGGAATGGCCTGGCTGGGTCACTGAATCCAGACTCTGACTTCTGGAGGCTTTCACATCCTCTAAACCTTCTAAACAGTTTTTCCCTCATCCTCTAAAACAGTGTTGAAACTGGCAATCCTCTTACATAGTTACTGTCGTGTAAAACGACAGTAACTTGGGCTGATCATGCCTTCTGAAAAGATGCATAATGTAAACAAATATTTTCTGAAGTTTGCCCTCATTTTTATTATTTTGGAAAAATGAGTGTAGCAAACCATTGCATAGTGTACAAACCAGAAATACAGGTCCTGACATTCTTACACAGATATTTGCCATTCTGCTGGGGTTGAGTTCAGATGACAAAGTTTCAGTTTCTTAAAGCTTTTGATTCTAGCAGAAGAAATCATTATATAATTAATCATTTTATCATTATAAAAGAACATAAAAATTAAATGGTATTACAACCCCCCACACCTTTTTATTCTTCGTGCCTGTAAGACCCACATTTTTCTAATCACACTGTAAAGGTGAAATAAGAATAAAACTCAACCTTGTAGTAAATAGGTACACTGGGATGTTTCCAGCAGGCCTGAATTTGTTCCAAATGTATTTTATTTTAGATCAGAGCGCAGTATACAGGATTTGGCTCCAGTTCTTGCTGCTGCAATGAGCTCCCTTTTCTGAACTGCCTCTCTGTCCATAAAGCCATGCTGAAGCATTCTGAATTGTCTTTCCCGACTCTCTTCCAGTTCTTTCCAATGGTTCCTTTGAAAAGAATCCTGCAGGAAAAACAGAGATGATCAGACTGCAGGTGATACAGTGGTTCTCTTTAGCAAATGCACTAAACTTCTATTTGATAATCCTGCTGGCTGACAACACTGTTTGCGCACATGATTGGGAAACTTGTTAGCATCAAGCTTGGCATGATGAACAGAAAAGCAAGCAGAGTGAGTTGCCCAGTTTAAGGTGACTTAAACACTGGTGCAACTCTCCACAAAACCATGGGAATGATAAACTGTAACATGCCTTGGTGGGAGAGGGGTGAGCATCCCAGTATGGCATGATAGGATGTGTGTGATAAGAAGCTGGGAAAGACAAGAGGTGGAGATGGGGTAAGATGCTGTCTTGGTGGGATGAGTGTGTGGTGGTAAGAGTGGGAAGGCAGGTGTTGAATGGATGAGTCCTACTCTGTGACAGCAGAATGTGTGAAAAGAAGGTGAGGTCAAGGCCAGGCTGGAGAAACGGTGCCTAGGCAGGGGGCAGGGTGTTGTTATTGGCAGCCATGTATGGCACCATCTGCCTCTGCCCCCTTGCCAGTGCTGGCACTTGAGCAGAGGTCTGTGAACAGCAGGTCTATTGCAGATCTTTTCTCCTTATGTAATAACCAGACCTTGCTTGACACAATTCTGGTTTTCTGGGGGCTAATCTTCAAGAGTCCTTCTTGCTTTTTACGCTCCATTGTTCTTTCTACAATCTTCTTCTGCAGGTTTAAAATGCGTTCATCTTTCATGGGCCTTTCAACAGGCTGGGACTTTTTCTTTTCTTCTTGCCTGAAAAGTCAAAAAGAAACAATGAGAAGGTAAAATATTATCATCCCACAGAATAAGTCCATCTGAGCACACATTACCTTGGTAATAATGAATTTGCTCTTGCTTCTGAGAACCAGTTAGACTCAAAAGAGATTTAAATCATATAAACATAACTTGCATGCGGTACTCACATTTGCCTCTTGTTGTTTACAGAACAGCATTACTAAACCACATCAAATAATTTTTTCCCACAGGATGCCATGATGACAATATCTTAAGTATTCAAGCCTGACATGAAATTCTTTAGAAAAAAATGTGCAAATGAGATAATACTACAGCTCTTTGCTTGTGTGAACAATGGAGTTTGCCTTATATGATCATTAGTATTCATCTTGATTGCTGTATTCCTTGGCAAATAAAATATATTTTTTTCTGTGTAATCCCAATGCCCAGATACAGAATCAATGGAATGGTGATGTATTAATTAAGGTTAGTTGCTCTGTGTGAGCATAAATTGATATCAGCATGTGCAGCCTAAAAGTAAGGCATACCAGAGACATTATTGGATACTCTTCCTTTCCATCCCCTTCTATTGTAGCCAATTTTCTGTCCTCTGGAATTTCCATTTCATCTGGTTTTACATACTTTCACCCAATTGGCCCAATTTACTCACAACTTCTCCATGTAAGTTACACCATGTTACAGAGTGACAACTTTCTCTGTTATTCAATATTGCCCTCGAATTTAGCTTAGTAAGATCAAATTGTAGAGTTAATATTATGTCATGAGCAGCTATATGATTCTCTGGCTAAATTCAGAGCTAAAGGAAGTGTCAGATCTTCCAAGGAATATACACAATTGTATAGCCATGTTAGATCTGCTAGGAGCAGCTGGCAAAGGATAGTTTTATAAAATGTCTTTTTATGTTGCAGTGGTGCAACGTGGCAATTGCTTTTATTGGAAACCAAATAAACACTCCAAATGACCCAGGTCAGAGTGCACTGGGGCACTGTCTACTGATTCTGTAGCTCTCATTCTGTCAGTGGCAGGACTAGTTTTACAGACAAGTTGCCTTTTGAAAAGAAATGTTTTACAACTGAACTCTTTCCTTATATCTTGGGTGGTTTCAGTATAAGACTTCTCAAGAAGCTGGCAGATGGGGAAGAAGGAAGAACTACCTTCTGATGCTAAACCCACCAATTTGCCTTTAAAAAGTGTCTGTATCAAGGATGCAAGGATCCAAACACTTCTTTCATCTTGGGAGAGATGGCTTTTGCCTGCCTTGTTAGCTTTATCTCTGCTTTAGGAAACTCTCTGTGATAACAAGTTTTCTTCAGTGCAGCCATTCCAGAATAGAGGTCCCCAAATCCTTAGGAACTGGATGAAGGGGAAATATGACCTGTGTCACATTCTGAAATGTGACTGTGAACTCCAAGTAAGGGACACAGTTAAGCTTGGCTTCTCATTTCCAATTACTTTTCCTGAACTCCTCTGCTCCGTGTGTCATGCTATCTGGTTGGGATAATGTTTCCTTATCCTCTTTAAGATTGTGATATACTCTGCTACACTGAGATTAATTTTTAACACTATATTGTAAATCTAAAAATTGTATGCTATCACTTGATTGAGGACATGGTTTATTTCTATTTGCACTGTATGAAGGCATTGCATTCCAAAGGATAAAGGAGAATATAACAGTATAGTTTTAAGTAAAGACTTGATGAGTAAATCTTGTCCATGAGAATAAACAACAAAATCCTTCCTTACATGCAAATCCAGATCCTTGTAAATACAAGTAAAGGAAATATAGCAAGAGGTTTAACATCAGGAAGCAGCAGCAGCTGCTTCTATATTAACATTGTAAATAGTTGCTTATTTCCAGAGTAATATTCATTCCTCTTCTAAATGTAGTCTTGTGCCAGTCATCTACACTATTCCAAAAAGCTGCCAATCCCATAGATTTTCAGATGCCACACCATATCATAACAGAAACTCCAAGAGAGGAAGGAATGGAAAAAAAAATCTGGTTTTCTGTCATCAGTTGAGAATTTTGAGGGCTCAGGATAGAAAAACCTCATATGATCTCTGTCACCTCATATCATGAATTTCCTAAGGAAGTAAGGTAACAGCCAGTCAGAATGGGCTAGTACACAGAAAAATCCTCTCCAGATCAATAGAAAATTATGTGATAATTTATGAAAATCCTTCTCAGCTATTTAAAAAATGGGAAATTTGAAGATTTGCACAGAGGTTTCCTCCTATAATCTATATTTGGCTCTTCATTTACATTTTCAAACTCCAGCTTTCCATCAAAAGTATAAAGAGATAGATGTATGTAAGAGCTGTAGTCAGCTCTTAACTGACTCAATACTTGTAGGACTTGAGTTCACCTTACAAAAAGGAGTCTTGTGCAAAACACAAATATTTTTTTTAAACAGAATTGTTTATAGTGCAAATAACAATATTAAAAAAAGTTTCTTGTAGCCTCAGTGAGTATGGCTGTCTATACTTCACAGTACCTTGCCTTTTTCGGTCCTACACCATATAATTCCAAGTTACTGCAGTTAGCAAAGTGGATGTGTCTAATTGTTAACAATTCACTGATAAGGCAGTCTCTATTTTGACATTTAAGAACACTACACTATTAGACTGATTATTGTTTTGTACTAATGTGAGTGATTTAAGCACTCAAAATCTGGCTCCCTTCCAAAAAAAATAACTTATTAAGCCCCTAATTTTAGGTGGGGAAATGATTGTTATTCATAACAGTGTTTTCTTCACATGAAATAAAAATTTTGAAGTTGCATAATCAAAGTTCTGTCACTGAATCTGAGAATGAATGGCTGAGTCTAGAAGGGACCTCTGGGGGTCATTTTGACCACCCCATCTGCTTAAGCAGAGCCACCTTGAGCTGCATGCCCTGGTCTGTGTCCAGATGGCTTTTGAACACCTCCAAGGATGGAGACTCCACCACCTCTCTGGACAATCTGTGCCAATGCTTGGTCATCTCCACAGTAAAAAGTGTTTCCTGATACTCCTCTTGTCCCTTCAGTGGTGACCATTGAGAAAAGCCTGGCTTTTTTTTACAGCTTCTCTTCACATTTCTCATTTCTCATCCTTCATTACTGATGAATTTCCCCCTTTTGTTTCAATGATGATGAGTCCTTCACTACCTCCTCCCCCTTTCCCTCCATTTCCTGCTCTGGCTGCCTTCACACTATGCCCACCCTTCCCCACCTCAGACCAAGAGAAGGGGGTTACCTTTGTCTCAGTGTGTGTGGTTGATGCCCCTTGTCAGGGAGGGATTTGAGCCCTGGCAGTGGCAGGCAGAGAAAGGATTGCTCTGCCATCTTGGCAAACACACCATCATTTGTAATGCAGTGCTGGGAGCTCAGCATGCCACAGCATTACCACAGTGTGAGATGGGGATCCAGGGAATTCTTGACTTGGTGGCAATCTGTACATCTTCCTCACACACAGGGAACTCAGGGAGGATCAGTCCTGCTCTCTTCTGACAGCTTTGAACCATGTGAAGGGTGAGAGCTTGCAGTCCCAAACCTCGAGTCCAGCACAAAGTAACTCTGCCCCCAAACCACAGAAAATGTGGATGGAGGGAGCCTCAGAGCAACTGGTTTGAACTACTGTGTGACCCTTAGGGCATCAGATTGATTGCAGTAATACATGTCCCTCACTAGAAGGAAAGGGAGTTGTATCTCAAGTACACAGGCATGTCATGTGAGCACATTAGCATGTATTCAAACACACACAACTCTGCTGGTGCTTGAGTTTGAAGGCTGAGAGCAGAATTGCTTGTCCACTTCAAATGACAGTGCTGATTTTCAAACTGTGTGAAATTCTAGCAATTAAAGGGATGTCCAGTATATGTACCATCCTGCAAGCACTCACAAAGCCATTGCTGTGATAGATGTCACAGCTTGCAGTCTATTAAAGGCCAATGTCTCTGTAATTTTACATGTTCCATTTCCTATTTTGTTTAATATAGCTCATTATATGCTTGCACAACGTGCTTCTTTTGTGTTGATGTATGACTGTGAATGTTGTTGAAAGGAACCTGCTTGGTAGGGACCTGATTAAACTCCAGCTGTCACTAAAGCAGGTGTTTAGCATAGTTTAGCTGCCATACTTTAGCTGATTAGTAGTAGCCTTCAACATAATGAAATTTAGGATGTAACACATAATTTTATATTGATGCATAAGGCTAACTTCTGAGGACCATTGGTAAGATCTGCTATTCTATCCCTATAATGATGAATCAATTCTGTAAACATAAAAATTAGCTTTTTACACCTCCTGTGCAGCATATGAGTAATAGAACCCAAACAATTAATCACTCACACTGGTTTGAGAGGTATTTCAGGAATCAAGGTCTGCAGTTAAGGTTTAATACACAAAGCCCATAGTTTCTATTGAGAGAAATAAAAACTGCATGAAAGTGTCTAGCATTTGTAAGTGCCATGGCCAGCATGCCATATTTCTGTATTAACAAAAATAACACCAGAGATTTGGATTCTGTATGAAAATGCATGAAATACACTTCCAAAGAATGACATTTTTGGTGTACTATGATGATGCCTTTTTATAGGAATTACTTCCAACATATACATAAATCGTATACATACATAAATTCCTAGGAACCATGAAAGGAAAATGCCTTCTAACATCTATAATGAAACATTATATTTCTTTATTTAGAAAGCAGATAGGGCTCCATTAAAATTACTGTATAACTTATCAAGAATCTGACCAGACTGACTGATTGAGTCAGAGGCTTGAAATTTAGTGTATAATTTAATTTGGATTCTACTATCTTTGGCATGTTGGTCTGTTCTAAAAAGCATTTCAAATGACAGAACAAAAAGTTAATTTAAAGCTTCTCATTCAAGCACAGCTTATTTTAGGATCAGAACAGTTTTAGTTCTGAATTAAGCCAAAGAATCTAGTTTAAAGGAACCCAGCCCTATGGAAAATTCACAGATTGCACATCTAGAACAGATGATTCTTTAAGCAGGTACCAGTGAAACAGGTTTTATGTAATACACAAGTTCTTAATGCTTAGTTTGCCTCTCTAGTGGAAAGCAGTGGCTTGAGTTATTCCCACAGGCTTTCACAATACTGAGTGTTTAGCAATGAGAGTATATTTCCAGCTCCAACTCCATTTTAGGTTGTTAAGTCTTAAAATCTTTTCTTGATACATGCCATAGAAAAGAAGGTCACTGCTCTGTGGAGTCAATCCACTGCAGCTGCAGTTATTGATTCATTAAATACATTAAACTATCTTCTCAAGCACTAACATAGTAAAACCCCAGTCTTTGGAGACTGGCTATCAGCAACAAACCAAATTACAGCTGAGAAGAGTGAAAACTAAAGGAATACATCAATACTGCCTTCTGTAACTGAGGTGTAGAATTGGATGATAAATGATTAACATGAATTGAACTCTAAGAAGCCACCTCTGGCAATAAATGTGAATCTAAGACATGTCTAAAAACACGTGTTTATAGCCTTATAGAATATGCCTTCTGAATGTCAGCTTGAACATCAGTTTGCAATATAAATATAGCAAGACAAGGACTTATTTTTCA
>NW_005054372.1:684037-717794 GCF_000277835.1 Geospiza fortis | reverse complement strand
AATATTTAAGATACAGTAAAAATGGTGTAAGAGTAAGAGGTGTGCCATGTTGTATACTTTTACACAGGCTTTCTTCCTGCTCAGCTTTATTTGTAAATAGCATTAACTTAGATTTTGAAACCCTTATGGAAGGGACCTTTCTTCTGCGTATGTGAAGCATCTGTGATGATTATGTATCCTTTATGACAATGATTAATAAATTTGATAATGAATAATAAATATTAGTCATGAATGCAGAATTTGCTCAGCCTGTAAGCAAAGAACTTCTTTTTGATCTAGTGCTATAATGTATTTAATTTATAGCTCATTATTGCTATTAAAAAATCTTCCTAAAATATTTTTAACTTCTCGAATAAGACCTTCCTTTTAACATTACAGATGAAATTCAAGGAAGAAAAATACAGCTCCAATATTGGTTTGGATGAGAATGAGAAACAACTTTAAGTGTCAACATCAAATTAGTTCTGATTAGCTGAAAAGGAACAGAAGAAAGGCAAAACTTCTTGCTAAATTTCTATTATTGGCTCTGAATCCTGGGGCAATACTGTCAACACTAGCCTATGGAATGTCTTCAACCATGAATGATGAAAAAGATTTGTTAAATCTGATGAAAATTATTTTCAAGAATTAAAAGGAAATCCTGGCCCCAGTGTAATCCTTGACAAAAGTACAGAAGGCCTGTATTTTGCTCTCTACTTGTTCTTCTCCTCAAGGGCTGGCAAAATATTAACAAAGTTGCAATGTCTTAAATGTCACATGCTGTTTTATACTGACTTGAAAGCAGCTGCTCGTCCAAGTTCTGCTCTGAATTGGGAAATCTGGTCCAGTTTGTCTAGAATAAGTTGTTCCTTAGCTTGTTTTTCATGAATTATCTGATCTCTCTTCTCTTCCTCTGCTGCCTTCTGTGCTTCCTTGAGTAGGGCAAGGCGTTCACGTAGTTCCACTACTGACATTTCACCAAATAAACCATGGCCACCAGTCTAGAGAACACAAAATATAGCTTTAAATAACACTGTAAATACCAAGGGGAGAGTAAATGAGTAAAACCAGAGTATTTTGATTGTGTTCCAATTCACGCTGAATATATTCTGATTTCCAGAAATATAGGAATGGTCCTAAACTAACTGGTATTTAAAAACTGGTTTTAAAATCCAGAGTATATCTTTCATAAAATATTTTAAGAAAAAGCAGAGAAATATGTAGAGGATTAATCATAGATACAATATATTTGCTCTCAAAATCTACTTGACTTTTAGTTTTAATTAGACTTTTGAATTTTTAAAATGTGTAAAACTAATTTTTTTAATGTGTGAAACCAGAACAGACTTTACACTAAAAATATACATTTTTTGTATTTATCTATTTCCAAAGTATGCATTTGATCTATAATGGTATATACTGTTTTTATCTGAAATTATTAGGACTAAACAATGCTTCATACCCAGAAAATTCAGATCCTATTGCCCAAATTTGAAATATTTGAACCTGAATGTTTAATGATGGCTTTTTAATAGCCACTTTGCAATGTGAGTGATAATGAGATGCTGAGATCTAAAGTGAGACTTCTACACTTTAGTTTGCAAACAAAGATGGATCATTTCCAAACAGCTTGGTGAAGGCTTTCACTTTTAGGCCCTTGCTCTTATATATACTTTTCCTTTCTTTTAAGTCCACCATTAAACTTGAAATGACCATAGAGTTGTATTCACAGGACGTGAAAGGGAAATGTTTTGCAACAGGTACATATCTCTATATCTATCTATCTCTCTCAGTGGTAGTGTTTGAGCATGACAAGGAGACATCAAACATGTCTAGGAAAGAGAATTTGCATGAGGCATAGAGTGGTAGAAGCTGAATGTTTTGAGTGTCTGCATTTCAAAAATGCTTAGTGAAGCCAGTGAAGTAGTTCCTAAAATAAGTAAAGTTCTATAGTCACACAGTAGATACTGCTGTATTCAAGCAACTAAAGTACCATGAAGGGAAGAACTGGTACTTTAAAAATTAGGAGAATAAATGGGAATTTTATGGACAAATACTTAATTGCACTAAGCCTGAAAAAGGCCTTTTGTAGAAAGGAAACCAGGGCAAGCTATCACCAAAAGTGTGCCAATTCACTAGAGTGCTACTGTAATAGTCAGTATGATGGAACAGTGAATCTGTGATACAGATTCACAGAACAATTTAACAATTTAAGTTGGAAGGGACCTTAAAGACCAGTCCAAAAGCCCTGCCATGGCCAAGAACATCCTCCTGATCAGGCTACTTCAAGCCCCATCCAGCCCAGCCTTGAACACTTCCAGGGAAGGGGCATCCACAACTTCTCTGGGCAACCTGTGCCAGTGGTTCATCACACTCGTTGTAAAAAATGTATTTCTTATGTCCAATCTGCTAATCTGCTTCTGATTAAGTTAACAAATAATATAAGAGATTCCTGGATGCTGTTGTGCATCAACAGCAAGTCCAAGAAGTTTGAGATACAGTTAATACAGTTATTATAAATTATAGACTTACACAAGTTATTTACACAGAATTGTAACAGCTCAGAAGGTTTTGGGTTCTCTTGACAATCTCTTTCATATACCTCAGTGTTGACAGTTTTGAAAGCAAAGGAAATTAATCTTGTTAATAATTACCATGGCCATCACTACTGCAATATAACTAAGTGTACATGAGTCCAAACTTTGTGTTGATTCAGTTCTTACCCTGACAAATCTTTGAACTTGTGAAGGATGCACGGAACATCTTGTAATCACTGTCCAGACTATTTTTGTAAGATATTGGGAAACTCAGATCCCATTGGCAAAATTCAAAGAAGGTTTAAGAGGACTAAGATTTCACTTGCCATCAGAATATTCTTCTTGATAAAATTTTCATTTTATAGACTTAGTCAATGTCCCATTTCATAGCTAACTTTTGTCATGCAATATGACAAAATACAACATGTATGAGGTCACTTTGTACTTCATCCATCCAGACTGTGATATATCTGCACTACACAATCCCTCTGAATGTGTGAAACACATACAGTACACATTTATGTAAAAACAGTAGTTTTTCCTTTTGAGTTTACCTCTGTTAAATCAACAAACTTGTGTCTGATGCTAGGTGTAGACTCAATAGCTCGTATTTGTTGAATGAGTTCATATCTTTTCCTGTTCTTCTCCTCCTGTTCTTCTAAAGCTTGCCGGAGGAGTTCTCCAGTTTCTTCACAAACCTGCTGAACTGAAAGATAAGAATTAATCTCAGTTAGCTGTTTGCCTATTTTAACAAGTAGTCCATCTGGAGGAAAATTCATATGCATTAATGAATAATGATAATAATACTGATCTAAAGGTACTTGAGGGAACAGTCTGGTATTGGTGGGAGGAATCATTAAAGAAACAAATGAGTACTTCCCACCTCCACCATCTATCCTTCTATTCAGCACATAAATGTACTATATACATACAGAGACACTTTGAATTACTGCTTTGTAATTTCTGCTCTCATTTGTACATACTGTTTTATTACTTAATAAAGGATATTATAAAATAGAAAATATTCATAGTCTTCCAAGCTATGTATATCCTAGAAATGACTGAATTGCAAAGGCTGGTAGGCTCTGCTAGTCCATTCTGGAGTGACGAACACTCTTTGCCTGCCTCAATCCTTATGAGTACAAGTATGGAGATACACAAGCAGAGAAGTCTGCATTTGACAAAAAAAGTAGAGTCATTTATATGTGTTACTTTTAGCTGGAAGGGAAGCTGGTTGCAGAACATTCGTGATGTATATCTCCTGTTTAAACTAAGAGTAATTCCAATGACCAGTAGCTTAGAATTTCTGATCTGTCCATTGCCAACTGATTCCTGAATTCACATTCATACATTCATGGGAATGTATAGCCTGGATCTTTCCCTCAGTTTCACTTTCCCTTCTGTAAATATTGTAATTGGCCTACTAAAAGAAATATGAAGTAATTTGGGGATATTTAGCATCACCTCTCATTTTTTCTGGCAATATATATACCTATCTGTTGTTTGTATTCCTGGATCTTTTCTTTTACTTGCTTTACATTCTTGTGTCCTTCCATGACCTGTTCCACCAGCTCTTTCATTTCTTTCTGCTCCTGTAGACGTTTCTCTGCATACAGGTGCATCAACTCTGCTTTCTAAATCACAAACAAACAGGTGAACACAACTCCTGATAAGCCTCAAATCATTGAAACAGGGTAAGGAAAATTACCCTGTTTCATTACCCTCTCCTGATAAGCCTCAAATCATTGAAACGGGGTAAGGAAAATTGGATTCAAACTATTACATCATCCACAAAAGTAGAAAAGGACAGTGGGGACAAGAAAGAGTCACGGATTTAAGCTCCCCTCTCTGTGTTTTATTTACACACTACTGCCCTGCATGACATTTATACTGCTGCTTTCCATAATTCCCTCCTACATGTTTCCAAGAGCAGACAGAAGGAGTAATTTCTGGATCTGGTTGTGAGATAGCAACAAGTGTGCTAATCTAATATACTGCTAGTTGTGTGCCTGCAGGAACTTCTTGGGCCCAAGTCACAGCTCTGTAATGTCTAGTCCACTTTTGGGTACCATGTTCCTTTCTTTGTCAGAGGAAAGGAAGAAGGAGCAGGAAAATTGATTTTCTCGGACTAGATTCCTTGCTGCTCTTCCTGTTTTAGATGGAAGAGCAGAGTTTTAAAAGAAGCAGGTCAGCACAACAGCTGAACATTGGAGAATGTCTGGAGATCTGCACGTGGATGACATGCTCTGCTTGTTTACAAGCAAAGGGAGCTATGTGGAATTGGTTGGGTTAGAGCAAGTCTTACTTGCACATCCCCAAATCTATTCATTTTGGGACATTTCTGCTAGCAAATAAAACACATATGCTCTGAAGTGGAAGTGAATATAGCAATTTCAATACTTTTGGAATGAGGATGAGCAATTATACTACGTTCAGTTGTACACTAGGGTTCACTTTAAGTTCTTGCTATAGTCTTTCTAAACAAACATGAAGACTCAATGCCAAAAAAGATTGAAAGGTATTATAGGACAGAAAAGGAACTCATTAGGCAAATTTTCCTTTTATAGCATGGTCTTTATGAAAATTTTGTACATTTGTGGTTTCATTTTATGTTGCTGAGACATTGCACTGACATTTGTGAGATAGTCAAAAGACAGGTACTAGCCTACAGGGCATAGCAACAAACTGGAGAAATAAAAAAGAATATGGTGGTGGCTATGAAAAGTTTCAAATCTGTAGTATTTGGTGATTCTTGATCACCTGTTTAGTTTACAAGAAGAGCACTGGGAAAATGTAGTGTGAGTTGTGAAAATAACAAAAAGATCTAGCAATGATTTTGAGAAACTGTGATTTGCCAGATTGAAAACAGTGTGAAAATATTTCTTGGCATAAATATGCAGTTTTCCATACAGATGGATCCAAAGAGGGTTGTCTGTCTGAATTTTTACCTAAGAGAAATCTGAATGTGTCGGATAGTATGAAGTAAATTGAATTATATCAGTTTAAGAAAACAAATACTTTCATATTTGTGGCTCTCATTTTGACAAGAAATCAGTTATATATTGTTGATTTCAATGCTAATGGTGCTTAGTATCTCAGTATCTGTTTAAAAAGTATTTGCATAATTACAGAATATAGGGGAGCATTCTTTGACCTTCTGCTTTTATTCAATTTACTTCATAAGTGTTAATCAAATTTTAAAAAACACTTGTAAAAAGTACTTTCATGTACAGCATTGCTGTATCTGGAAGTTAGAGCCCTCTTTTTCCCTTTGCAGACTTCAGTGAGTAAAGACACTGCATAGAATTTTGCACCTCTAATAGCAGGTATCATCTGTGCTATGATTTGCACAGATTGGAAATCAGCAAAATATGAGCCTCCCTGTATGTATTACCTCTTCTCTCAATAGATCAGCTTTCTTCTTATTTTCTTGGATTACATTCTGATGGGCTAGAACTGCCTCTTCATAACTCAGTTTTCCTTGAAGCCTCCTACACTCTATTTCAGCCAGTTGATCTTCCACATCTTTTCCACGCATCTGTTTCTGCCATTCCAAGAATTCAGATGAGTCTCCAGCCCCTTGTTGCAAATTTTCAACTCTGCAAGAGAGAAAAAAGGAGAACAGTATTTCAGGAATCTGGCTTTGTAGCCCTGCCTTGGTTTGTAAAGCATTTCCATAGCCTTTGATAGAAAGTGTTTGATCTCTGCAGAGGAAAAAAGGCAGTAATCACAAAGTAATTTGACAGATACATTTTAATTCCAGTCTAAGAGGTGTTCCTACTATGTGTAAAGCCTGAGAAAGCCAGACTGGAAAAAAGTGCATGAGAGCATGGACCTGAAAGTTTTCAGTAAAACAAAGCCCCAAGAGAGGGCAAACTTTAGCTATGTATGGATTCTTATGAGGAGCAGAGAGAATCAGGTAAAGGGATATACATTTTCTCAGAGGACTGCTTTGCTTAGAGGTTGAAAGAACAAATAACTTTCCTCTTTGACAATCTTCTTGTCCACTTTAACACAGAGAACAAAAAACTTCTGCTTAACACTGTTTCTGTTTTTTGTCAATTAAATAATATTGCTGTAATGAGGCAAAGAAGTATTCAGCTCTTAAATTCGCGTCCCTATTTTTTGTGCTCAGCTGAGAGAGAAGAACATAGCAAAGCCCTGGGGCAGGCCCACAAAAGTCCTGCAGCAGAGGAGGGAATGAGCCAATAACTAGGGCAGAGACACAAACACGGAGTGAATTGCCTCTGACTGCTGCTCCCCAATGCATATACATATGATACATCTATTTCTATATATATCTATATATATATATATCTGTTTTGTCTTAAATGCAGCTGAAGATTAAAACTCATTAAGATAAAATAGTGTCAAGTTACAGGGAACTGTTCCTTTGCTGAATGGAATAAATTCTGCCAGCTAGAGCGAACAGTAGCATATGTAATATGGGAGAACCTCAATATATGTGAATAGCTGATAACAGAACCTGAGTGATGTTTAATATCTACCTGCTAAAATCCTGATGCATGAACCAATACTGTTAGGTCCAAAGATCAAATCCAAACCTACACAGTCCTTCTAGGATTTCAAATGCTATCAATATTTAGTGCTTAGCCTGCTAAGCCAGGTGGATTAGAAGTAATACTAAAGCAGGATAACATGATATAAGTTTTATCTTTGTGAAGTTTTTTAGCGAAAATGTTATGTGAGTCTAGCTGTAGAACACAACCTTCAGTGGCCATCCAGGAGCCACCCTTTCCCTAGTAAACATCCCCTGAAAACTTGTGTTGCTGAATAAGGAGGAATCCTTTTGCCAAGGTTTCTTAGAGTGCTAAATGCACAAAAGGACCTGCAACCTCTTATTACCCCCCTTCTCCACACCCTGGATTCAGTGCTTGTGTTCAAAGACAGCTCTGCTGCAGTGTGACTGTCTAACACTGGATGGGACTGGAGTGAAAAGAACTGTGTGAGGAAGAGCTATGGAAAATCCTGGTTGGTTTGTGTGCAGTTTCTTCCCAGGAGACACATTCAAGCCCGAGTTAACAGCCTTGGTCCTTGCCTAAGCTACTCCATAGGTCAGCCTGCATCCAGCTCAGAGCTGGGTTGACCCTTCCTTCTTGACTTGGCTTCCTGACTGGACCTTGGCCCAGACTGTTGTAGCACCCTTGGCTGACCCTGCTGCCTGTCCCTGAATCTGTCCTGCTGCCTGCCAGGGGACTGTGGAGCTGCTGTCAGTGAGGACACTGTCCCTGCATGTCCTCCTGTCACTCTCAGCTCTTGGCTTATCTTGCTTTAAGGAACAGCACATTCTTAGTGTGCTATATCTTACTGTGATAGAAATTGACAGGTATTTTTATGTACATATAAACAAGTTCAAGTATCAAACTTGGCATGTAGTTGACCACAAGCATTGAAGAAAATGGAGATATATGAAATTATTTGGCTTAATATAGATGCATCTTGTACAAAGGACACAGAAATAGATGTCTATTCAGGTCATTATTTAGTCAGGAGAACTGGAATAAATATAAAAGTGATACCTGTTGGACTTTGCAAGTGGACACTGGCCAGAGTGCTAAATCAGAACACAGTAACACTGCACAGCATCTACACAAAAAGAATTACTTTACTGTAGACCTTTTCTTCAGCCCAATTAAATCCACTTCTCTCTTCCTTTGTCAACTGTTTTTGTAGAATAAAAAGCCATACAACAGAACCATTAGTTTAGTTTACCTGGAATTTACTTAATTATTTTTGATGTGGCTCAAATCCTAAGTCCAGGGATGTGAAAAGCAATCTTAAATGGAGTGTGGTCCTACCTTTTGAGCTCCTCTTCCAATTTCCTCTGGTAGAGGGCACCCTCCCTCAAAATAGCTGCTGTGTTCAATTTAATGGGTATATTGTCAATCTGTCAGGAAAGGGAATGTGTATTCCATAGTTAGTAATGTAAACCATGAAACAGAGTATAAAAACATCTCAGTGGGTTAAATAAATTGACCCAAGACAGCATAAATTTTGGTTAAAGCATTCATCTAGCATTAATCTGACATTCACAATGAAATTGCATGCTGTTCATAAACCACTCAAGCTGCTTAAGAAATCAGCAAAGTCCCCCAAGTGGATTATAAATTTGTAATCAGTCTTGGACCATGTCAAATCCCATAGAATGTCTTCACTTCCTTTCATATTTTCCAGTGCTCGTATATGCTGTGCAAAAGGATTTGATCTGTTTTGGACAAAGACAATAAACTGCCTCTCTGAAAGATGTTCAGTGAGTCAGAACAGTGAAGTAAAACAAAAGTGGCACCTTTCATAGGGAGATCTTGGAAGCATTTTATAAATAATCACTATTACAATGTAGAAGTATTTCCAAGACAACTGGAATCACCCATTGCCATATCCATTTTCTAGACAGTACCAGTGAAGAACAGTTCTTAGTGACTTTCAGGCCTCAAGGTATAACTTGGACTAGATCCTGTGGCTGCTTTGTTAACTCTTCAAAGTATTGTGTTAAGACTGACTCCCAGACAACTTCTAAATACTGAGGGAGGAAAGGATCAATTTCTCTGCCAGTTAAAATTGTTCCCTGAACAGGTAGAGAAAATGGGTCACCTTTGCAGACACATGCAAGAGACCTGATCTGAACCAAGGCAAAGCAGTGCTGCTGAAATAAGAACTGGGATCATTCCTGCAGAAAACAAAGCTTAATCATAACACGTTTGACTTAAATCCAGACAAGTTCTGTGTTCAGAATTCAAACATGTATTTAAATTCTAAATGAAGAACTTAATGAGTAGCTGAGAAACAGATGCACAGAATCACTCAAGCTACATACTGCAAATATTGTATGCAGAAATATGAACTGAAGTCTCCTGAAATACATAACTGGAAAAAGCATGTGTTATAAATTATATTAATTAGGTAGGTCGAGGATAGCAAACACATTCCATCACCTAGAATTCACTAAGTAAAATTACTGTTTTTACATAGATAGCATATTTTAATGCAAAAAAATTAATTACCTGTCAGTTTCTTGACAAAATGATAATAACTTGAAGAATTTAGCAAAATAATCCAAACTAATGTATTTCATTTCTTTGACTTACTGTGACTTCTTAATGCCCAATGATGTTGTACCTTTTGATCTGCATCTCAGCACATCTCAAAGCCTTCTGCATTATATGAACAGTTTGTATTTTATTCTTGTACTGTGTATAAAATGTTTCCTTAGACATTTTCTGACACATGTAGATGTTTCTATACTTTTGACAGTTTTCTGTGTATACAGATTTCATGTTCTGTATTCACCAACTATAATTTGGATAGAGAACTGAAATAAGAATGATTATTGATGGAAATACCTTGAACTTCAGTTTCACAGTTTATTGACCAGAAATCTGACTGACATTGCAACAGAAATATGGCAATATAGTTGAAATAACTCGGACTCCCAAGACATGTGCAGGCAGGTATAAGTAAAATAACTGAATAAATTCTTCTATGTCATATAGTATCAAGGAAGTTCTGAATTTTACTCGTTCTCTTCCTGTTGTGAGATATCTTCCCTTTTTTCAAGATGAGAAAATGGAAGTGGGAAAATTAGAGAGCACTAATTCTTGTGGGAAAATATCATATTCACTATTGCCACCTAATGAACATGCAACAACTTGCCACAACCAATAAATATGTAAAGAGCAAATATGATATGAACAAGAGGCAGACTGAGACAGAGTGATGATGCATTTGTACTGTCTCATTCTCCCAGTGAAAAAGATGAATAAATACTTAGGAACAGCAAGAGAAATAATTGCTGCTGCACATGATATATGTCTCTAAAATGAAAAAAAACCTATTTCATATACTGTGAGTATTCTAAAAAGAGGAAAGCAAAATACTAGTTGGTTAAAACATTATATAATTTCATTAATTTGAAGATAGATTAAAATTATATATATATCTATCTATCTATATCTTGGATAAGTCATCCTCTTAGGATTTGTCTACTCAGAGAGTGGCACAGGCAGGAAGGCAACAGGAATTGAAAGTATTTTAAAAGTCAATAACAATATGCCTATCTCTGCTTGAAAGTTACAGCAGCATCTTGAATATCAACTAACCAACCTTAAGGCAAATGTGTTTAGACAAGATAAAACCGCTTATGCGTCTAGAGGAGATACCAGCAAGTTTTACAAGTGGCCCTAATCAATGCCAGAGGATGCCAGATCCATATTTTTCTTAATGCAATTTAGGTAGATGGCTTGACTCTTGTTAGTCTGCACTAAAGTTTTGTTATTTTGTATTATCAGAAAGGGCAATGGAATACACAGTTTTGAACTGAGTCCACTTAATTACAGGACTTGTATGTTTGTTTTAACCAGGACTTGTATGTTTGTTTTAACTCTGTAAATGTTTCCTGGTTTGGGTTTTTTTCTCTTTTTGTGCAAAATGAACTAGGATTTTATTACCTTACTGTGATTTAAATGCTGCTGGACTGTAAGCAAGCAGACTGAGTAGCTGATACTGTTACTAAAGATAACTTCAGTGTGTGATAAATGCCAGACAGGCTTTAGAAATACTTGCTAGATGCCCAGTCCCCCAAGTGGAGAATCAATCTTTTCACAGTGTTTATGAGCTGTACCTAAACACACAGTTTTAAAGAGTAGGCAGACCTGCTCACAAGATATTTGAGACCACAATACAAGCACAGCTGAAATTATTCTGTATAGGAACTTGAAACAAATGAAAGGTGCCAGATTGAACGATACAAAACTAAAGATAATCTGTAGTGCAGTTATTGCAGAAACAGCAATGTGAGATTTCATGTTTTGCACTAAGGCTGAACAGCTCTTTTCTCATGTTTACAATTCTCTGACCCTTGAAAATTCTACAAGAGAAGCAATCAGGATAGTGGATTTCACGACCTCAGTATGTGTCTGAAGGAAACAAGGCAAGCACCCAGCCTGATTGTATATTGTGTATCAGACAGTCATTAGCTGCAATGATTGCTCAGCATTCTTTAGGATCTCATTTTGAAACAGTGATGTACTGATGCAAGATTGTTCTGTCCTTATGCTGAGTTCTTAAACCAAGGTTTCACAATTCTTTTTTTGCTGGGGACAATTCTCTTTTCATACTATTTTACATAAAATCTTCTCCCTTTGTAACTGAAAACACTTTTAAGGCAATATGGTTACATTGTGCAATTTCACACAATTTACCTCAGGGAACCAAAAGTTTTTGATCTCCCTGGCCAGTCTTACCCAGGACCTCCACTCACACCATCTTCTCACTGGCCTAGGAGTCCCAGTTAGACTCAGACATGGGTTTCAGTTTCCATTATGCTGGGAATTCTACTCCTGGTTGTCTCTCCATTTCTGTCTCCTGACCTCAGTTACTGTTGTAGCTTTGTCTCCTGACTGGACTTCTGGGTGGACCCCAGACCTGACTCGTTACCTTGTTTTGTCCAAGGGTGACTTGCTATCAGCAGAACCCATCACTGCCACCAACCTCCTCACTTTCAGATAGTGTGTCCTGCATGGTGAGGGCACTGCCTGTGCTTTCATCACCTTTGGCTCCTTATTTCTCTTCCATCATGGAAGCCCTGCTCTTGTCACTCCCTGACCATGTCTTTGTGGATTATTAATGGTGCATAGGACAAAATGTATGAACCACAGACCCAATCCATGCCATGCTCCTGGCCAAAGACCTTAGTGTAAAAACACAGATTCAAGTTGAGTTTCCATCATGACAAGATTTGCACTTGTGTCAAATTTTCAAGTACATTTGACAACAGTTCCTTAAAGGTTACTCACCTTGCTTTGGATCTTTTGAGCCTTGAACACTGGTTTACTCTCCATACTGTCATGTATGTTCTGTAGTTCAAACCAAAAATAAATTATTTCATTTCAGAAACAAATTTCCAATTACTCAGCAAAAGATATTAGGTATTTATCAAAAGTAACATATGAATATTCATCAAATATTCTTTGGAGAGTAAAAAATTCTACATATTTTGGAAGTGTAAAATACACAAAAACTTGCTATGTACACCCAACCTAGTGGGAGCATGAACATACAAAGGTAGGTCCAAATATTGACTAAATAATGCTAAGAAGTGACAGTGATTCTTTCTTTGGCTGTGAAATATTACTTACATCTATATATGAATATATTAATCTTTAAACTGAAATAGATGCTGAGAGGACAAAATAGGATGTCAAACACACTTCATGGAATTATTAATTAGTGGTAGAATTCTACTGATGCTTGTTAATTTAATGATGTTAGCTATAGATACTGATGTGAAACTGTCTGGTATCATGAGGATGAACACAGTGAATAGAATATGCAGCACTGATGCTGAAATGAATATATTGCATACATAGATTGGTGACTTAACTGTGAACTGGGAATCAACCAAAGCAAGGATTCTGTATGAACGGGAGCATTATTCCCTCAGCTTGGCTGCTCTGTGGCATCAAAGTTAATGGAAAAATAATATGTGGATTTAGAGAAATATTGCCAGTTTGGAGATTTGTTGGAGCAGTTTCACAGAATGGTTGCTTGTCTCAAAATTAGGAAAATTATAGAGCAGCACTAGAAGTATAAGAAAAGGGGGTTGTGCATTATGCATAAAAAGAGGCAAATGCTGGTATAGGGATGTGAAATGACACTATAGCTATAAATCATAGCACAAAATTCTTAAGACCAAATAAACATATTTTTAAATACACTAAGATATCTTTAAATACTCCAGTCATAGTTCATCTCCCTACTGGGGAATTTTTCAGCATGTGTTTTGCACCATACCTCTCTCTTTTCAGGCTTGATAGTTGCACACCTGAACTGGTTAGTATTTGCTTCCAGGAGCAGATCCTAAAATTAAAACAATTAGCTTAAAGAGTGTGTTACATTTAAATTCTCTAAGAATAATTTTATATCTCAAAAAGTCTTATAGCCCCAACCACTATATTCACAGAATTATAGAATGGCTTGGCTTGGACCTTAAAGATCATCTTGTTCCAAAGCCTCTGCCATAGGCAGGGACACCTCCCACTGGACCAGATTGCTGAGTTCCATCCCACACGGCCTTAAACACTTTCAGGGATGGGGCATCCACATCTTTTCTAAGCATCATGTGAGAGTGCCTCACCATCCTCACAGTTAAGAATTTCTTCCTAATATCTAATACAAACCTTCTCTCCTGCAGTTTGAAGCCACCCCTCCTCATCATGTCACTCCCTTGTAAAAAGTGTCTCTCCATCCTTCTTGTGGGCTCTCTTCTGGTACTGGAAGACCCCAGTTAGGTCACCCTAAAGCCTTCTCTTGTCCAGGCTGAAGAATCCCAATTCTCTCAGCCTTTCCTCATAGGAGAGGTGCTCCATCCCTCTTGGTGGCCTCCTCTGGACTTGCTCCAACAGGTCCATGTCCTTCCTGTGGTGGGTCCCCAGAGCTGAATGCAGAGCTGCAGGTGGGGTCTCACCTGAGTGGGGCAGAGGGGCAGAATGCCCTCCCTCACCTGCTGCCCACGGTGCTTTGGGTGACCCCAGGACAGGGAAGTTTGTGGGCTGGGAGTGCCCATGGCTGGGGCATGTTGTTCTTGTTACAGCCCATGAGATTGCCATGGGCCACTTGTGGAGCTTGTCCAGGTCCCTGTGGATGGAGTTCTGTCCCTCAGGTGTGTCAGCTGCACTCCCCAGCTTGGTGTCACCTGCAGATGTGCTGAGGGTGCACTCAATCCCTTCATCTGTGTCATTAATGGAGATGTGAAACAACACTGGTCCCAAGATGGATTCCAAAAGCTTGACTTAGTATTTACATACATTTTCACTCCTGATTAAAGGCCTGAAGTAAGCAAGTATTGATTTTGTACACAGTTCTGCCTGGATGTATCCTTGCACAGGACATCAGGCTTTTGATAGGCCTGCCCATATGAAACATGCTGCTTGTCCAGATACCAGCTTAAAAATATCATAATTATCCATGGCACATCAGTACCATTGGCAGGAACTGTTTCCAGACTGCTGACACACAATGGCTTTGGTTTTGAGATACAGTAGAGAATTATGTTCAGGGTATCACTCCACCAGGGGCTGATTCTATAGGCACACCCCTAGCATTAAAGCCAAGTCATTATATGGGGAAGTACAGGCAACCATATTTCTAGATTTTTGATATTTATTTTGGTTGTAAACCAAATCTCTAATCAAAGCCGCAAAACACAGACTAGATTTTCTAAATGGCTTTCTGGGCAGCAGCTGATAACATCAGTGTTTCTATAACTGTCTAGAGTGTGGCTTCCAGTGTTCTCATTCCTCACAGATGCTCAGATGTGGTTCGTACAGTTACAGCTACAGCTTCTGCAGAAATGCTATGAAACAAATGGCATTTTTCATACAAAATTCTGCTAGGACCCATCATTTCAGCTTGTTTAGCAAACAATCTAGGGAATTGACCTTTGTGAATGCTCTGGATGCCTTTAATAGCATTCCAGAAGTGACAAAAACTGCTGGTACTGTAGCTGTAAATTCTGTCGTGGTTTATCTTTGTTTCTTGTATTAATGCATTTTCTTTATTGAAGAATGTGGTTGGTTGCTAAGTGATTTTACAGTTGTCACAGATTTTTAATGGTATAGGCACTGTGATATTTGGCTTTTCTTTCCCAGTTTTTCTAGAAAGTTTTTAAGATGCAAATAAGCACACAGACAAATAGATGTGCTTTCCCCAAGATATGGAAACTATAAAAGGATAAAAAATAATGCTGTATTGTTTTATAATGAAATATCAATCATAGGTGATGGACCAGCAAAAGGAATGCATAGTCAGAATCTGTCACACATTAAAGCTTTCACCATAGTTTAGGAACAGAATCAGTGTCCCTTTCACATGGACATGAGGATAGCCCAGAACAGTAATGAATAGACTTGTATTGGCTAGTAAAAACCAGTCAGGCATTTTCAGAATGGGGCTGGGAGGCTTCTGACAAGGAGTCACATGGCATACCTTTTATCAAGTTTATATTGTTATTTGATTGGATATCGTGACTACAGTGTGGGAATGGAGAAAGAAAGTGGAAATGGACATTTAATTAATTCCTTTCCAAGGAGAAGACAACAACAATCTGCTTTAACTATGACCTCATTCAACAAGATTCATGTCGAAGTTTGGATCAAATATCCAGATCTGTTTGTTTTTTCCAGGCCCTCCCTTCTCCTGCTGTCTTAACACACAGACCATGTACTCAGTTTCTTTACAATCCAGGATGACTTCACACTCTCAGTCTGCTGAAGGGAATGTATGAAGAATATGTAAGAGTATGAAATCTGCACAAAAAAGAAGTCAGAATCTGCTGGCATTTTTAAACAATGAATAAACGTGGTTATTTTTCAGTTATTACAGAAAAAAACCTCCAAAAATATGGAACCTATTTTGTAATTTGAAGCCTCAATAAATAAGTGAATACCTTATATATCCACATGTCCATGGGACTAGAAGAACCATTGTGAAGAAAATAAAGTAATCATGTTTCTGCTACTTTACATGGCTGCTTGCAAATTTCACTTATATAGTGAGTAAAAGGTGGACCTTGTCCTGGACTATAAATAATAAAATAAACAAGATAGGAAAAGGGTGCTAAAACAGAGTAGAGGATACAAACTTCATGACTCTAGAGAAAAAGCCATGAGCCATTTAGTTTCAAAAGCAGATATATTTCAGATAAAGTTCTAAGATTTGTGAAGAAAAAACAATAAAGAAAAACCAGTTTAGAAGAAAGAAAAGGATAGAAGAAGAACAAAATATACTTACTTTTGCTTTTTGGATATTTTTTGTTTTGATTTCCTCTAGTTGCTTTCTTTCCTTTGGAGGCTTGTAGATGCTTGGAGGAACCTATATTAAAAGACAAAAATCTCTATAATATGGGATATAAAACATTCCAAGTGACACATTCTTGCAGGCAAAAAAAAAAGCTCATCCACTTTTACCAGAGAACAGGAGCAGTTAATTTTTTAAAATATTGATTCTTTTCTATTAGTGCCACTCTAGAAGACAAGGACAGATTCCAATTAGTTGGAGCTACCCAGCTTTTCAGTTCTGTCCAATATAACATAACCTCTGCTCAAAAGACCAGAAAGAAAGACAATATTGGAAGTAGTACAAGAAAGGCTAAAGCAATAATAAATCCTATAGGTCCTATCAAGGGGAGAAAAATGTTTACAGAATGGGAACAGTTCTGTTTGGCATTTCATAAACTTGACTTTCACAGCAACAACAGATAGGGCAGCTGAATCAAGTTAAGCTGTGGCAGCGTGTGTGGTGGTAGGAACAAGTTACAGACTCTAAAGAAGTTCAGGGAAGAGAAATCCTTTGAAGTTTAATAAATACCCAGGAACTTCATTCTAACTGAGGAGGTCTTTGACTTGAAATGGTGGGACCCTGAGAAGGAAGCTGGAGAAAAGCAGCAGATGTCCCATCCCTCTAGTCTTCCCAGAGCTCAGTGTTTAAGCACTGCTGGGAAAAATACACTGAGCAAAATGGGCCTTTGGTTTACCATAGCTGTCCCAATGTCCTTGTTAGGGAAAACCACTGGAGTTGTGGATTAAATGTTTGGGAGGTAAAGGACTCAGAGAGTCCTTCCAGCATCAAAGAGCTGTGAAAGCAATCACATGTCAGCTAAAATGACCAGGACAGGACTGGCTGCCAGTTGGATCAGCAGGACACTGGGACTTCAGGTTTATTTCTGTATTTGCTGGAGCAATAAATTTATCCCAGAGTAAGCTCTGAAAAAAGACTGGATGTCTCCTTGAGAGGAGTGGGTGAGAGAGTCTGACAGTTTACTGGACACCTGCCTAAATATTTTTCTTGCTAAAAATGTGCTAGATCGATTAAAAGTTATGGAATTAATGCAAGGATTAATGGGGAAAATATATTTTCTGTCTTGTACTGGAGGTCAGTTCAGGGAACACGGGAATCCCATCTAGCTGTACGGGACTATATAATGAACTACACTTTCAAAAATCATGAATCTGATGGACTTTACACTGCTTTGCTATGTGACATCTTTAGCTACAGGTAAAGCAAATGCACAAACAGAAGAAGCCAGCAATTAAATGCACTGGTGAGACTGCTTAAGTATTTTTGTGAGCTTTTAAAATGAAGTAGCAGTGAAAGTATTTCCCAGAAGTATCTAAGAATTTTTATTATGCTTTTATGGATGGAGAAATGAAAGCCCAGATGACTTGCAAAGGGTTCCAAAGGCAGTGAGTATCAGTTTATTTCACTCTTCTTCCTACTCATGTGCTTTACCTGCAAACTGCACTCATCTGCCAGAGTAAGCTGAAAATCTCTCCTCAGAAACCGCTATGCTTATTCCAAGCAATTGAAGGAGGAGCCTTTTCCATCAGCTGTTGCAAAAACATTCTTTGCCTTGTGATTTAGCCCATGGGGATGAGTATAAGCAGATAGACAATACAGCAATTATCCAATTGTTGGAAGAGGATAAAATGTCACTATAAATAAATAATAAATTACAGCAACAGAGAGATCAAAAAAGGCCAAACTGTACCTAATTAATCCAAATGTGAAAAAGGGGGTTGGGAATAAGAGACACCAACTTTGCTTTCCCTCCCCAGGCAGTGGTCAGCCTCACATAGCCTGTGGGACATCCCTTCACCAGAGGATTATTTAGGGAGCAGCTACCACAAGAAGTTTAAGGAAGAGAAAAAAGAATAATCACTTTGAACTATGGTGTTCATCACTCTTCTATTTTTTAAAGTTACTGTCATAAGATGGACAAGGGAAAGCTAATGCAATGCTATTTTATTATGTGGTTTTATTTTTATAGATAAGATCACAAATATATTGGTGGGTCTGTTATTTGCAAATAGAATCCTCTGTACTGGCTAAATTATTTCACTCATTTAATTATTTTAAACAATCCGTAGCTTCACTCATGAAGCACAGCCTGCAATAATAGAAAAAATATCTAAAAAATACATTAAATTTGGCTGAATGGTGTTACAATAACATCCCAGTGAAGCCTTTCTTTTAATATACAACTGGTTTCTAGAAAATTTTAAAATAAAATAATTGCATAATCTTATCATTTTAATATAGCGCTGATATTAAAAGAATGGATTTTAGTACTCTAGGCCAAGATATCCAAGAAAGTCAAATGTGTCTAAATAATTTCACCTGTTATCAGGTTTATGCACCTGTCTGCATTTGCTTCCTTTGCACACCTCAAGGTAAAGCACTCATTTTTCCTTGTAGAACTGTATTTATGAATGTGTGCATGCACATGGGCACTCTTGTGTCTGCATCCATGTGCATGTGTGCCAAGGCCAGTGGAGACATGAATTTATAACCTTTGGACCAAATATTTGGAGTGAATTGTTTTATTATTAAATCTCAAAATTAAAATGTTTTTCCTTTTTACTTAGTGACTGTTGTCATTATATTACAAAGGTTCTGTATTCATTACATTGCAAAGGTTCCATATTGCTAGAGTTTCATACCTCCTTGACGTTTCTTGCAGGCAGCTCCTCTAGGCACTGACTCTTCCTTATCCTCACAGTAACCAACTGACTCCAGTTCCCCCTCAACCAACCAATCCACTCTTTTATAACACTCTTCTTATTGGCTACAGCTGTGGCCTGTTAAAATCAGCCCTGCTCCTAATCTTTAGTAATTTGCTCAGCTGCAACTCTTTAGGAGATAAGATTACTTTCTATACTACCTTTATTTACCTATATTCTATTCCCCTACTAGTGACCCCCATTTTTGATGAACATTTATGATGATAAATGATTATCCTAAGCTTCTAGGGCTATGTTACCCCAAGGCCAGTTACTTTCCAAGGCCAGTGGGGAATTATTGTATTTGCAGGGAATGCCCCGACGAAGGGAGGAATGATGAACCTGACTCCATGTTCTCAGAAGGTTAATTTATTACTTTATGATACTATATTATATTAAAGAATACTATACTGTACTAAAGAATACAGAAAAGATACTTACTGAATGCTAAAAAGATAATAATGAAAACTCATTACTCTTTCCAGAGTCCTGACACAGCTTGGCCCTGATTGGCCAAAGAGTCAAAACAACTCACAGCAGAATCCAATGAAACAATCACCTGTGGGTAAACAATCTCCAAACACATTCCACATGAGCACAGCACAGGAGAAGTAAATGAGATAAGAATTACTTTCATTTTCTCTGAGGGCTCTCAGCTTCCCAGGAGAAAAATCCTGGGCAAAGGGATTTTTTCAGAGAATATGAATGCTACAGGGAATCCCATCTCATTATAGGTCGCTAGGACAACTGCCCTGCCCTCTGCAATAACCCACAGCCCAGCCCTCCCCTGGGAAGGCAGTGTGTGCTCAGCACACAGGATGGCAGTGCCATCCTAGCTCCTGACCCAGCGTATGTGACACAGCTCATCTTACTTGGAAACAAATGCCTGGAATAAAATAATGCTAGAAAGCAATACCTAAAAGAATAATAATCCTGCTAATCAGAATGAACTAATTGCAGCACAGGGATGCAATAACCTATTGCTCAAATTCCAGCTGCCTCCATATAGTTGCGTACAGCTGTTCCAATGTGGAGCAGTAACTGTGGATAGTGGCTACAACAGTCCCTGCTGAAAAACCACATGACAAGTTCTTTTACAGGTGCATGAGAACCATGAGTAAAAAATTGGTATCTCATAAAATGAACAATTTTGTGAGAAAATGGATGAGAGCATTTCTGCAGCAGATTATAGGATATAATGTGGAAGAGTTTTATTTCTTTGTGTTCCTCTGAATTACAGAGAACCCTCCACCATGCAGGAGCCACACTATGGCTGGCTCTCACCCTAGTGACCTTCTCCTGCCATGTGAGCTGTGTTTTCAGTCTCTGTTCATTTCAGGATGTACATTGGTGATACTGGCAACAATGTGGCAAAGTAAAGTGAATCTTAATTTGCTGAGAGAGGTACAGAAATGAATAGTAGATATGTCACTACTACCCTAATGGCTTTAGATTCACACAAGCTTTAAATTTGCAAACCTGGCCAGAATGTAAACCAAATTTAGTATAATCCAAACAACACAAATGAACTTCACTAAATGCATCTGCATTGAAGCAAATTTATTCTAAGAGGGGCTGCACAGCATAAAGTTCTAAAATGACAGCAACATGACTCATTCCTATACTGATTAAGTAGTTATTAAATGCAGTTTTTCAGAGCCTGGTATTAAGCTGTTTCAATGCAAAATCCCATTAACTGTATAACACACTACCATTAAATTGCTCTGCCATCCTAAGATGTAATGGTTTCTAAGAGCATTCAACACATGCATTATTTAAAACCTGAAGTGCTAATACAAGGTGACAGATAATGCCCAAATCCATGATTTCTAAGCTCACTTCCCACTGTATTTAAATACAGATGATTTTGCAGTCTTTATTAAGTCAGTCATAGTAGCTTAATCCCAGATCCTGTTTGCTTTACCCCCAGTGAGATAACATCAACTGTGGGTCTCTGATTTGTACCAGTGTAACTAAATCACAATCTGAGACAATAAGTAAAATAACAGCATTTCAAAGACAAACCTACTCTCATTTTTACATGAGCAATGAATTTAAACTGAAAGCTTTAATTTTAAAGGTTCAGCATTAAGACAAATAAAAATAAAATACCATCTTCAAGGAGGAGCTGCAAACCTAGAGTCCATCTCATTTCCAGTGAAACTGCTTCTCCATTTATTTTAATGAGAATTCATTTGCAAAAAAACCTAAATTTAGATTATTAGCTCCCCTACCATTTTCTGCAAAAGCATACATGAAATTTAGTGTCTTTCAAAAAATAAACCAACTTACAGGTTGTCTTTTTGGCAGTACTGGCAGAGGTGCTGGTGAAGGTGGAGGAATGGCACGTGGCTTGGGTACAGTCAAATTAAATTCCTTTGGCTGAGTGACTCTCGAAGTCTTGACAGTGCTGGAACGATTACTTAATTTATCTGTGAGCTTTTCAATCAGTTGCTGCACTTTTGGCTGCCACCTTCAAATAAACCCAGATTTTTCAATTTTATTTTGTTTTTCTCTTTCATACAACCTTACAAACAGTAGATGAGGTTGGCATTGGTGCAAATCCTGTAATGCTTTCTGCCATTCAATTTTATTAAAACTAACCTATCTGTACTCGGGATTTAGCTACACTGTGTTATTTCACCTCTTGATAGATGCTCTCCACTCAGATTACTAGTGGTGAAATAGCCACAGTTTTTATGGAATAAACAACTATCTGACCAGTTGGTTTTGTGGCACGACCAGATTAGGGGTCAGAAAAGCAGCTGTCATAGGCTAATTGCACACTTGACATACTTAGATGAAGAGACTGACTATGAGCAGTGGTCTGAGTGCTGCACATGTACCAACAGAGCACATGCAGATCAATCTTAGAGCACAGGCAGTTCTAACAGAAAAAACAGAAAGATCCAAGGAGTTTGGTGAATTATCAAATGAACCCTCAGTAAGCCCTGGGGGCAGCCAAGAAGATTTTGATTTCTGTAGCTTTGGGCTTGTATCAAGGTTCAGACTTCTTCTAAGGATTGACAGGAAAATGCAGATTAAAGGTAGAACACAAACAGGGTATCACATTCTAATTACAGTGACAGCTTCAAGCCAGATATTCTTCCTCTGTATATGTTATATCCTTATATATTACACATGCAATGGAACTTCCACAGAACTTAAAAAGCAGATGACAATGAAAATTTACAGTAAATTGTTTATATGACTGTTACTTTGTTACTGTCATTACAGGGTGAGGCTTGCAAGTAGCTTATGCAAGTAATGAAGCTCCACTAAAATAAATAAAACTCTTTATATTAACCTCACTGATATTAGAAAGAGGAACACAAAGACACATTTAAAAGAATTGCAGCCACTGAACTGACTAAATTCATCACTGCATCCTCAGACCCCTGAAGGATGTTTCAAACCCAGTAACCAAATCTAGTCTTGAACATTCTTGTATAACTTACATTTGCCACTTCCAGGCAAAACATGGGTTCATTACACCGAGTGTAACTGACTGTGAAGGGCAGCTCCAATAAACTTGGTGCTAATGAAACAAGCAGTGGCCTAAGCCTCAGCCTGCATGAATGTGTACGAGCAAGAGCTCTGTGGGTATGGATGTGTGTCTCCATACCTCTCCATCTGTACTTTTATACTATTCTAAGCATTTATTATAACTAGAATCACTACAATGGAATATTTTGAGTCAAATTCTGACTTCAGATATATCCCTGTGATTCCTGTAGAACTCAGTGGAATTCAGAATAGTGCAAGCCAAATACATGTTATATATTTGCTAAAGTGCTAATAAACTACACAGTGTGAAAGGATTATTCTAGGGACTTTGATATGACAGAACCAGATGCAAAACTCAGCTGATATTGTTCATAGCATGTTTTTGTCTAACATTTTTTGCCATCATCTGGGTTAATCTATACTGCATTGAGAAGGATGTGTGACTGCAGCCACATTGGTGTAATTTATCTCTTCTGGCTAAAAGTGAGAATAAAAATTGACCCAGTAGGCTGCAGAGCTACTATTTCTCCACATGAAAATGTTCCAGTTTGGCAAGGGTACAGTTGCTACCATATCACCACCTAATCAATGAGCTGTTGCACCTCAGAGCATTTAAGCTGTTAAATGATGCTGCAACTGTGTAAATAATAACTTTAAAATACTTATTTAAATGATGCTGCAACTGTGTAAATAAATAATAACTTTAAAATACTTACTTATATGCTTATCTGATTTGCTCAGAAAGGATTTTATGACCATCAGTATAAACAGATCTGTGCATAAAGCCAAAATCAGGGAAGTCAAACATTTTTTAAAACAGTTAATGTCATACAGATGTTGAAGTGTCTGATGAGGCAAGACTCTAAGATTATTTGAACCTTCTGTTTTACTTTTTTTCAGAGTATGATGTTTTATCTATTCAGGGGCATTAGGAAGTAAATGTACAACAGCTGTGAAAGGACTTTTCTGAGAGAGAACCTTGCCTCTGGGTAAGTAAAAGGGATTGCTAAAGACTTGTGTAGACAAGGAGGGTTCTGAGTGACTTCAATAGGAGAAACACTTTAACAGAAATGTGAGCTTTCAGGGGAAGTTTTCCCCAGCTTTTAAACTTTGAGGTGGCCAGAGGCTACTTAAACACTACTTACCTTAGCAGTGGATCAATCAAGTTCTCTTTCACATACACTGAATCATAGATGTGACTCCATTCATCTTTTATCCATGTGTTCAGATACAAGTCATTGAAGAAGAACCTAAGAAACTAATAAAAAGTGGTTTATTTTAAAGATGAATGTTGGAGACATGGTGTATATAAGACTACAAAAAGATAGTTGCTTTTACTACAAACACTGCTGAAGAACTTGCTTGTATTTCACCTTGTAATTACAAACACAGATGCTTGGTATTTTTAGGTTCTTATTAGCTGGTGGACAGTTCCATATCTTTTAGCTCTATTTTGTGAGACACTAATAGATACTAAAAATTTTTTGTGGCAAAACAAAAAATAAACTACAGGATACAACATAGAGATGTGTTGATTCATCTTTAATTTGCTTCAAACATTGTGAAACAAAGGTTTTATTCAAAATTAATTACAACTGGAATACACTGATCTTAGTGTAATTTTACACTAGAGTTTCAGAGTCAAATATACCCAAGTGGACTTCTGATTATCTAGAACTAGAAGACCCAAGAAGCCAGAAATATGTCAGGCCAGACACTGCACCTGAATGATTTAAATTCTTTTCAGCTCCCTGGGAACTGGGCAGAGATAATTGGTGAAAACTATAGTAAATGCTTTGCAATGTGGCTTTTTCTTTTAGTGAAATATAATTAATAGGCATATTCCCATTAAAAGAAAAGACTGAGATTTGGCACACTTATACATGGTAGGAGTCTACATGCTGGAGAAATAACAACTAACATTTGAACTTTTGTTTGCCACTCCAATTCACCAGAAGGTCAAAAGCCTTTCTTTAAATCTTGAAGTATTCAATTGGCCTTTTGAAACACTTGAAAAATGGCACTCAGATTCAGCCTGCATCATTTACAGCAATATAAATTCCAAACTTGAACCTTAGCTCTTCCATTAAAACTATTGGAAATGAAAGTACAAGTATGGCACTGAAATAATCACAGTAAAAGCAAAAAGGTCCGCTAAATAATTTTGACATTCTGAGACATACTGGGAAGCAGTGCACTGTCACTTGGAGATGCTTCAAATGGAGACTTTCAGAGTTTAAAAGATTAGACTTAGCATGAGCCACACCTTAAGCTGTTCTACACAGAGCCATGGAATTTTTTGACTTTTTAGTTCTGCAGAATTACCAGGGAGCTTCTTAATTCAAATGTGGTGCCAGGCCCAAGGTGCCTCAGAACTTTGTGAACAATCCAGCTACAAACAACTCAGATTCGACTCAAGGTGTTTGCTGCAGATGTTCAACAGATCTAAAAAACCTGCTACTTGAAATCCATAGTCTTGATGTGACCATGTCCAAGGAATTAACCTTTAAATTTAGCCATATTTTAATCCATTGTGCTTTTGGTAGTCAAAAGACTGATCAGCACTGCAGGACTAAATATTACCCCCTTGGATTTCCATTCTTGTCCAGAAACTACTGCTGGTCCCTGAACTTGCAGGTGTCCTCTTATCAATACACCATCCAAAAGAAGTTTTTTCATCCCTAAAAGCTTGATTATAAATTAAGTGTTGAATTGCAAAGAAATTGGGTTTTTGATGCTTCCAGGTTCTGTGGTGTTTAATAAGCATATGGTGGGGGATGCATTTCATCCCATTGGTCTAGAAAGTCATTCACTGTCTTTACAGAGGATCTTCCACTGTAGCACATGCATATTAGATTTAATTTGCCACCTAACAGTAATTTGTACTTCTGCAATGTGTAAATACAATGTCAGAAGTCTAGACTGAATTCATACCTTCCACCAGAAGGGATGCATGGTGTAGACACTACTTCTACCAGTGATTGTAAGAAGATTGCACATCCAGTTATCCCAGCAGTTGGTGTGATTACAGTGACTATATCCCCTACCACAGCACTGATCTTATGGGAAACCCTGACTATACATGAAGTTTATAAAAACCCACGGAGACACGTGTGTATACAGGGATCATAATACAGTACTGATCATGAGCTGATACACTTAAAATATAACAGACCTTGAGGTTTGACCTGGTTTCAAATTTCTAGGTATTCAGAGAGCTCACAGAAATACAAATACTGCAGGTGGTGATGTGTAAATATTCCAGGTTTTTTTCACTAGCTTCCATTAAGCTGAACTCCCTCTCTGTGTTCTCTTCTACATCCCAGTCCATCCTCAAAGGCGTCAGTCAGTTGTCCACTACAGAGCCACGTGAAACCACACCTCTGAATTGCTGTTTCAGCTCAAACTGACTCTCTGTCATATTTGCTGTAACTATCTTTTACAAAGCAACTCAACTAACTTTTCAAGGCAGATGAAACTATAATAAAGGCACCCAGTGATTTCTAGTGCTGTATTTAACAGCTGGCTTTTACAGCTTGAGGCTTCCTACAGCAGCTCCACTCCTGTACTAGTTACTAACATTTCCCCCTAAATTAAAACAAATAGGTAATTATGTGGTTGAGAAATGCTATTATGTACTCCTGAGGTACAGAGAATGTTGATATCTAACTGTGTAATCAGATATCAACACTGAGATCTATATTTTTGTACTGTTTTAGTCTCAGTCTCCAGAGAAATGCTACAGTAAGGATATGCCACAATATGCATCACACTAAAGAATTCTTGGAACACAGCCCTGGAATGGTCATCCAGGCACTGCAGGTATTGCAAATGGCAATGTAGGATGACTGGACAATTTCTGACCAGAGTGTGCCTGAATCAAAGTCCACAGTCTTAGTATGGATAATCCCTACCACAGATGGTGATAAGACAAAAGAAACTTTTCTGTTTTGTGAACTGAATTGCTAGGAAAAATCTCTAATATTTCTGTTTGTCTTTAGCCACAAGTGACACAGGTGGAAAACCCAGTATCAGCAGTCATTGCTTTTAGAGCAGCAGAATGGGGCTTCTCTCAGATTTCTGTTTGCTAAGGAAACAGAGCCTGGTAACATCCAAAGTCACTGGTAGTCATTTGGTAACAGCATTATTCTGCTTACTGCTCTGTCCAAAACTTTCACAACTCAGACAGCATGATAATGAAGAACCATTTCCCTTCTGGAAGTGATGGAATTACACCAGCAATGAATTGTACCCATGTTTATATTTTAATGTATACTCTGGCTGTAGTAACACAACTGTGTCTAATTAAAGACTGTTTTGTAATGCACTTTTACAGGTGGGCTGAATTAATACCTTACTTTTGAGAGTTTGAACTTAATATTCTTAACACACTTTTACACAGTGGGATCATACAGATTTCCAGAAAACAAAGAAAGGGAAAATTTCTCATCTGGTATTATCTTTACATCCATGTAGGCATTTGCAAAGCTGAAATGCTTACATTCACAATATAAGATTTTGAATCTTGAGTTAAGGAATTAACTGCAGGAAACAGCATGTTCCGTTTCTCCACACACATCAACCACTGCCTGAAAACATTATTGACCCAACTTAGACTGGTTTTACCCACCATCCACCATAAGGCTGATCATATCCTACTATTCCTACCTCATCTTAAATTCTATTATAATGCCCAGTTCTTATGTAGTGATATTCCCTTGATTATCTCAAGTTCTGTAGAACTGCTTTTAGAAGCAATCAGAATATAAAGCAGAAAAAACAGGTTCTTAACTGCTAGAAAGAAAACACTTTGTATTTCGTATTTTTACAAGACAATTCAGAAATTACAAAGCTGTTTACTTCAACTTTTTATTTCAATAGCATATTTTCTCTAACACACAAACCCTTAAATTTTAAAATAAATGTAGAAAAATAGCACGTAGAATACTAGAATACAAAAATAGATTTGAGCCAGCAATGCATGGCTAATTTCTTAAAAGGATAATCACACTAAAGTTACAATAATGGGTTTTATCCCATGGTTCTGTAATTATATCACCATAAAAAATTTTGCATGTATTCTTAATATTACAGAATGAGAGTTTGTGATTTGCTGTTCAAGCAGATGAACATGTGCAAGTGAGGTAGCATTGTTATTCTGCCTAAATGAAAATATTTCAACATTCATCAAACACAGGGAAACACTGTGACTTTGAGTTGAATGGATTCTATCATAGAGGTCTTTAAGAGAAAGGTCTTAAATCTCCCATAGGTTAACATCATTCACCTGAAGACTGTTCATCTGAGTGAGGTTTATCTGCATGATGAAGAAAATTCCATTCATCCTTTGATGTGCTAAATTTATTTTTAATTGAAGTAAATCTGTCCTACATAAATATAGAGAATATTTTTTCGGTGTCCTAACTGAACTCAGACACAATAGTCATCAGGCAAAATCTAGAGGTCAGTATCCTGAAGGAGGTTCCCAAATTTCTGATAACTTTTGTTGCTAAGGCTGCAAATCTGCCTTCTGCTCTTTTGTCTCTGTTGCTGGGGGGACAAAATGCTGCTTCTAAACCCTCTGCTGCAGGTGCATTAATTTAATCTAGCATCACTTTGGAGACAAAGAAACTGTTCTAATACCAGAAAAAGGAAATCTAGGTACCATGGTGATGAAGATCTGGTAAGATACTGAAGCAAACCAAGTCACACCTGCTACAATGATAGCAGGTGCACAACATTGGAATATGCAGCACTTTCCTATCAGAAAAGAGTTATTCCAGACAAGGAAAGAGGCATTATCTAAACCAGAACATCAGGGCACTGATGCTTAAGCCACATAAAGCTAGATGAATGGAATCAACAAGAGCTAATTGGCATGATGTGGGAAAATTGTGTTGCTAGCTGAATGAGCTCAAGATGCAGCCAATCCAGTAGCTCCTGGCTAAGATGTTTACCAAAGAAGGGCCTGGGACAGCATTTTAGACAGAGTAATTTGTCTGTCTACCAGATTATCATAATTCTTCCAGCCACTCCTCTGTTCTTTTTAACTGTTAATGAAATATATAATTTTTGTCTCTGAATGGAATTAATAAGCATTCCATAGTAAGTCCATCTAAAACCAGACAATTTAACCTACTCTGTCCCTATTGCAAAGCAACTCTACTCATTAAAGAGACACTGGCATCCACATGAACATTCAAAGTAATCACTATAAGGATAAACCTTAGCCTTTTGAGTATCAATTATTAAAATTTGCCTATCTCTTTAATTCCATCTTTGTTATTCAAACAGCGTGTTTGGGCTATGCTTTGAAACATCTGGATAATCAAAGGTTACAGATGCTGTGTCACCAGTGATTTAATTTTTAGCCCATTTTCCTGAGAAAACAGGGTTTATGAGAAAGCACTGCTGCTCAGTTTATCCTTCTGCTCCTCTGTACAACATAGCTTTTAAGATAATTAGCACTTTGATTCTGAAAGAGAAGCAGAAGATAATTATATTTCTACAGTTATAATAAAAATAGCAAACAAATAGAGGAGGAAACCCCAAATTCATTACTTCAGAAAAGGACAGGGAAGCAGAATTTTTTTGTGCCACTTTTTATTTGGCAGCAGTGGTTTGGTCAGTTGCATGTTGTACTGGGGCAATTGGTACATGTATAGCTCCCAGCCAGCCAGCGTTTTTTTGGGAAGGAGAAAAAGTGATGGAAGCACAATAGGCTTGCTAATGAAAGTGGCACTGGATTGTTCAAGGGAACACTAAACATCAGGAACTGCAAGTTTCAACAGATTCATTGCATATGGAAAAAACACCTCCTGTCTAAAGTTTCACAATTTAAAAACTTGATTTTAAAGAAATAATGTGAGCAGAGAAATAATGAAGAAGAAAGAAAAAGAAATAATGTGAGCAGAGGCAAGAGTGAGTGTGCAACTTAAAGGGACAATTGTAAATGACATAAACTGTAAATTATGTGATTATTTGATCTTCTCAGATTATATAAAATACATTTAAAGTGATCTTTGACTGAATATAAGAATCCCCCTGCAAGTAAAGAAATTGAAGGGTTTTTTGGTAAAAAAATACTAATTTAATTTCTGAATTTTAACAGAAAATAACAGTAATTTCTCAATTTTAATTTATTCTCAAAGTTGAGAAAAGTTATCTGATTAATCAAGCACAATGAAGAGATAATTATTTTTTAAAATGTTTTGTACCTGTTGCATTTTTGCAGTGTCCAAGGATTTCACAATTCTGCTGAAGTGCTGAAGACCAATCTCTTCCAGTTGAAAAGTAGCTAGATAACAGATAACTATCAAAAGATACATACATTTAAAATACAGCAGGCAATTCTAATAAACCTATGATCAATTCTAATAAACCTATACTAAACCTAATAACCCTTTGCTCAACATGCTCTGTGATTTAGACTGTTACCTTAAACAGTTTTGATAGTGAATTTTTCAACATACTCTGGTTTTAATGTTTTCAGAGAGGATAGCTCTTACTTTTCAGTTACAAATTCATAGTTTATTACACATAACATTATAGATAACAAAAAACTCAAATATAAAATTTAATAATTCTGGTATTTACTTTGCTTTTTTTTCCCAAGTGACCATGTTTCCTAAAATGTTGTAACCTTTGTTTTTATTCTGAATTGGAATAAAATCAAGTTTTTAAATTGTGAAATTTCAAACCTGAATCTTGCACCCTCTATGGCAAGTACACAATTCAATGATCTTAGAGGTCTTTTCCAACCTAAATGATTTATGATTCTATTCTGTGATAGAGGAAGAGGCACAGTCAGTGCTGTGGAATTTTAGTAGACCTGTAAAGTTCATGGGTTCCTGTATCAGCTTTCATTTGTCCCCACTCACTTTGATCAATCAGGTTTCACTTACAGTGCAGTGTTTTAGCTGCCACCAAACTGTGATGGTAAAATCAGGAAATTCTGGCCAATGTGCTGCAGCCAACTCAGTGTATCTTCAGGCTTCAATCTCATGTGCTTTAGTTCAGCAACGTATTTAATCAGTCTTAGCAGAATATACATTTATCTCCTACAAGCTTTGTTAAATTCAAATCTGCTCACACATAGCAACAGCCTTTATAAGCAGCTTTGATCATTTAAGTGTCAATGCAGCTTGGCAAAGGGAATCACAAGCAGCTTAAAAAAATGTAAGCCAATGACCTTAGACTCTCAACTTGTTGATAAAGGAAAATTTTCTGTTCCTACCCTCTGCCTATGATTAATGGAAGCTTTTGAGTGGACCAGTCCTGACAATCCAATTTACTCATCACTCAGCTTAAAGGTATAATTTATGTGCCCCAGACAATGAAAAACATGGCTCTGGAGAAATGGAGACAATGAAGCATTATCATTCAGAATAAACCCCATACACTAATAATTTCATCCTTGACAGTTCAGGCTCCCTTTTGTTTGTTGTTTGATTTAGATTTCTGTATTTTTCCAGATTGTGACAGAAACAACCAGAACTGTAATAAAAATTTACTAGTTTTTAAAACATAAAATGTAGATATATTTATATTAGATACATTTCTTTGTATTTTTCAACCACTTTGAATTAAATTGACTTTTAAATATACCCACAAAGATTCAGAACTTATCTGACTTAGAGAACCAGTGACAGAGGTATTTGGGATTCCAGCTTATTTAGGGACTTAACAGATCAACCCCAGCACGTGTTTATCAAATAAATAGCAGAACATATTTTTAAAATTAATTTTTCATGTACTTATAAATACCTGAAACAACCTTGGGGATAGTAACTACCCTAATTAACTGGGTGGATACAGAACTGATTCTAACCAAGTAACTAATAAAATGAAAGTAATTGACTTCACTCCTGGAGATAGATGGTAGTATCTTAAGTTACTTATGTTATTGTGATGGTCAGTAATGAAGAAACCCACGCATGGATAGAGACAATTGTGTCTGAAACTGTGAGATGTGCTATGTTCCTCAGCACAAAGAGCTTTGTTACACGTTTCTGTATCTGAATGGCAGAGGTACGGGGTTGCATAGAAGAGAATAAAGGGAAATCACTGAAGGATGGTTAAACTTCCAAGATGTTTCTTCCAGCCACTGCTGCTATTTTCCAACTGCATCTTACCCTTCTTAGGTAAAATTCCAGTTAACACCTGTAAGATTTCAGACTAAATAAAATTTCAGATTTTGGAGTTCACATTCACTAGGACATTAGAAAAGGTCCTGTACTTCACACTGCACTAGACACAATAACAGTGCTTCCAGTATAATGTAATACCAAGACTTACACTAGTAAGATTATATTTTTTGAAATTTTGTGGTAAACACATTTGGTACTGTAAGGACAACTTACCCATGTAGAGATTACGCTCAGAAATGGGGCAGTATCTCCCATCCTGAACATAAAAGGCATTCACCACCACATCCAACATGGATTTATATTCTGTGCATCCTGCTAGCGTATCCAATACAAATTTTTCTTCTGTCACATTAAGAGTCTATAAAGATACAAATTTAATAATGATTAATGTGTTCTGGAAAGAAAATAGTTGTGTACAAAAAGTACAATTATTTTGAAGTAACTGGAAAACATGAACAATGAACAGCTGTGCCTTTGCCAGGGCTGCTGCCCTTCTAATGCTATCAAATAAGGGCAGTCTTAGCAAACTAATGGCCCTTGTTAAGTAAAATGTAACTTTCTCCAATGTTAAGTGCTCATTTTACCTGCTGACATAAGCTTTGAGTTAAACGACCTTCATGTGTGAATGTCAGCAGTTGATGCAAAGAAAATCTGAAGTCTCTGAGCTATGAGCAATGATTAACTTAATCAACAGTATGAGAAAGTTCCAATAAGATTTTGTTTTCCCTCAGGAAACCTCTTCTTTGTGGGTGAAGCCTGTGCTACTTAGGGAGACTAAACTGAGGGGAGAAGCTGGACAGAGATTATGGAAAAGACTCTTAACTACTACTGAAACCCAACTTTGGAGAACATGACTAATTTAAGCTAAACCAGTAAATTCCAGGATTCTTTTTAATGCAGACTGGTTCTTATCCAGCTAATGCTCCTGGTCACTTGTAATGTTTGTGCAGTATCCCAAGAGAACAGGAGAGTGGGATGGTCCCTTCCTTCTGGATCCTACCCCATAAACCCTTTAGAAAGTCTGAATGCTCCTCAACTTTACAGAGAGATTCAATCACAATAAAAAACCTATGCAATATCTGCTACTATATGTTGCCATATATTGCAGCAGTTCTATTACCATTACATTGCAAGGGTTCCACACTGCTGAAGTTTTGTACCTCCTTGATGTTTCTCACAGGCAGCTCCTCTAGGCACTGACTCTTCCTTGTCCTCACAGCAGCCAACTGACTCCAGTTCCTTCAACCAACTAACTCTTTTATAACACTCTTCTTATTGGCTACAGCTGTGGCCTGTTAAAATCAGGCCTGCTCCTAATCCTTAGTAATTGGCTCAGCTGCAACTTTTTAGGGGGTAAGATTGCTTTCTATACGACCTTTATTTACTCATGTTCTATCCCCCTACAACTATACGAGATAAACTTCTAGGATGAGCCAATTAAAACTTCTAGGATGAGCCTTTAAACATTGCAATAAAATCTGAGGCCCAGACCAGTTTGTTATTATATGAATTGAAAATGGTCAGCTGAGCTATGACAAAATGACAAACAATAATGATCCTTTGATTTAAGGAGGTTAGATAAGAAGCTAAGAAAAAAGGCTAAGTGCATCTTCTGAAAATGTGTAGTGCACATTTGATGTGTGATCTCTCCCAGAGCTCAGAGGTGTGGGAACAATGGAGCTGCAATAACGTATCAGATGAGATGTTCACCTTGCCAGGTAGCTGTCTGCTACCCCCTTGACTGCTTTATTTCCCTAATGTGATTCATTTCTACTTTATGGGTATTGTTAGAGGCTATTGGATGGAACTCTGAGTTTTCTGATGAGTGACACTATACAGGGCTTTGAGATCAAGCAAATATAAGGCAAAACTTTAAAATTACCATTCTAGTATTTAAATGTAAAAAAATATGCAGAAGAATTCAAAGTGTGTTTTCTCAGGTCGTCATTCAGAGCAAGCATAAATTTTTTTCACTAATCCTGTTTAAAATCCAGATTTTATTCCTTTTAAT
>NW_005054372.1:671664-684014 GCF_000277835.1 Geospiza fortis | reverse complement strand
ATTAGGAAAGAGACTGAAAAAAATCTTAAAATATGAAAAAAAAGAAAAAAAAAAGAAGGAAAGTATGGACTCCATCTTGCTAAGTACTGCGGATTCTTGTAAGGCACACAATTCATTCCAAGTACACCTTTTATGGATGAAGATTTAGGTAACAAAGAAAACTCATAAATCTAAGCCCCTATTAAATGATGAAATACATAGATATACATACATATATATATAATATTTGATATGAGATGTCTAAGAATATTTGATATGAGTCTCGGAAGAAATTTACTAAAAAAGGCAAAAGCAAACCTGAATAACTAAATGGCAGAGTCAGAGAGGATGTAGTTCCAATGAAAGCAGGATTGTGACATTTTGAATCTAAAACAATTGCTCCCTTGAGCAAATGATGTTATTTATGAAGAAACTGCAGAAAATAGTATCTCTGTTAGTAAACAGAAAGTCCATCATAAAACTGGTCAAGCCTGTAAGAAACAAGCCCAACAGAAATTCTCTCAACTATCTCTGCTAGAAAGTTAAATTTCAGTTGTTTTCAAGATCTTTATTAGATCAGAATTTCTGCATTCATGTTCTAGGTAATTTGATATGAAGTGCTATGGCAAACCTGTGCTTTTCAAATGCACTTTGCAGAGGTGGCCAAAAGCAGACAAACAGGGAACAACAGGACACCACTTGTGCCCCAATCATCTCCTATGCAGTGGAGACTACAGCATAAAAATGCAATTGCCTGTCTACATTTACTCCACTTTGCTGCTCTGAGTTAACAACTCAGTCAGAAGTATTAGGATGAACACAGAAGTTCTTACTCTTTCTTACACCTTGAGCAAGAATAACCACTACAAGGCCTTGAGACAAGCAACAGGGTGACAGAAAGAGCAGCTTGGGGACAGCTGTGCCCCCCAACATCAGCACTGACTGGCAGTCCTGGGGACCACAGGACAAAATGTCTTGGCATGAAACATAATCAGCTGAATCTGCTTTCAGACACAGAAGGTACCAAGTGTTCTGTTTCTACCTGTAAAAATTGAGATTAGTTGAGCAGCCTGCAGCTGTATCACCTAAGGAAGTGATCTCATCACTACTCAACTAAACAAGACTGGGCAGGAGGAGGACTTGGACAGGAAATCCCAAAGGTGAGCCAGGTGTTGGTTAAGCCCTGCAGATAATCTGGTGAATCAAACCCGAGCCAGCGCTTTAAACCAGTTAGGATACTCTCTCAATAAAAAGTGCATTGTGTCCTTTACAAATTTCATCAAGGGTATTTACAGTTTATCTGTATATCTGAAATAATAATGGCTTTGGGAAAATAACATGTTGGGTAGGTGTAATTTCTAGCACTAATTTCTAAATGAATTCTTTCTGTGGGGCTTTGTGCTGAGCTTTATGTCAGTGGGATGTATTTCAGAGAAGGTCAAGTGATCCTGAAATGGTACAGTATGACAGATTGTATATTTATAGCACCTTCTGTATGAGGTTTTCAAAACACTTCACTGGCATTAATTGTATTTAATGAGATTGCTTTTGGCTTATATAATTTTGTACATGCAGGAACTATGGCATGGAGCAGGTAAGAGATTAGATTTGCTCCAAGCAACACACCAAGTCATTGGTGCCAACAAAAATTAATAAACACTAATTTGTGAGCATTTATTCTGTCCATCAAAGCAACTTTTTACCTTTTTAAGTACACTTTAATCACACATTTTTCTGAAACAGTTAGCAGTTAGCAAAGTTTGCAGGTATGTCTGAGCCCTTCAGCGTAAGGAAGGCCAGACAATTTACAGGTGAAAGTAACACATGCAGTGATCATCTTCTGTTCATTGAATATTAAAAATGTCAGAAGACAAAACAGATCTTGAACAGATACAAATATCTGACAGTATTCTCTCTATGGCATTGAATTCCAGCTTTTTCTAATTACTAAGTGTTTAAGTTGTTAAAAAACCCCAATTCTGTCTGAATTTATCCTGAATGGTACTTTTTCTAATTACTAAGTGTTTAAGTTAAAAAACCCCGATTCTGTCTGAATTTATCCTGAATGGTGCTGGGAAGAAAATGTGATTCTTGTCTAATTATGTGCTGATTAGTTTTACTTTCCCCTTTTGGGAAGACCCTAATACCTGTAGCCTGCTTCCATGGATGTGTTTTTCCTGCTCTCTGGCACACAGCTGTAGCTGGGAATCAGTCAGGTTTCCTCAAGGAGAGAAGAGACTGGGTAAGAAGGGCTTTGAACATAAACAATTTCCAGCATGGGTTACTACAAGAAATAGCATGAATTAAATGGAGAAATATCTGCAAAAGGGAAGCTTTTCCACCATGGGTGTATCATAATAAGGCTGGTTACAGTGGGACGTGTGTGAAGGGGCCAGAGAAATCAGAAAAGGAGAGAAAGAAAAGCTCTTCTCTCTGGAGTGAAAAAAGGAAAAAAATATCACCCATGCTCTGTTTGAGACTTCTCAGGCTAAGGACATAATTTAGGTGAAACAAATATTTTAGAAAGAAGATAATATTTGATGAAAAGATAAAAAAGCTTTCACCTCCTGAGAGAACTGTGCAATAGTATGTAGTGAACTTGTCTTCTAGGAAGAACATGCACATTTTGCAGATACAGCCTGATTATTTTAGAGTGCTTCATTTATCAGTGCTAGTCCTCTCCAAGGGTCTAATCAAAATGCTGTAAAAATGAAAGAAAATATTCCTACTGATGTCACCAGGGTGTGAATCAGTCACCAGAACCCAGTCTTCTTTCTCTCTGAAGTCAGGGGGAAAAACCCCTGGGATCTTTGGATTTAAGTAGGAAAATATCCTGCTTCTACTATTCACCATCTATGTTGCAGTCACAAGCTAGTATTTTCATCTAGAGCAGACAGTGCTGACCAATGCTTTATTAAGAGGTACGGGGAACATTATTTTCCCTTTTACTTAATATCAGATCCCAGAACACTGCAGAAAACTCAAATTCCATCATTTCCTTACAAAGATCCTAGTCTAAATTTATGTCAGTAACTAAAAATACAAATTAGACTTCTATAATTTAGTAGGATTTTTTATTGCACCAAATCTATAATTCTTGCATTACATTGTCTTCATATTTAAATCTATGACTTTTGACATTTAAGGATTTTACTCCCAATTGAGTAAAATCAGTTAAGTGGGCATGTATGAGACACAGCTGAACCAGCACTATGGAGAGTTGTGCCAAATCACACCATGTTCTTGTGAAATGGGAAGCTCATAAACATATCTTGCTATCAGCATGAGGGATAAAGGAGCAGAACAGTGAATTTGGGGTGGCAGTTCTGGTTTTACAGAAATAAGCTCTTCTGTAGCTGGGATGTATGGAGGAAGGTCAATATGATGGGTCTGATCCTGCAGCTCTGATTGAAGCAGATAATCCAACTGGAAATGAAGGGAGTTAAGTGCATAGAGAGAGGCACAGACATTGCCTGGTAACTCCTGTGTTAAAATCTGTCTCCAGTTATCATGGCCAAAGCTTGATTCTGACAGTCACAAGGAAGAATAATACCTGGGATGCTTCAGTTAGGTAGAAAATTTAATCTTTTCAAAATGAACAGATGCAGTCCAGTCCTATAAAAGGTCTGATGGAATGATATCCTTGTGTACAACATGCACTGGATGAAAGATCCCCTTTGGACATGGATCATTTTTGATAGATTTAAGTGAAGAATGCTTAATAAAAGGAAGGGGGTTTAGTACACAGGAATGAAAATGTTATCTGGACAGCATCAGTCTGATAAAAGGAGCATTAAAAATCATTTAGGAAGATAAACAAGGAGAAGTAATCTGGCCATTCAAATGAAGAACAACAGGAACAGATGTAAATTTGAATGTGAATATATAATAATTTAAAGATGTGAGACAGACTTAGGAATTTTTTAAAGTTAATGTCTTATTCAGGATAATTCAAATTGAATTCTGTTTTAATAGCAACAAGGTCAAATATTGAAGTAAAAGCATTTAACTGGACTTATTTGTTTTTAGGAGGTTTGAGGGAATGATTCTTTGTGATTGAAGCTGAGAGTTTGTTTTTTGCAACTAGGAGTCATCCATCATATTGCTAATGAATCTGTGGTTTTATTGAAAATATTTGCAATGAAAAACAAGTCCAATATTATGTAAGAAACATTGTAAACTACAGTACAATAAACATGAAGACTGTAAATAACCAAATTACAACTCAAAGCTCCAGGAAGAACATAAAGTCTGATCACTCACTGAGAACAATAAACAGAAATTTCTTTTATGGTGTAAAGTTTACATGTAGCAGAAATAAAATATATGGAGTTTAACACCTCTAGACTGATTTTGATCATAACCTTCTAGTTAGAGGAAATTGTGTTATTAATCTCCCATTATTCAATAATTTAAAATCCTTCCATATTTTATCTCTTTTTCTCTAAAACAAAAGGATGATAATCAGTGAGTTTTCCTAACTCCATTTTTATACAGAAGTCTGAAATGGAGTTGGAAGATAGGAACTGAGATTTGGATGTGTCTTTCTTGCTTCCTGAGTGGCCTTGTAGAGATTGTGTTCTCTCCTGACACCTTGGTTTTAAACACTGACAGCTCCCTGGCACTCAGCAATTTGTTTTTGCATTTCCATCACACCAGAAGAACATTCTATCTTTATACATGCAGTGGTTCAGACAGACCTGAACTTCTGTCCCAGTAATAGTTTACCTTTCTTTAACCTCACTTTCTTTTTTTTGGCACTAATTTTCTGATTTCCTATTTGTATATTGAAACACTGAGTGGCTGCAAAGTGCAATGAGTGAAAAATGTATCCCAGTGGTTATTTGATGTGGTATCTTCTTGATCTACCTCAATTACAAAAATGCAGGGCAAGATGGGTGCTTCTTTCAAGCAGCACACAGGGATTAGGTGTGCAGCCATGGCTGCTGTAAATGGGCTGTGTAAATCCCACATACAGCCAGGAAAAAATCTCTGGAGAGCAGAATCTAATGCCACCATTTCCTACAAATAAACTGCTTTTCTCATGAACACCAAGGTATGTACAGGGTAATGCTGCTAACTTTGGAAGTATATTCAGAAGCAGAGTGTACAGCCAAATGTTTTCCAAAGGGATTTTTGTCTCAAAGCTTGAAACAAGATTTCCTACACTGAGAGAATATGCTAAGATGGAACAGACATTTGAATAAAATTATAAAGATGCATTAAGAAGTTAAAATAATAATAATATTCAAGAGGTTGGTTCTGCTTCTGCTGAAGTTAAGGGGTAACCTCCCATGTTATTTGAGAGGAACAAGTTGAGAGCAGCTCACATGACCTCATAGAAGTAACTGATTTTTGGCAGGAAGTTGTCATTTTTCCAAGTTTTTATCTAACTATTTGGAAATATTGAGTAGTTTCAAACCAAATGCAGGGAAACAGTTGGGGATGTATTTTCAAAATGGCACACAGGGGTCAGCAGTGCCTTACAAACTCTGGCCTTTGGGTTTTCTTACGAAAAATCCATGCACAAGTGAAAAACAGCCGTTTGCATTTGTTTTGTGTGAATTTAAGCAGTGAACTCCCCTGAAGATTCTGTGTGTCCATGGCCAGTCCAGGGCAAGCAGAGCTTTCATTACAACACAGGACAAGCCATGCTGGCTCAGTGTGGGAGCTCAAACTGGGAGAAGAGATCCTGTCTCACCTATCTTCTGTGGCTTCTGCCTCTTGTGGGCTTCAGTTTGAAAAGAGAGAGAGAGAGATTTCTCATTTGACTGAGGTACAGTAGAGATTGGAACTGCATGTGCAAGAACTTTGAGGTGAGAGAACAATACCAAAGAGGTGAGCAGGACTTGCTGCACAGGGACAATAGCACTGGGACCACTTGAAGAGATGGAACTGGGACAGGTTAAATAAGGACACCTGGGCGAGTAAACTTGAGGGCAAGAGAAAGGACAGATATAGAAAAAGGATGAAGCATAGAACAGAACTCAGTTTATCCTTCTCTGCCATCCACTCAATATTTGGCTAGCAGAGTATTCCAAACCTCTACAATACAGCCATTGTGCACTGTCAAAATATAAACATTTCTACATAGTTTTTACGAAAGACCAAAATATGCTATTTCACATAATCATGTATTTTGACTTTTAATTATTTACATAACCTCATGTGCATCTAGAAATAAAAAATAATATTTTGCTGAAGATTGACTGTGCTCTGAACTGTTGTCACCTTTGCAGCAGCAGAGTGAAACCAAAAGAAACCTGTTGGATTTTGATCAGAATATTCAACAATGACTGACTGTATACTTAGTAAAGATACAATATGGAAATCTATTAACTCCTTCTTACTATCATCTGCAAATCAAGTATATTTTCAACCAGATGGCTTCAACCCAATTTATTTCTTGCCTCTTTCTTTTTCTTATACATTCATATTGTAAAGTCCTTCACTTTAAAATATAATTGTTTGCCCACTTTCACTTTTTCTGTGCCTCGGTTCACCAGCTATTTTTATGGCTTTAATTTGCAAGGATTCCCACAAGAACGGTCTCCTGCAGTTGGTAAATGGTTGACAGGGATATTTGGATCAAGACAGATTGTGCCTTCCAGACTCCCTCCTGTAGCACTGCATCCAACTTCTTTCATAACATATTCCCATTTATCATGTACACAAATAAGAGCCCTAAACTTCAGCCTAGGATGCTGACCCTTCTCTGGGACATTTCCTTCTCATTGTTGTCAGTTTCATTTCAACAGTACAAAGACAAAGCTTCAGCACTCTCATGCTTCTTCTTTCCTCAGTTATTGGTTCTATTGCCACCCTGCCTGTCAGTTAAAGCCATAACTCCAGAGGTCATTTTACATGCAGATTACTCCCCAGGGTATCATCACCAGTTCATGTGCACATCTTCTTCACTCTTTTTGAACAGCATATGTCAAATAGTATTTTCCTATCACTTCCTAGCTAAAAATCTAAGGTAGTATCTCAGAATTTTCTGCTTTATTGAAATAAGTGTCTCTGTTGTGGGTTTAACCAATCCCATCTCAGTAAACCAACCATCTGGAATGCTACTGTTAAGTTCATCCTGCCAGTCCATTGATCTGACCCACTTACTCCACCTACCATCTCACAGTTGATTCTAGCACATTAAACTAAAGCTGCCTGTCAAGATGCTTCACAACTCAGTTCCATTCTGCATTTCATTTCTTACTCTTTACTGATGTCTTCCCCATTTCTGAGCAGCCAAGGATGCCCATCTCTTCATTTCCTTTATTAGATTTCCAAAGGAGTAATTTTGTTTCATTTCAATCAGTTCCTACACATATTGCTCTTAAAATCTACTTTATTCTGACAGAGGTTTTGCTCTGCAAAATGTCCTTGGCTCCTGGCAGTTCAGGTGACAATGTGTGGCTGTCAGAGGTTCTTATTTTGAGGATCTGGCACTTGACAAGACTGGCATCACAGTGGCTCCTGCAGTCCCTGCCAATGGGGCACTGAACTCCCTTGACCATGCTCTGGAATGACTTGGATGTACTGTGTTTTTATTTTGAGAGAAATAATCTAGCCCAAAATTGTTGCTTTCATCAGGAACATCCCCAGACAGGTGAACAATAGGCTAAGGAGGACATTTCATGGAGGTCATCAAGTTATCAAAGAACTAAACAAGACACCTCAGATATCACATTAGAAGATATAAAGACTCTAAACCATCCAAATACAATAAAGATATACACCATGAATGAAACCTACAGTGTTAATATCTGAATGCACTCTAAGGGAATGGAAAACTATTAAAAGAGTTTAAAAGAACAGAAGACTTGTAGAGAAATCAACTGTGATATACTGCACACCTAAATCAGCAAATAAATAATTATGGAGCTGTGTCTTTTAATTACTTAGATTTCATCTCTTGGAATCTGACTCTTCGGATTTTTTTTTTGGTCAGACAACCTGAGCTTTGCTATTTGTTATGCTGCTGGATGAGACAAACAAATATAAATCTAGTCTGTGGTTTAGAGCCAGGCTGTTAATCAGGATACAAACTGAAGGAAGTTTCTGCACGGGTTAGTTAATATTGGCTAATTGGTAAATTACCAAGCCTGGAAATCACGTGTACAAAAATGCTACAGTATTTTCAGGATCATATTCCTCTTATGAAACAGAAAAGAAAGAAGTGAGTTTTTCATGATGAATTTGAATCACCTCTTTGCTACTGAAACAAAGCTGAATTTTATATAAACACAGATCTTACTTTTTACTTTCTTTGATAAATCCTGTGTAGTAGGTGACCAAAAACTAGCCCAGAGAAAGATTTTGGCCTTACCTTTGGCCTCAGCTATCCTCCTTGTCCTTCCCCTTCTGAGAAGGTTTATTATGAAAATTTAGATTCATATTTCTCTAATGGAGTTACTGGAGTTTTGTCTTTCTACCACTTTTCCTGGGCTGAGAAGAACAATGATCTGAAGACTCATTTTTATAAGCATTTATTTTGGCAGCAGTGGTAACTGGATTTACCTGCTCTCTGCCCAGTGAAAAATGATTATTTTGAAACTGGATCAGTTCCCCGATGTAATTCAGAGTATGAATCACAAAGAGTTATGCCAGGACTACAAGGCAGGAGGGCAGGAAGGAAGGGGCCTGAGTGGCAACTGCTGGAGAAGGCAAGCACCCAAGGAATGGGTGTGAAGCCACTGCTCAGCCCCAGCTTCCTTATCACACCTCCATGGTTTTATATTCTTTTAGTCATTGTATTTATGCAAAATCAATGCAAAACATTGTCTGACTGGCACAGCAGTGGTTTCTACCTTATTGTCAGAAGGGGAAATGAGCACTGGAGCCACATGGCAGTGTGGAATCAGGACCCCAACAACGCCATTTGATAACAATGGCACACACAGACAATAGCAGTCTAAACAACATTGCTGGCTTCCCTTAGAGGTTTGCTAAAGCTGATTGACTCCACCAGCTGCCTCAGCACAAGTCAGGGTGACACTGAGGACAGAGAGGTGACACACTATGGTCAGGAAGGGATGGGAACTGCTTCAGCCAGAACAGACACAAATGGGAAAATCATGCTCTGGTTACTTGCAGTATTAAATTAGAATCTGCTGGCTGATTTATTGTCACTGTTCTATCCCACTGTTCTGGTGGTCACTTATGTCCTCAAAGCAAGAATACCTGACCCTGTGACTCAGCTTCTGAACTGCATTTGTCCATACAAATGGGTGGTGCTGTCAGAAACTTCTACTTGGGAGGAAGAAAAGAACAAGAATCTTCAAAACAGCTTAGTCAGAAGTGGAACAGAAATTTTCCCTATGACTATCTCATCAATTTTAGAAGGTTGTTGCTTTTTTTTCCACTTTTCTTGTTGATACCCAAGCAGTTTTTCAACCCCTCTGATCTTTATTGCCTTGTTTTCTGGTGATAACCATAAGAAATTTGGACTTTACTCACTAACAAAAAATGTCACTGTAGGGGAAATCAATAAAAGTTACAACAACATGTTAGAAAACAGATACCTTTGCATTTAAAATCACACAGTAACAAAGTAAACTGTGTAAGATCAACCAAAACTTAATATACCTGCAACATCATAGCTGTTTCATTCAGGAAATCCTCCAAGCTCTGATTTTCAGGGTTAAACTTGTTAAGCTGTTGCACTATTAGTGCAATAAGTTCTCTATGGCTGACCATCTTCACCATGGAGAATCCTATAAATACAGAAAATCATTATTTTTTCGTGCCTCCTTCAGTTGTGGCATAATGCATGGTGGTGATAGGCTCATACAGAAGTTACACTGCAGTAATGGAGAAGAGAACATTTAGGTCAAGATTTCAAAACCACAGTTACTCAGAACAGCTGACAGAAGAAATGAAAATACAGTACAAACATTGAGAAAATAGAAGACAAAATTACATATTGCAAAAATCTCAAAATATGTTAAGGATAAATGTTACAGCACCAGGTTATTTGACAAAATAGAATTAAAGATAATATAGAAAAAAGCATGGATTTTTGCCTGTGTGCATACAGGTCCTACTTAACACACTGCTCTTCCCAGTGAGATGTATCAGAAAGCAAAATTTTAGTGTTAAATTTCATCACATGTTGCTGTAAACAGTCTGTTTTTCAAAAGAAACAAAAGAACAGGAACAGAGAGGAATTCTAAGGAAGCAATGACTGTTGGTCAGCAGGCTGGGCCGTGATCACAGCATTTCAGTGGTCTGGGCCACTGCCAAGGCTTCTGAAGGCACAGCAGTTCAGTATTTATGCTTGATGCTTTGCTTGTGAAATGACTGGACTTTGTCTATCTCAAATGAAGCCTTACCCATATGTCTGAGAATGTGTAGGACTTGTTACTTCGATTTTAATGTTCAGATGACAAGAACTATAATGCATCTGTTCCTACACACACATGTTGTTGTGTATGAAGGAGCAATGACAGCAATTATCAGGCCTGAAAGTCATTAAGCTGGTTTAGCAATGGGAAAAAAAGAGAGCAAAAGTAACTTTCCATGGTGAAAATAAAAATGTAATTTTGAAAATAATTCTTGTATTCTATATATCATCATATTTTGATGTCAGAAAAGAATGCCTGATCCAGATGATTCATTCTCATTGTGGTAAACATAATTCATTTCTTGCTTTTAAATATTAGGATAATATTTCCAGACACAGTTGTATTGTACTCTGCCTTTCAGCACCATCTTTCTCAATAATTGCCTAAATAGCACTTTTCATTACTAATCTTGAAGAACTGAAAAAAAGAGTTTGTTTGTGATTATATTCAATATAGCCATTTAGGTGCCTGTTATGATCAAGACAAAATGTCCAAATAAAAAAAAAGTCCAGCAAAACAGGGTTGGATCATGACAAGTGATGGCAAATACAGAAAGAGGCATCACTGTGCAAGGGAATCACTTACTCCCCTCCTCTGAGAATCATTTGTTTCTCAGGTAAGAACCTGCCAAGGCTCTTACACTCACAAGGGATTTTGGATAAGCAAGGGAGAAATATCTCTGTACTTCAGACTGAATCATAATTCAGGCTCCAACAGCTCTGCCAGTAACAAATGCTTTTTCTTCTGGCATACCAGTAAGAAATCTGAGCTCTCATGCTCCGATATCCATGCCTCCCCCCAGATAACAATCACTAAACCCCAAAATTGGAAAGTGAAAACCAAGATGTGTAGTAAAGCCTTCAGATCTCTGAACATACAGGGGTTCTTAATAGAAAGGACCCCACTTCTAATGAAAGAAGCTGCTATTATTATTGTCAATGTTTTAAAACATACACATCAGGAATAAAATGCTTTTGGCATGATATGCACCCTTATTTTCACACAATCATTTAGAAAACTACTCCAATTCTTATCTATAAAAATGACATAAATTTATACTGTGTATAAAATGGCAGAAATTTTCTTCCATTATCAGCTGTAGATTTCAATTATAAGAGGTGAGAACCTGATATAACCTTACTTTACAGTGGAGCTTGGAGATATTTTGAAAGCAATTACATAGGATAAGAGTGGCCACAATTGTAGGAATTGGTTTCAATGACCTGAAAGGTTCTTTCAGGTTTTACATCTGCTCCCACATTCCCAGCCTAGAAAGACTGTGATTGCATTTCCTCTAATGTAAGCTGTCCTTCTTTAAAAGAGCTGAACTAAGCCTCCCTGCAAAATCCAGACAGATCAGACGGAAAATGTTCACTTTGAGGATCTTAATTTTAATTTTCGTGTATTTCAATGTTTTGCATACCTACTGCAAGTGTTTTCCTTAACACGACATGGTATTTTTTATCTCTTATCTTGTAGAATTCCACCATTAAATACTTATTGTACAAAACCTTCTGCAAATAGGTTGTGTTACGTTTACGAGGCGGGTTAGCAAATGGACACCAAGGCTGGCAAAATTCCAGGGAGCAAAGCCCAGCAACCCTGTCCACAGCGTAACACAGGCCCCTTGATGTTTCCTATTGTACTTATGAACACCTAATAAATATGAACGCTGAAAGAGAGCAGGTTTAGATTAGATATTGAGGAGGCATTCTTCCCTGTGAGGGTGGTGAGGCACTGGCCCAGGCTGCCCAGAGAATCTGTGGCTGCCCCATCCCTCATCCCTGGCAGTGTCCAAGGCCAGGCTGGATGGGGCTTCGAGCAACCTGGGACAGTGGAAGTGTCCCTGCCCATGGCGGGGGCGCTGGGGACGGATGAACTTTAGGGTTCCTTCCTACCCAAACCCTTCTGTGATTCTGTGATTGTGTGAAAATAAAGGGAAGAAGGAGCCACGAGCCTGCCCGTGGCACCCGCCACTTGCACGCATCGGGGATTGCACCCGGCTCTTTCCGGAGGTGTCACGTACGG
>NW_005054372.1:657631-670499 GCF_000277835.1 Geospiza fortis | reverse complement strand
AGCGCTCCCGGCTGCGCTGCGGGTGCGCCGAGCCCCGAGCCCGGAGATGTTCGGGGGCTCCTGTTGTGCCATTAACGCTCTGTGTGTGCACCTGGAAACTTGGTAAGTTAGGAGATTTATTGGAAGGTGCTCTGTAGGTGAGTGTTTTGTGCCCTTCTCGCTTTGAAATTCTTGGAAGGAATCCAAGAATCGCAGTTTGCTTTGCCATGAAATTATCATCTTCTGGCTCGAGTTAAGTAACAACTGTCTGGAGGGTGATCTTGTCTGGCATGTGATGTTCGGCTCGTAAATCAAGGACATTACTGGTTTTGAACATCCATAGCATCTTTTTCTTGTCCAGGCATTACAGCAGTCAGTATCGTTATTCACTTTCTGAAGTGTTTGATTTAATTTTGGCTCCTCTTGGTCACTGTCATTCGTTTTTTCCTATGCTTTACTGTCAGTGTTGGGTCTCAGTTTGTAAACCTTCCATGTACTCGGTTCTTTTGGCTGAATTATGGCCAGTGTGTTGCAGTGAAAAAAAAAAAAGCCGAGGTGATGCTGCAAAATAAAAGTTCATATTTTGCTGGCTTTATGGATTTTACATGCAGTCCTAACTCCTGAGTACTGCTGAAGAACACATAATTGTCAGATATTGCTGCTAATAACTGCAATGGAGATAATAAAGAGATTTAGTAACCAAAAATACGCTAATAAGTTATAGATAGCTTCAATTGAATTATCTTATTTTTGTATGTTTTATACAAGGGAAAAACTAAGGGAAGAATAGTCATTGAACAAAAAGAAATACTGTTAATGTTAAATGCAGAGGAAATCTTTGTGAATATGGCGTTTTCACTGTTTTTTTCAAACAAAACTCATTAGATTTCACATTGTTTTTCTTTCTAATGGAGATTTATATTTTTGTAATAAAACTTGTTTTTTAATATCCTATGCCTTTGTTGTTAGGTGTGTGTTTGGCATTCAGGGTCCGTATCAAACAATGTATACTTAAAGTTCTGTGGGACTTCTCTGGGGTGAAGGAACTTTTCAAGCCTGTTGCAAGACACTGGGCCTCATAAATCAGGAACACCTATTGCTGTTGGTTTAGAACCAGCACCACTGCTTTTTGTTGTGTATTTGTACCTTTGCCAACAGTTTTTCTTAGTTTCAGTAGCTTGCAACATCATTTTTGTTCTGGTATTCAGAATGGGTTGCTGGTGAATTGTAAGAGCTTCAGAAAAAGGCATTTTTCCTGGTGTGCTGTTGAGTGGGTGTGGATCATGTCATTAAATACACAGAGGTTTGAACAGCACTTCTTTTATAGCGGGTGAGACAGAGGCTCTCACATGTAGAGACTGTACCTTTCCTGGTCTATTTCTTGCTTTTGTACTTAAAGGAATTTGCAAGGATTCCTACCCAAAAGATCAGTGGGTTCCAGGGTCTGTTTTGAATGTAATGTGTTTTGAGGAGGACTTTACTTAATACTTATTCTGGTGAGGGCTCTCAGGTCTCAGGATTTATGTTACTTGTAACTCTCTGTTAGGCACTATGGGCTCCAGGTGCATTTTATCAGGTAGGTTTTGCTACTCCTGGTGGTGGGGAATATTTCTTCTGAAGTATTCCAGGTCCTACTTCCATGTAATAGTACCTCTGCAAGGCATCGGATTTTGGCACCACTGGATGTTTGGCCCAGAGCTTTGATGGCTTTTCAGAGGTACTTTTGAAGGCAAGGGGTGGGATGACATCGGAGTGCAGCAAATTCATAGTACAGCCTGCTCAGAAACCTGAATATATGGTTTAGCTTAATCCTAGGGGAACTATTTCATAATTCATCCCTGAAAAAACACAGCCCCAAAATATGTAAATTAATTCAGCTTAATCGTTTTAAATGGTGGAGACAAGGAAATGGAATAGAACAGAGTGCATAACAAGGTGGATTCACAAAAGTCTTGGGGTGATCATCAGTTACTGCAAGATGCAGGACCTGCATCCAGGCAAGGATATTTACTTGGTAACTGCTGCCTCTGTTTGAACATAGCAAGAATGGCAGAGGAAATGTGGGTGTAGGAAGTGGAAAGCCTTGACTAATGTTGGGAGCATGTCACGAGAGCAGCACGACTTCCCTGGATCCTTGTTCAGTCAGTGCTCTTCCTGCCCAGCTCTGTTCCTCAGGTATGCTGATCTGCCAGATTCTGATAAACCAGATCAAGTGCCAATGGTGGAGGTAAGCAGAGAATGAAATAAATAGCAGTGATGTGATCTATAGAGCTGCTGGGAGACAGACTTTTAACTGATGTGTTGGAGACAGAGCAGAGACAAGATTTTGTTTCCAGCCTCCTGTGCCACATCGATTGTTGTTTAATTTTTAAAGTGTTGTCTGTAATATGTGTTTTGCTTTTGGGGACTGTGGATTCAATGCCTTTTTAAGGAGGGGAGAGGATGGTGTTTGCCTCTGAACACTTTTGCGGAGGGGTGATTTGAAGCAGTAGTGTTCTTGAATTGCAGCACATCAGTGGAACAATAGTTACTCTGTTTGACCTGCTCAGGACACTGCAGGATTCCCAGGCATCACCACCTTCCTGAGACAAAAGAATGAACCTGTCTAAATCAAGATATTTGTCTGTGTGCACAGATATAATAAAACATTTATTCCCTGCCACTTCAGGGAATTTCTTATCTTGTACCTGCTGGAGCACTCCACAGGTGTCCAGTCAGAACCTGCTCCCAGGCAGATCTGAGCGTCCAGCCAAAATACAGAACTGGGCTGGTTTTGTAGAGATTTGAAATGCATTTGATGTCCAGAGAATTCAGAATAATATCTATGAATGCTGCTGCTTAAATCTGGAGACTAGCTTGAAAAATGCGTGGGTAACTAGCTCACAGGGGTACCTGCTTTGAATTGAGCTCATGTTTATTGATATTTTGAAAGAGCTGTTTTGTGTATGATGGGGAGAAAAAAGTCTGTCTCTAACCACAACTTGAATATGTTTTTTAATCTGTTTAACAAAACAAACTGAAACATCTTCAGTGTCTGTTTATTTTTCATATTTTTATTTTAAAAATATTGCTTATTTGGTGTTTATGTCTCTGGATTTTCTTGCTCCTAGTTTCTTTCACATAGTAAATGTGAACTTCTAGCAGTTAAGAATTTCTTATGTTTCAGTCCAAATCTGTAGTTGTTGGTAGTAAAGCTACTGCTTTGTGAATGCCTGGTTCCAGTTAAAGGATGCTCACAAAATATGCATGAAGTCTGGAGGTTTTGCAGGTGTGGTTTTTAACACCCCCTCCTCTAAGACTGACCGAAGTGCAGCTGTGCCCTCAGTGCCTGTTGTAAATCAAAGGCTCTCTAACTCCCATGGGGATGTGAAGGTGGGTTCAGGAAATGGCCCCAACTTGTAGCTGGGAGTGAACACTTACTGCCAAGTGGGTACTCAGCACAGCTCTTTCACACCCTTCAGAGGCTGAGCATCTTCTCCCCCTGGAGTGCTTGAGATGCTGAGAACTGTAGTTGCTTTCTTCCCATGTGTTTGTTCTGAAATACTGTTCGTGGGTTTCTTAAATCTGATAATTACTTTCTGCAGCTGGATTAGCAGATACATCTTCAAGAGGTCCTTGCTGCCTGTTAATGTGTGGTGCTCTGTGAGCAGAAATAGCATTTAGGGATAGGTGGAATGGCAGATACTTGGAGAAGGCTTGTTTCCATGTCTGTGCATAGTGCCTTTTTCTTACCATTTTTAAGGTTCTTTTTAGCTATATTTCTATGAAAGTGAGCCATAGTTAGTAATAATTGTTGCTACTAATAGTTGTTAAAGGACTTGAAACAGCAGATAGGTATGCTAATTTAAGAAAAAGCTTAATAGATAGTAAAAGGGTATCTTGGAACAAGCAAGCAAGATGAAGAGAGTATGCCTAGTGAATCTAGAGCAATTACTTAAAGTAGAAAAGTGAGAGCCAGTGGCAAAACTCAAAAATAGCCAAATAACCTCTAGGAAATTCTACATTACTGTGCACAAGGAGAAGTGCTAAAAAAAAAAAAAGGAAAAAGGAAGGAAAAAAAAGTCCTGGGTGAATGTTGAACATCAAAAACTTCACAAAGAGTAATCTTGCCAGGGTTGCTTAATGTCAGACCGGACTCCAAAAAGTAAAAGATGGGAAATACAATAGGAAATAGCTGATTTGGTTTCTTTAATGGTATGAGAAGAAACATGTTTGCAGGATTTTTTGTAGGAAAAGATTGTAAGTAGAAAAAGGGATTTTAAATATGAATAGAAGTTCGTTAGAAGAATGGAAGGTAGTAAAAAAGTACACAGTTAACTGTGCTTAACATAATGCAAAAAGCATTTTTAAAATTGGGTCAGTTGAATGAGATGCAGGAGGAGAGAGAATTATTTTGAGCAGCATTTAAATGGATGGAAATGGTCAGAAATGTAAAAGGACAAAGCTGCTGGAATTGCCAGGCAACTATTGATAATAGTTTGGGGGAGTGAATAAAAAAGGAAGGATGATTTCCCAGTGATAGATGGAAAGCAGCTAGCATCTTATTTTAGCTATGATTTTCAAATCTTAAAAGTGAAAGGTTTGCTGTTCACAGAAGAGAATTAGAGCAAGTTTATTCTTGGGAAAAATGTCTTAGAATGAGCAGTGAAAGAACAGGTAAAAGCTATTTATAACTTACTTTCATTTGACTGGTGCCATACAGTATTCAAAACCTTTGGGCACAGCAGTCTGTGAACAAAATTTATTATTTAGTGTAATATTTATATTAGCAGCTAATGACTTTGCAAGACAGAAGATTGAGGAGTTTTTCTTACTTGAGAAAACAGCTGTTACTGGGTTTTTGAAAAGTCACTGTTTTAATGATCAGCTCTTTGATCTCACTTATCTGTGTAATTATTCTTGTTGCCCCTCTCTGATCAGAGTCTGCAGCTATTTAACTACATTAATCAGTGTTATTGATAACAATCCCGAGGAAGGCAACTTATAAATCATCATGCATTATTCAGAGTTTTGCATATTGAATTGCTTCATTTTAGAAGCACCATCTAGTGGTTTGAACACAAGTGTGGGAGCTAATAATTCTTTGCTGATGTATTGTAGCACTGCAGCTAAATCAAGACAAGTACCTGCAGTCATATTGTTTCTTAGCCTTGGTTTACCTGTAGCTGAAAAAGGGAAGGAGGCCACTATTGCAATTGTCTAAGAGAATAGCTTGGTTTTTTTTAATTACTCTGGTGTGAAATGTATTTGTACCTTGTGAAATTATTTTTTGATGTGGATTGCTGTGAGCTGAATCATAATATATCAGATCCAAGGTCTGTCTAGCCTGATGTGATGTCTGGTGGTTATCTCTTTCTCTGTCCTGCAGCAGATGCCCAGGGACAAAGAGACAAATGGAAACTGCTGTTTCTTCTGGGCTCTTTTAAAAAGTTTGTTAGTCTGCAGCACAGGAGTTTGTTGAGCTACAGATTGCGCTTTTATAATTCAACAGCTCATGAAATTGTTTCTTTTAATGACTTTTTCAATTCATTCATATTTCTGGTCTCCATGACTGCTGGCTTCTCAGTGCTTAAAGCTGAGTTTGATTCCAGTGGAATAAACATTTTCTTTAGAACATTTTCTAAATGTTCTAAAGAAAAGAACAGTGGTGTTACCTAATGTGTCCCTTGTCGTGCAGACTCTTCCTCTGGTGTTTCTCCAGGAAACCTGATTTGGATGTTTAGATTCTGTTGTTCTCCTCCCACAATGTGATGGTACTTAACAGAATTTACAAAAAAATTACTTCTTAGAAATCCCAATGCATTTGTCCTAGGTTATTTTAGAGAAATGACAAAAAAACTCCCACTAAGAATATCCTCAGCACTGGATCACAGTAGAACATTTTCTTACTGAACTAACTGAAAAATAAACAGTGCAAATGCTGTCAATGTGCTGCATTTAACTGCTTTAATAGTTATGATGATCTACTTTCCTGGCAGTTGTGCTGGCAACATTGACTTAAATTAATTCAGTAAAACTATTTTTAAATAATGGTGTTGAAAATAAATTAATTGAAGGCTCTGTATGTTTATTTGGCTCACTTTTATAGACTGACCCACCTTCACAGTGCCTGTGAAAGAGCAAGTTTCTCCAGCCTGATTGTTTTACTGGAGGATGATGCTAAATTTGAGTCTGTCTTACCTGCTCTCAGCTGAGTCTTTGTTTTCATCTTGAACTTACTCAATATTCCAACTATTCATTGTATCTCAAATGACCAGCTGGGATCACTGGCCCATGTGCCATGGCCATGATGCCATGCTTGGCCATGTGCCCCTGCTTGCATTCAGGAGGGGAGCTGCTGCATTCCCTGCTAGCTGAGGCTCTTGAATCCTACAAGCTCGAGCTGCTCCTAAGTCAGCTAAAGCAAAGCACTGAGCCTGGCTCTGGTGGACAGCTCAGTCCACCAGATAATAAATAACCTAGGATTTGCTTTTCCTTTGAGGCAGTGTCAGCTGCCTGCTTCTTGAAAACAGGTGAGTGACAGAAGTTGTAATGCATTTTCTAGAAGTCTAGATTTAGGGTGGAGCAAAGAATGAGGTTTTTTTGGGAGATAGAATGTTTGGACAAATTAACTATAATGTATTCCTGGCTCAGTATGCCTTGCTGGAGTGACTGTAAGGGCTTGCTCTTATTTATTTTGATGACGAGGGTCAGACTGACAACATCCTGTTTGTCTGTTCTACCCTGCAGCCTGTAGGGCTTTCCTGCTGTCACTCCAGTAGTCTGTGGCTCTTTTGCATTACTATTTAGGCCTCTAGCTTGACAATTCCTTTTCACCTTCCTGATCCCATAGATGGTGGTTCTTCCTCTGGTCCCTCTACATTCACCACCCTCTCCTCCGTTGCTGTTACTGCTTTTGATACTGTTTAGGAAGAAGATGCCCTGAAAAGCTGATAAACAGGAGCTGAGTTGTGCCTCCACTTTGCTTAGTCTTGGTAGGCCACAAGCTTGTTTTTCTTCTCCTGTAGGGTCTTTATTCATACTTGATAACCATTCAGAATGAATAATGTAAGAGTAGGCATCACATCAGTACTGGGTACACCATTTTGGTGAGTGAATGAATGAAAGGGAAGCAGATGGGGGGAAAAGAAACTGGAGGAGACAGGTGAAGAAGATGAGTTGAAGAGAAGACTTGGCATAGAAATGGAGGAAAATACTCTGAGAGAGGAAAAAAGGAGGATCACTCTCGTACTCTTTCAAAATGCCTGCTCTTGATTTTGAAATAGAACACAGGTTAATTTAAATCAGGGTGATGTTTATGCTGGAATGTTTTAATTCCTGTCATCAAGGGGCACTTTGATCTTTGAGCATCATAGGTGACTGAACTAACTGGATGCTCAGGGTGTTCTGCATTTCTGCTTTGCATTCTTCTAAGTCTGACCTTCCTTTGTAGCCTTTTAATGTAGGAAACATTTCCTGACATTCTGAAGTTCATCAGGTGTTCAAAACCACAGTTTTCTCAGGTTATTGTTTCCTGCCAAGAAATGACCTGAGCTTGAAAGGGGTCTTGAGTGTTTGTCTAGAAATGGCTTTTGGATGTTTGTCATCTAATAAACTTTTTTACGAATGGTGAGGGCTCTCATAGTAATGTCTCTTTGTCTAATTCTCCCTCTGTAGGCAGCAATCTCCAGGCAGAAATGTTACCTTTCTGTGTTGGTCCAGTTGTTGAAGTCTTTGTGCTCTTAGCATACAAATGAGAAAATACCAGCATTCTTCCTGTAAAACCTTTCAAAGCCTCTCAAAGCACTGTCTGCTTTTTACTTTATTTTCAAGATGCCTATATAGAGAGTGGATGTCTGCATTGCTAGATATTTAATGTTTATTTTCTAAGTATTTTTTGTAAAGCTGGACCAGGACATCTGGTCTAGTCAGCAGCCTTACAAAAATGTCTTGATGGAGCTGATGTCATTTTATGGTGCAGGATGGATGGAAGCCCTTACAGAATAAGAAAGAGTTAATATGATGTAAGGAACAGGCAGAAATGCAAAGTGCCTTCAAATCTCATCTGGAACCTGTGATTTATTTTGCTGTGTATTTTAAGGAGTCTTGCAGGTCCTCACCAAGGTGTAAGAGATGAAGTGGGAATGGCAGCTGGCTTTTTCTGTGTTCCTTGGTGATGAGTGGTGGTTACACGAGGTAAGGACATGTGGTGCCATGGGTGTTTATTGCAAGTGTACACACAGGCCTTGTTTGTGTGGCTGTGATTTTGATTGCAGTGATTGTTCTTTAAGTCTGTTTCTCTTTGATATGAATGTTCATGGTGGAGAGTTTGGCTGGACCTAAAGGTTTGTTCTCAAGACCATAGGTAGCACTGTTCTTTTGAGAATGATCTTCTCTGCACTGCACAGCTATCTTACTTTTTTTTTGTAAAAAGCTTAGCATAAGGAAGTTATTGCATGATCAGCAGTAAATAATGAAAGAGGCCTTATGTTAAAAAGTGCTTATTGTGCACTGACAGGTGCTCACTGGTGTTAATTGTTAATTTGGCTAATATTTTCTTTATATTGAAGTGGTTGAGAACTGATGTCTTCCTGTTGGAGAGTCTGGTTTCAGCTATTGTGGAGGTGTTCTGGAATTATTTTATGAAAGGGTATCTTTGGTAGTTTTATTGTATTTTGATAATTCCTTTTTAATGGTTTTGTTGAAGCAGCTGACTGAGTATGTTTGAAGAGAATATTATATCCACAGCAAGTATTCTCATTTTCAGTAAGACTGGTTTTTGTGGCTGTTTTTTTGTTTGCTTTGCTGTTACTTGGTTTATAAATTGTTGTTGGTTTCTTTCTAATTTTTTCCCCTAGGCTATATCATACCCTTGTGTCCAAAAGTTTTGTTTACTGCTTGCGGTGTTTTCTGTTTCCCTAACATTACTTCCACCTAGATTTTTTGGTAGGGTTTTGTGCATAATTGCAAACCTGCTATAAATTTCTTTCCTTCTTGATTTCAGTCAGGATACTTGACAAATAATAGACCTGATAGTAGTGGTGACAGTAGGAAGACAAGGACTGAAGTAGAAAGGCAGTAGGCTTTTTTCTCTTCACTTCTCTCACTAGAAGAGACAAGGAAGCAAGGCTTCTTATTGGGCATTTAGGCATTTATCTTTATTTTAGAATCTGGGTTCTGTTGACAGTTTTTTTTTGTCCAGTGATTTTTAAAGTTATATTTTCTCAATTAATTTGCCACACTATTTCCTTTGACAATTAGTTTATTTCAGGAAGCCTTAGTCTTAGGTTGTAACTGTTTTTCAGATTATTTCTTTTTCTATTGAAATTTGAGAGTTACTATTTGGCAGTTTCATAGTAGACAGTCCTGTGTATAATTGATAAAATAAACCAATAAGTTAATGTTAAAATAACTCTTACTTCTGAATTTTGAAGTATTTTTAGATACGGATCTGGGATGCAATTTTTTCAAAAATGAATGAATCTTTAAAAAGATTACATGCTTTCAGCATGAAAATATTAAACCCATGTTTTGCTCTGCATTAGAAATGTTCTGTTAATTTCTTGGTGTAATATGTGTATATCTGTCTTCATGAATATCTAATCTACTGTTCTGATGTTAACAAATAGTGTTGGTGAATTGTAGGTGCCTCATTGTATTTATTTCTGTGTGAAACAAAGAGGTTGTCTGTTATATAATACCTGACTTGCTCAGTGCATTTGATCAGCTTGATTGGCTTTTTGATTAATTTAGAAAAGAAATGTGTCTGGTAGAAATCCGTACTTTGTGAGAAATCATATGCTATGTAAGACAATAATTCATGAGTAATCCTGAAGGGTTAAGAGGTGGCAACCTTTCTCCTGGAAACATTAGTTTCACTGTAGGAAAGATAAGCACAATTTTTGTTTAAGCCCTGAGTCACTTGTTATCAGTCAGGTCAAGCAGTGAAATGTTGAGAGATTGGTTCCAGCTCTTTTTACAGTTATTTTTGTCTATATATATCTACATGTGCCTGCATGTTGTGTGTGATCCAAAACTTGGGTATCATCTGTGCATCTTTCAAATACCAATAGTCATGCTTCCTGTCTCTGAAATGGGGGACTGAGGCATGAGGGTGAGAAGGGGTAATTTGGTGCCCTAAATGTAGGTCAATAGCCAAACTAACCAGAAAAGCTTAATTTGGGTGTTTCTCAGCCAACCATTTTATTCCTTATTTGCCACTTCTTTCTCTCCAGTGCTTTTTATGAGATGATTTTTCCTTTTAGGTTACCCTGCAATATCATTTTACAGCTGAAGCAGATTGTATGTACTTTGCTATTCAAAGATTAGAGTGCAACTTACTGTTGCCATATGTTTAGATTCAGTGTCCAACTCCTCCTTACAAATGAGAACATATGGGAGATAGGTAATGGTGATTTTCAACTGTTAATTAGTCATGGTCAAAATGATGCCTCACTAGCCATCCCTCCAGTTAGTTCTGTCTGTCTCATCTCCCCCTCGTGGTAGCATCTCTGGTGTATAGGGAATTGCAAAACTTCTGAGGGGGAAAAAAAAGAGTTTCCTTCCACTAAAATGCTTCTGTAATTTAGAGGGTGTGAGTCCTCAACTGAGGTGGGGCCTTTTACTTCCAGATTTTATTTTTTGTTTGCTCTTTGTGAAATCAAGTTGCTGATGTAATGCTGCATAGTAAAGCAGGAATTAGATGCTAAGTGCTGGTACCTGTGCTGTAAACAGCCTTTACAGTGTTGGATAAAAGTTTTATAAGTAATGACTAATCTTAACCTTTGAACCTGTTCTTGCAAACTCATGATAGGATGTGGATTTTAGTTACTCAGTCTGGTTACTTGAACCTTGTTACTACACACTGTTTATTACTCCCTCCTTTTACTGCCTGTTAGGTAACTTTTCTATTGCAATGACTGAAATCTTCTGTAAAATAAGATATGGTCAAATGTATTAGTGCAATAGTGATCACATCAGAGCAAAGAGAAGCATATTTGCCTGTCTCCAGTGTCCAGGATATCTTACTCTCATCAAGATTTTTTTGTTCTCTCCTGTTGTGAATTTTGAGTCAACCAGGACAGTAACGAAAGTGCAGAAATGCTGTTGGTGCTCAGTTGGTTTTTCAGCTTGCAGCCATGTGCTGCTTGCTGTCTTACCTCCCTGGTGTTGGAAATTAAGTAGCTGTGTCTTGCACTGGATCATCTTTCTAGCCCAGGTGGAAACTTCCTTTCTTTTTTTATATAGTTTTACAGGCTCAGTTACCAACTTAACTGGGGAGGGGGCAGCACAAACTCCTCCTTTGGTGGCAGGATGGTCTTTATATTCCCTTGTACCAGCTGTGGAGTTGCACCTTCTTTAGGGCTTCTGTTTTATGTTCTACTCGTAGTATAAATACTGGTAAAATGAAACCCCAACCCAAATTGCACCAATTCTATTGTTCTGTGTTTTGTATGGAAGTGTTCATTTCTGTAACACAGAGGCCGGTCTGAAACCCAGGTGAAGTCATGTGGGACTGGGAGTTGGGCTTTTGATTCAATTCTTTGGCATAAAATAGGTTCACCCAAAGTTATTTTTAGGTGGCATTAAAGTGCAGACCTTGTATAAAATGTTAATGCAAGTAATCTTGCAGTGTTAGAGGCACAGGTAGCACGTGTTGGAAGCAAACCTCTGCAGGAGTAGCAGGGCAAGGCAGTGATATTTATGCAAAGGACAAGATTTTCACTCTTGAGCTGCATGGTGCTTTGAGCTAGCTGTTCTTACCAAAAAGAGCTGTGAAGGTATGTGGTGAATGCTTTACTGTGAGTTTGGCATATCTGTTCTCTGTTTCAAGTCCATATGTGAATTATCAAACCTAAAACTTGTTAATTTTGGGCTTGGAACCAGTAGAGTAAAAGATTGGCTAATTACACTATTTAAACATTAAAAAATGTTAAATACTTTAAAAGCATTTCCTCTATTTAATTTTCATCAGCTGGCTCAGAATTAATATATTGAAATGACAATATTGTCAGATACTGTAATATTTTTCACTGTGTGCTTACTGTAATGAGATTTAGAAGACTGTAAGAAAGAGGAGAATACAAATCCTTGTTAATTTTAACCAAAAGCAGTTGTTTTTTTTTCTTTTTTTCCCCTTGCACTTTGTTTTTTGAAAGCTAGCAAATAAAACTTCTGCACAGCTAAATAAAAAAGTAACATCTGGGATACACAAGTAGAGGTACTCTTACTTTGTAAATTCCTGCCCCCACCTCTCCAGTAAAGCAAGCAGTACCTGCACAAGTCACTGCATTCTGCACTGAGTGGCACTCAGTGGTCACGAAAAGAGCTGAAAGTTTTGCTCTTCTTGAGGAGCAACTCTAAAAGCAGCAGAAGCTGCTTCTAGGGAGGTAATTTGCTTGAGCAACTTAAAGCAATGTGGAGGATGCTAGTCCATAATGTGTTTCCATATCTGTGTGCCTCCTTTCCCTGGTCCCCAGTCCATGAGATTCATGTGGAGCAATTAGGTGCAGGAAAAAGGCAATGTGGTGGAGAAGGGCTGCATTCCTGATGCTATTTCCACTGGTAACACCTTATGTTGGTGTGGGGAGGAGAATTTCTTTTGTGATTCTTATCACTTTTCTCTCTGGATAAAACAAGGTGTTAAGGGAAGTCTGTTCTTAACCAGCCTTCAGAATTATTTCCAAATCCTAATTGTTTCAGTGAGGGATTTGCTGAGGAATATGGGATTGAATAGAAACTGTCTATTAAGCAGTGTTGGAGCACCCTCTGCAGCCTCATAATAATATTTAAATGAGCTTTGTACATTTCTTTTGATAGATTAATGGAATGAATATTCAAAAAGAAAAATTGAGTATCTGGGTGCTTTATGCTGCTCTCTAGGCCCATCAAAGTATGATAGTAGATCTGT
>NW_005054372.1:648395-657621 GCF_000277835.1 Geospiza fortis | reverse complement strand
GGAAAAGAATTAATTAGCGTATTGTAGACCTTTTGTGTCTGTTATCCTACTGCACCTCTCCTGAAAAGAAAACTCTCAGCAGTTGCTGTAGGTTCATTCAGAAAAGTAAAATGTCCAGTGGGAATGTGGGAATGGTGTGAGAATTATATCTGTGTGACAGGCAAGTTATAATGCTGTTTAACAAGTTGAGGAGAAAAGCTGAAGAAGTATTGCCTTTTGAGCTGCCAGTTTGCTGACTTGTGATCTCAGGTTTCAGGATTTGGTAACCTGTGAGTCATGTCACAGCTCCATGTTCAGCAACAGGCTAATTGCTGGTGTCATGCTGGGGTATTGCTTCAGGTCAGCTTGGGAAAGAAGTGACCAAATGTATTTCCAATGCTGTGGCCTTTTTGCAAATGTTTGGGTTTCCTCTAATTTGCTGTTGAGCAGTCTGACCCTCCTTGGTGTGAGCTGCTGTAGTTTGCACAAGAGTGTGGTAAGGCATGAGACTACACAGATGAACCATGAGCATGTGAGTTGTTTTCACAGGTGAATGCTCTTCTTAATGTACAAAAGTAATTTAATTCTTGTCATTTTTTACTAAATCAGTCATAGTATTTATGCCAGGATCATGTCAAGCCTTCTTTGTGTTCTTTCAGTATTTTTAAAGGATTCATTCAGGATATTGTCATGATAACTCATGAAGCATATAAGAATTCTTTGTCTGTGAAGAATTGCCTGGTTTTGGGTGATACTATCATAGCTTTTTGTACATGATAGATGATTTGTAACTGTGTTAATCACGGAACTGGGCAGAAGGTGATATTGGAACAGACCTGTTAAAATTGTCTAGTCCCTGCCCCTTGGCTTTTCAGGACCAGGTCTAGTCAGGTTTCAGATGCCTCTGAAGATGGCATCTGAGCAACCTGTGACACTGCTCAGTCACCTTTAGAGTAAAAATGCATTTCTTGATGTTTGGATGAAATTTCTCATATTTCAGTTTGTATCTGCTGCCTCTTTTGCTCTCACTAGGTATCACCACAAGTCTCTGAGTATTCTTTCCATTCTCCCATCTGATATTTATATACATTGATAAGATCCACTCTGGGCTTTCTCCAGGCTAATCCGTTCTACTTCTGTCCTAGTATGACCGATGTTTCTAGGCCAAAATCATCAGCTTTAGATGCACTACCTCCAGTATGTCTGTGCTGTTCCTTTACTAGGAGGTCCAGAGGTGGACCCAGCCCTCCAGATGCCTCCCTAGTCCTGACTGGAAGGCAGATTTACCTCCCTCTCCTTGCCAGCAGTGCTCAGGATGCACTGTTGGCCCTGGGGTGCAAGGGCCTGTTGCTGACCTGTTCTTCTAATTTGGCAGAAGTGGTTTTCACCATCTCTCTGGGCAACCTATTGCTCTGCATTTTGTTCCCTTCCAACTCCCAGTGCCAATCTAAACCAGCCTGGCAGCACTGTGACCATTCCTGGCCTCTTTCACTGTTCCTCCAGCTTTGGCATTTGTTGGAGCCCTTGTGAGCTGACTCATGACCTCTTTCCCACTCCTCTTTTTGCCCCTTGGAAAGCTTCTCCCCCCACATTTGCTGGTTAAATCAGTTTGACAGTGGAGGGCCAGATGAGCTGTTCTCATCCAAGACCTGAGTGGTAGCCAGGCAGGTGTGCAGGGCTGAGGGTGGAGGATTGAGAGAAGTGGGATTACTCTTGGCAACAGCAACTCAATAAAGTTCATCTGTGAAATTGAATCTTTTGTAATATTGGGGAAATGAACATTTCCAAGCCTGTGGATTCATGAACTTCTTACAAAGTGCAGTTAAAAACTTCACATTCTTCCATATTGAATGAGATTGCCTTAGGTCAAAAGCAGAACATGAGCAAAGATCTGAGAGAGAACCTAAATACACATGATGTGACTAAAGGTATTGAACGAGGCAATGAAGTTAATATATTTTCTTTTTATTTTTTTTTTAAAGTCAGAAAATAAAATGGCAGATTTTTTCCCCAATCCTTTTTTGAGGAAGAACAGGTTTTGACAGTTAACTTTTCGTGTTCAATGACTGATACTTATTTATTGGACCATACACCGTGAAAAAGGGTTTGTTCTGTTTCATTCTAAGTCTTCTTGGCAGGTTTATATGTGGGTGCATGGTGTGGGTGGATTTTTTATGATGAGCATAAGGAATCTTCAGTTTTGGTGGGGAAAATTCATCTGGGAAAATAACTTTTTTACACAGAAGCTTTGACTCTGGGTACTTGGAATATAGCTGCATTTGCTGATTTAGGTTTTGTTCTTCTAAACCTTCTAGGCTTTGGCTTCTAAAATGCTATTTTGAGGCATCCTGAAAGGTTTTCTTTTCATGAGAGGTTGGATAGGCTTTAGGCTATTTTTAGAGAAGTCTCTAAAGAAGGTTTTCTCTGAAGAGACAGTTATAACTTCCTCTCTGTAATGAAAGTAACCAAAATCCAGAGTGGAGCTGTTTATTCTTCTATATTATTGTGGTAGAGGTTTCCCGAAGGTGCCTGTGAGTTGATGAAAGAAAGAGGAATTGAGTAATTTTGCAGGTGGTTCTATTGGAGATGGTGGCACATGAGGAGAGCCTGGGCTGCTGCCTCTGCCCGTCTCCTGTTCCATGTCTGTGCTGCTGGCACTGAGCGCACCTTGAGCAACCTCATTTTCCAAAACCATAAAGCTTTAAAATAAAGCTGCATTGACTTTTTCTGCCTTCTCCATTTGCAGATAGAGTACTTGCAGTTATGCAGGCTCACAAGAGTTGCAGGGAGGGAGGAGCACTCCTCTGTTTTCTAAGGGAAGAGGTTCTGCCAAGCTATTGAAAGGCTAACTTTAGCCTGGTGAGGCTTCTCTGCTTCCCACATGGAGGAAGTGAAAGACGCTTCTGCTGAGACAGTCTGGAGCATCTGTAGCTACATTTTAGTGTGACTTTGCTCCTAGAAGAGCTTGCCTCTTATTCTTTCTGCTGACTGCTAAGCAGGGCAAGTCAGATTCCTGCAAGTCTTGTTTCTGTGCATGCTCCTCTTGGAATTCCTAAAGTGAGCTGGCAAATCTGCTTTCAGCAGTTGAAGCAGTAGTATTTTCAATGGAAGAGGTACTTTCATGCTTTGCCCTCCCCCACGCCAGAAAAATAATTCAGATTTTAGGGATATCAGAGAATGGAAATGTCATAGCTATCAGTTAAGAGTGTGTATAGTATAGGCTATAGGATTCCTCCAGTTTCTGACCTTTCCTGAAGTCCCATTCTTCTGTAAAAAAACCAAACCACTTATTTAGCCTGATACTAGAGAATGTTCACAATAATGATCATGTTGTCTTAGTCTGTTTTTCTCTGCTGATTTTGTCCTTTTATCTCGTGAGAACAGCATCAGATATCCTGAATTGTTGTTTTGAAGGTATAATGGCTTCCAGGAATAAAAAGAAAAGATTTGCTAGATTTGTTTTTAGTGAGATTGACAAAAACTTGGTTTGAGTGCTTTCATACAGTTTTTAATAATGGTATTCTTGTTGGTGCCGGAATGCTTTTAATGGCAGCAACTGCCTCAAGGTGAAATCCAGTTACTGTTTCAGAAAATACACACTTTGGCTGATTTTTTGTTTAGGGACTAGAAAATATTGCATTTATGTTAAGGTAGCTTTTTGGTTTAGTTGGGATGGATGAAAGAAAATAACTTTCCAGGATTACAATATTGTATTTTAATCTTGCATTTCAAAATATTGTATTTTATAATTTTAATAATACTTAACTGTAGAATTAAATACAAAATTATATTCTATTAGTTAGTATAATTTTCTTGTTAATTTTGCCATGTCTACAGAGAAAATTTGAGAAAGGATCATGATCTTTGTTTTATGTCTTTAAGCATTTTTTTTCCTCACCTGAACTGTAGAATCACAGGATGGTTGAGGTCAAAAGGGATCTCTGGAGGTCAAACCAGAGACCAGCCCTGCTGCTCAAACAGGCACATCCAGAGCCAGTTGCCCAGGATCAACTCAGGCTTTTGAGTATCTCCAAAGATGGAGATTCCACCATGTCTCTGGGCAAGCTGTGCCAGGGCTCAGTCACCCTCACAGTAAAAAAGTGTTTCCAGATGTTCCAGTTTGTGCCCATTGCCTTTGGTACTGACACTGGGGGCCTCTGGAAGAGCCTGTCTCCATCCTTTGTGCCCCCTCTCTTTGCATATTTACAGATGTTGATGAGACCTTGCTCTCTTCTTCAGGATGAACAGTCCCAGCTCTCTCAGACTTTTCTCATAGGAGCAGTGCTCCAGCCCCTTCATCATCTTAAATTGAATTAAAAATGTTTGTGACAGATTCTTCTTAATACCAGAACTAGCCAAAATAGCTTTTTTTGAGAAAGATAGTCAGGGTTGTCAGGCCACATTTATCATGTTCTTGTTTGTCATCCCCCAGTAGAGGAAAGGGATTGGATTGCTTGGGTAGGGCTTATATTATAGCATGAAGATTGAGTTACTGAGGGTTAAAAGAGTTACCAGGATTTTGTTGGGCATCTCCTGGGGTTTCTTTTGCTCAATATCTTGATTTCCATTGCCTGTGGTGGTTTGGCTAAAGGTAGCAAGGTTGTGTTGCAATGACCTTTTTGATTTATGTCTAGGTAGATGAATGTCACTTGAAAGGCACTTCTAGAAATGTCTAGGTCAAGACTCCTGCACAATTTAGATATTTTCCTAAAAACAGTGTGACCTGAAATTGTATTGATTTCATTATTTTATGGTTCTTTGCATCCATGTATTTAATGTGTAAACCTTGAGGGTAAAATAAACACCCTGGGGAATAATTCAGATTATGCAAAAAGACTGGATTAGCCCCTCTTGTATCCTGCTGCCTCACTCTTCTGGACATCACCAATGTTTGAGTTTTAACTGATATTTGTAGCAGCTTTTTCTAAAGAGTTGTTAAATGTGAGCAAAATATCTTGTGAGAATGGGACACTAAAATTGAGTTACAGCTTGAAGTAACAATATGGTAAAGCAGAGCCCTCGGGTTGTCATATGAAAGATGCAGAAGTTTGCCTCTTAGATAGGAATTAATCTGATTATAGAGTAATCATTCCTAAATTTCAATACTTCTGAGTGCTGCTTACTTCTGCTTTTCCCTTCAACAAATTTAGTAGAAATGTAGTTTTGTTTATACTTTAGCAATGTCTTTTATCCACCTTGTCCATGAGTTGAATTTTCTACTGATCTGCTTTAAAGCGACCTTATCAGCCCTTCTTAATCGATTCAGTTTCTTGGGAGTCATGGCCTCTTCTTTTCTTCCAGCAAGACTAGATTTGCCCTAATTTAACCCTAGATTAACCTTAAATTGTGCTAAAAAATTGAAAAGATATATATTTATTTAGAGTGATATCCTAGTCCTCTTGAAAGGGAGCTCTTGTCATGCTCTTCACTTGAAAGTAAAATTTCTTACCCAGCTTTTGGAAGGTACTTGGGCTAAGGCTTTGAGGCTAGGCCTGCCTAGTTTTACTTATTAAAAAAATGTGTGATCTAGCTGCCCTTCAACTGAGCTTTTGGTATCTTTTCTGTCCCTGTGGCATCCCTGATGCAGCTCATAGAAGATTTGGTGCAGCCAGTTGAAGTATTTTGCAATTTATCAATTTCAAAGCATCAGGTAGAGTTGCTGTGGTGTGCAGAAACTGATTCTTCAGACTGTGGCAGTGAGATCCAACAGCTTCAGTTATTCTCAAAGGTGTTTTCTAATAACTGCATGTGTAAATCCCCCCAGGTAATTAGTAATTATAAATTAGATTGAGTAATTAATTCATAAAATCACTTAGTACAGAAACTGAATGCACATCTTAAGTGGAGGTGACTCTGTGTTGACAACTGAATTTGAAATATGTCTGAGCTAGTTCAGCAAGTAACAATACTTTAAATCAAGTATTCTTTTTTTTTACTATTCGTACTATGCAGTTTGAGCTGAAAAGCACTGTTGCCCATCACCAATTGTCTGAATAAATTTCGCTATAGAAGAACTCTCATTACTTGTAAAACTGAAACATTTGAATGTCTAACAACCATTTGCTTACATAATTTGCATGTTCTCTTTGTTGACATATAAATTGCAAAAGTGCTTTCTAGTTGCAACATGTCAGCTTTAACGTGGATTTTTACTTGTTAGTTTTATTGAAAGTAATTATGCATCTTCAGACATGCAGTCATGCAGGGAAACTAGGAAACTTTTAGAAACAGCTGAAAATGTAATCTTGAATCACTTTTTTCAGTCCTTACAATTTAGCATTTTGAGTGCACATTTTAGTAGGCTTTAGGGATGTGTTTTAAAACAAGTATAATGCAGCAGGTAGAAAGAAACCTGAATGTCTCATTTGTATTTTAATAGCACAAGTCTCTTAATAGGCATTATAAATCAACACAGTATTTTAAAATGATAACCTCACTGAAAATCAGATGTGTTGGGGGGGTTGTTTGGTTGTTTTTATTTGTTTTGTTATATTTTCCAGCAACTCGATGAGTGAATCTTTGCTTGAAATTGTTTTTGCTTGTGGTTGGTACATGTAGAAAAGATTGCAGGGAATTGGGTACAAGTTTCTTCTATTTCCTTTGAAATTTTAACAGGTCTTTTGTATTTCTTGGTATACATTTTAATATTATTTATTTCTAGGTGAACAGATTATTATGGGTAAGAACTGAATACACAGCATAATCTAGCAAATTTTAATCTGTGTGCTGCTTTGCTTAAACAATGCAATAGAATTGGGTAATTTAAGGCTTGTACTTGTATAAACTTCCCATGAAACTGATTTCTACTAGTTTCTCCTGGAATTCTTCATTCTTAGCTGAGCAGCAGATGGAGATAAAGAGTACTCATAAATTGTGTCTTTTTTCCAGTTTCTTTTTCTGTCTGTTTCCATAAGCAGCACGTACTGTTATAGCTGTCTAGGATCATGGTCTTGATGCATGGGCAGTGTTAAAGGCCACCTGTTGATAAGGTCAATCTATGGCAAATGTATATCTGTGCTTCTTTCTCATCTTGCCTGATGACTTTTGTAATTAAATTACAGAAACCAAAACATCAACACTCCGCTGCCAGTAATCCTTTAGTTGCAATCAATTTTCTTTCTCACTGTTTTCCTTTGAAGAAATAAATTTGAAGTTTGTTAATACCTCCTGAGTCTTCAAACCAAGATCTTCAAAGTTTCATTATAGGTCTGACTCGGCCTCCAAGCCCAAAAGATTTTGCCACTACAGGTGGATATGAAGGATGTCAAAGGACTGAAATTGCACCTTTTCTCATGTTTCAGTAACAGTGTGCCTGGGAATTTTCAAGCACACAGACACTGTGGAACTTGGAGCAAATGTGATGATAGGTGATAATCTAGTGGAGGTGACTTAGTCACAGTGAGGTTCATGATGTGAAGTACATGCAGTGTGCAAAACCTCCCAATACTTGATTCTGTCCACTGAATGACCAGGCTTTTTGCTGGAAAAATCACTCTCTTGTGTTGTTTAGACAGAACATCTACTGTTGAAAAATGTGCACTGTTTTCTGCTAATTACTGAATTTGCTGTTGGTACCTATGTGTGGGCAATCAACTGAGAACTACCTGAAACAGCACAGCTTTTCTGCATAAAATGTGACTATTGGAGTCACCACATAAGTTTACAACAGGTATTTACGGATTGAAAGGATTTATAGCTTCTTTTTAAAGGTAGAATATGTTCTTCAGCATCAAGTCGTTTGTGCTCTTTTGTTTTCTTTAACAAAGAAATAAAGCTGGTGTTGTGGCAGGGTTTAAAACTACTGAATTTTTATACAGGCCCAGAAGTCAGAAGTTCTTGAATGCTGGTGTTTGGTTTCATAATGGATTTTGCTTGTTGTAGGCAAGTCACATAAAATCACTAACTAGTGTATGGGGGGGTGATGATCAGGCACTTTGGAAGGTAGCTTCCTTAAACTTCAATCAGGGTGAGTTGTTTGGATTTACCTTCTAAAAATCTCTGATCAATGTACCCCAGAAGTTATGATCTACCTTTCCAAAATAGGTACTAGTGAACAGAGGGAAATCCTCTTTCTGAGTAAAACTGATATCAGCATTTTCATAGAATAGATTTCAACAGAAAAATGTCAGTATGAGCTTTGTTGTGATGTCTGAGCGCATTTTGATTTTTTCTTTATGCCTTTTGACTTTGTTCTTTTTGGTGTTCTCTGTCCTTTGTGGACAGCACTATTGCTCACTTTCAGCTGTCATCAGTGACACACTGCAATAATGTGACTGAATTATTAGACCCAAGCCTTGCTGGAAGACACAATCATTCATTTGCAATAACTATTGCCTGCCATTTTCATGTTGTGAAGAGAATCTTTAGCTTTGTTCAGCAGTGGCTTTAGGGCTTGGTTTGGGTTGGCATGGCACAGTTTTGGTAGCAGTGGGGCTACAGGGATGTTTTCTGTGAGATGTTTCCAGAAACTTTCTTGCTGTCTGGCAGAACTAATGCCAGCCAGCATTCAGTGAGAATTTAAATATACACTTAAAAAATTATGAATTAATAGTACAGCATAGTTCTGCAGAGAGTTTTCTGATATGGTGTAACTTTTGCAGAAGTGTGGTGGTGGCAGATTTTCTCATGTGGAATTTTTAATCCATAATATGCTATCTATGTGTAGTTCATTTAATCAGAACTGAAAAAGCCATGTATAGAAGTACCAGGTTCTGGTGGACTACAGAGTGAGGTGTGCCCCTGGCAGAGCTTGTCCCTGGTTCTTTGGCAGATGCTGTTACAGCTCTGTTAGTTAGCAACCTCTCCGATTTCTGCTTGTGCACTGAGTTCAGTGCTGTGCATGACAGGTCATTTTAGGGGAGCAGAGGTGACATGACTGCATTGCTGCACTGCCATGAGGAGTGCCTGTCTGGCTGGGAGCAGCCCAGAGCTGGCTCACAGTGTCCCAGCCAGCTGCCCCTTGCTTTACCCGTGTCACAGTGGAAGGGAGCTGAGCTCTTGTGTCAGCAAGTTCCAGTTTAGCATGTTTTATTGTTCAGGATAGTGGCATGAGTTGGGCTTTCTGCTGTGTGGAAAAGTGTTGGAGGGTTTTTTCAGACATGTTAAGAATTTCTGTTCCTAAGGCAGTTTAGGGTCCTGAGTTATTCGCATCTATTTAACCCTCTTGTATTTTTATTTTCCCTGCATTCTGCATCTCTCTAGTGATGTTGCAATTGCACTGTGCTGGAACTGAAGTTGCAGAGCAAAA
>NW_005054372.1:630179-648368 GCF_000277835.1 Geospiza fortis | reverse complement strand
CTGATTTTGAAATTATAAATTTGCATTAGAGAACCATGTTAAGTATCTTATCTAGATTTCACCTGTACTCTAGTTGTAATAAGAGACTGTGTGCTTAAGTCATAGTTGAAACAAACAAAAAACCCAACCAAAACCCTATTCTATGGCTAGAAATGTGGGGAGTTCCTTGTAAGATTTTGTACAGTCAACAAGTTTTTGAATACCTACATTTGATGCCATTCACAGCAAATTTTATATATATATTCATAGCTTGTTATATTTGATTGAATTACTTTTGCAGAGCTGGTGTGCTTTATTCACAACGTGCTAATACTGTCAGAGCTCAGCTCTGATCTGTGTTAGTTCTTGCTGTTCTGGCTAAATTGCAATAGAAACTTGGATGTGAAAAGCTATTATTTGACAAAAAAAGCTATGTTTTCACATTATACTTGTGAATTAAAAATATAATTATTGGTAATAGTTTACAATGCTGTATTTCATCACAAAACATTGCATTCTTGGAAAAGCAATCTTTTCCATAGCCAAAAATTTCACATGGCATTCATGATGGCCTTACCAGAAATCATGTGGAAATAGCTGAGAAATGTAATTGCTTCCTTTTCAAAGTAGACTAAGTAGAAACAAGAATAAAGCTGCATTTACAGTGTAAAGCACCACCATCAGTATTTATCTGAGATGATCCAAGGTACATCGATAACATTTTTAGCTTTTGCTTCAGTGATAAAAGGCAAGACCTTTCTAGATTGGGATCTTGGGAATCATGAGAGGAATAGTGACCTTCCACCAATTGGCAATATTCCTCTTAAAGAAGGAAAAAGATGAAAATGTGGTGGAACATCTATCTGATGAAGTGGTTGTACTGCTATGAAAATGATTCCTGGTGGTGAATAAATTCAGATAGCTGTGAGCACCTCACTCGTTCTGGGTCATTGCTTGTAGAGATATTCTTTGAGGATGCTGACCCCTCAAATGGCAAAAGACAACAAAAATAGTTCCCTAGGAAATTCCTTTGGTTTTTGTGCAGATTTACTTCTTCCAGTGGAGCAGTATCTCTCCTGCTGCATCACCCAGTTCTGAGGGTTTGGTGTTGGTCCCTGGCATTGTGTGCTTCCCACTGGCAGGGCTGTTTCAGTTCATCTGGGCATCCTTTCACTTTGTTGTTCAGAAATAACCCAAATTATTGCCTTTCTCTTGTGACTTCCTTGAGTGTATTTGCTTGTAAACTTACATGTGCATCTGTCTGGGTGTGCACATTTATCTGTACCCATATGTTGACTTTATAATTAGAGTTTTGTCATAATAAAGTGATACTTAGGAGTTGCAGTGCATGCTTGAGGTGGACTATCAATTTGGGATATTTTTCCACACCTAACTGGGCTATTGCAGCAGTGGCTTCTTATTGCTGGGCTCTCTGTGGCCCACCCCTGCAGTGTTGCTTGTCTGGGCTGGAGGAGGTGTCTGCCTGCACACTCACACTCACACATGCAGGTGTGCGCAGCTCAGGTGGGCTGGGGGTGCAAGTGTTTGAGTAAAAGCTTTTTATGGATGAAGCTGTCACCAGCCAGGACAGAATGATCGTTTCCTCAGCAAGAATAATTTTCAGATTTTTTTCCTCTTTGAATAAAAGAGTTTCCTGTCTTATTTTTCAGGGCCAAGTCATATCAACAGGTTATTGCACATCAAAAAAATGACTGGCAGTTCATGTAACAGTGAAGTTATTTAGCTTATCTGTCTTACATTGAGTGAGTCCTCACCTGGGATGGCCTGGCTCTTGCCACTGGCAGAGTGTGCACTAAACTTTCAAACCCTCTCTCCCTCTCCACCCCTTTCTGTTGCAGATCATGGAACCACACTGCAAATCTACTGTAAAGAGCCTGGGAAAGAAATGAGCAAAGATACAACATTAACACCAGTTTCCCTGGTGATTCTGTTTTTCCAGCCTTTCTAGAAAAGCTTTAAAAATAACAAATCTGGCAAATAGTGAGTTAAAGATGTATGTATTGTTAAGAAGTTTTAATTTCTGCTTGTGGAGCTCATATTCTCTTGAGTGTCAGAGTTTCAGTTTGCTTTGGGAACCAAGGATGGTTCATTAGAAGCAAGACAGAAGAAACCACTTTAGGGTTTATTCGTGACTTAAAAGAATGTGTCTTGTGCTGGTGTGTTGGAGGCTTTGAAGTGGTGACTCATATTGTGCATCATCAGTATCAGGAAAGAGTGCTTTATATAACGTTGATTTTTTTTGTATCTTGGTGAAAAGTTTCAGACAAGTAGACTACATTTAGAAACAGTGAATGTGATGCTTGAAGAAATACCAAGCTGGAAGTTTGAATGATGCACGAGTAACTTGAATAAGCAGCTTTGCAGCAGGGTGACTGAGAATTTCATGTATTTATTCCAGCTTTAGTTGTTATAAGCAGTTTGTGCTTCTGTGATTATTATAATTTTGGAATGGTTTAAGTACTAAATGATGTTCTGTGATATTATTTATGTCAGGTTCTGTGTTGGCTTTATCCTGACTGGTACAGTGATCACATTTTCCTTAGCTTTCTGTATAGCATGAATAGCATAAAACTTGATCAGCTGGAGCTGTTTTGGAAATAATGTGATTTGTATATCATCAATATACTGCATCATCACAAGGGTTCTTTTTCATTCCTTCTCCCTGAAGCTATTTGTGTACTTTCTTTTTATTATTAATAGACAATATTACTGTGACCAAATAAATCCAAAGTACCCAGCCTGAAAAAACCAAAACCCAGTCCCAACCGTGGAACATTTTGGGAAGTTGTCTAACACTTGCATGCTCTAAGAAAACACAATAGAGTAAATAAAACCAACACTTCTTATAGTTCTGAAGCTGTCTGTTGGACATGTTCAGGAAGTTCACAAATAAACTTTTGTCTGGTTTTAAGGAGATGTAGGATAATAGGGCAGGAGTTTTATAGCCTGAATGGCAATTTATGTACTGTAATATAATGTTTATACCTGTACTTTTCCTAACTTGCACTCATCTACAGTTAATATGATTGTTAATAAGGTCTCATAGGAGAAATTTCTAGAATAAATATAGATTTTATTATAGATGTAATATGATTGAAATCTGTTTGAGGAAGTCAGATACTTTGATTATTTCCTGTGGTTTGTTCAAATATTTTTCTGACTTTCCAGCTTTCCTCTTAGGAGCATTTGAACTCTGATGTTTGGGAGAAGCAAGGTATTATCTCAAACTTTTTTTAACATTTCAGGTCGCAGGAAAATGAGGTGTGGTTCAGCCATTTACACCTTCTGTGTCTTGTTCTGGTTTTGGTTTCCATGTCACCACTTGAAGCCTTGTGCTGCCTTAGGATTCAGAGGATTAAAAACTTATTATTCATACAAACTGCTTATAAACCTTTTTTTTTAAAGGAAAATTTATTTTTCCAGAGAAATGAATATATAAACCCTCTCATTTTACAAGATGAATCTGCAACAGAAATAAGGAGGAATACAAAATACCTGAAGCCGAATAATCTTTTTCAGTATTGATGCTAGCCTGCTGTTTTTTTTGTTTTTGTGCAAGCTTCAAAAAGGAATTAAATAGTTTTTCATTCTTTACTTTATGTAGGGTTCTGATTTAGTAGGCTCTGCTTGTTAGGTAAGAGAGAAGTCTGCAGTCTTTTTGGAAAATCCTATTTTGTGTATTGAGACTTGAGTTTGGAGTACAAATGTATGCAATTAGATTTGAAGAACTGAAACCCCTTTCTTGTGCTTTCTTGATGTACTTCAGAGAAATCAAGTTTTAAATTGCATCTTATTGCTTCAAACTAATCCAGTATCTCCTTTGAAAGGCTTTCATTTCTATAGGTGAAAATGAACCTAATCTCCAGTGGAAAACTGAAATGGAGAGTGTAGGGCTGGCTGAGGCTGAGCTGAGACTGTAACCTGCATCCCTTAACTCAGTCTGACACAGTAGTTACTCTTCTGCCTTGACTACAATCTCACCTCCTCTGTGGGTTGACTGATGAAAGAAATTTCTTCAGCTAAATTCTTGTGTGTTGCTTGATAAGAAAAAGCTCTTTGATAAGAAAAGATGTTTCTCTTGGAATTTCTTGTTCAAATCTCACAGTGAGTGCTGTGAAGAACATTAGATTCTTTGTAGAACAGAACATACACTTTGGAATTAGTTATAAAAATCTCTTTGCAATAATGTTATAACATGTGATCATTTACATTAGGTCTGAGCCCATTTTTATGGTTACCTTTTTAATGCAGTGTTTTGAGAATTGAGTAAGAGATGAATACCAAACGTTGACCCTCATTTTAGGAAGAAAGTTGGTAAAAGTTGGCAGACTCAACATGTTTTTATGACAATAGGAATAAAGACAAATAGAATTATGGTTCCATTGCAAGTACTCAATAAAACAGCAGTTTGAATGATTCTGAGACAACATACAGAACGGCTTGGAAATACTTTATTTCCCCTTGTTTTCCTGAAAACTGTAATGGTCACTTTTATGAGGAAATGTGAAGATTCCTGAATGCTTGCTTTTAACTTTGCTTTTGTTTATAAATAACTGTGAGAGCATCTGAAAAGAAAACTTTTGGTCCGGTGAATAGGTGAGGAGATTAAAAAGGATTGTGAAAATCCAGGTATATTAATGTTGCATGTCTGACTTTCCCTTAAAAATCATCTTTTCTAATGTAAGTGCTAATCTTGACGTGAAATAGAGCCTTTTTAAAGATGTCAGACATTAACTGTAAGTAGTAAAGGTTTCCTGAGTTATCTCTTCTGAGGACCTTTGCTTGATGCTAAGGCTTACACTTCTTTCATTTATTTTATCAATCAGACATAGTTCTCTAAAGTATTGAGGAATTAGTTCTAATTCTCATATATCTGTTTGGTTTTTTTTTATTTTGTGACAAAAACCTTCTGCTAGCTATTGTTTAAAGGGTTTAAATTTCATAGAAACATCTGTGAGAAAACTGAAATGCTTAACAGAAAAAATACCCTAAAAGTGAACCTTGAAATGTGGTGAGTTTGGTAAAGTCCAGATGCCAGGCAGGCTTTTCCTTGCAGGTGCAGTGTGACCATGAAAATTCCAGAATGTTGCAGATGTTGCTGTGAATATTACAGATTCAGAGTAGCTTCTGTGCTTTTTAAAAGTACACAGTTGCAGTAAGTTGTCATAAAGTCATCATAGCCAGCAATAAGATGGAGATGTTTATGGAGCAATTTGCTTGTCTCTTGGCTTTCCCAGAGGTAGATATTAACATGCCAAACTTGATCTTTCTCAGTTTAGAATTATGACTGACTAGAACTGCTTGTAATTGTTGCACATTTCAAGATTTCTCTTTGTGAGAAAAGGTTATATTTTTTCTTTCTCACTTGCTTTAATGTAACTTTAGACCTTTTCTTCTGGAGGGGTGAGCAATTTTGTTTATGTGGGTGATACTCTTTGAAAAATATTGATTTGTAAGCTTGCTCTGGAGAGTTGTGATAAATAGAAAACATCAGTATTATAATAGAAATATTCCTGAAATTCCCTTAGTGCTGGCAGATAGTGTGGTGGGTTCTGTGTAGTGTTAGGCAGTGTTAGTCTTTTTGAACAGTACAGTTTTTCTAATGATGAAATGATTTTGTGTCTTCTTGTGTGTTTTTCTGTATGTGGTTCCTGATAGTACACAGCTTCTTGTATTCACCTCTAAGAGAACTAGTGGTATTCTTATCTGCAAAGCTCTATTTTCTGCAGTTTAGCCCTGAAGGCATTTTAAAAATAAACTTGGCACACTACACCCAGCTATAAAGAGGAATTTTACTGTATTATAAAACCCTGCCTGTCTTACAGCTTTTTTTGTTTTACTCTTCTATTTGTTTCACAGTTCAAGGCAGTGGAAGGATGCAGTTAAAAGTTGTTTGATATCTAAATGTAGGTGAAAGGCTGGAGAGAGCCTGTTTTGCAGGGGAATGTGGTGCTGACACCTGCCCTGAGCCCTGGGCTGTGGGAGAGGCATCAGAGGAGGCCCCTTCCCATGGCAGAGTCTGCCTGGCTCAGGGAGGATGCAGCATTTGCTGGTGGCTTTTGCAGGTGGCAAAGGTGACAGACAGCTGTGCCACCTTCAGAGAGATCAGATCAGGTCTGGGAGACGTCCCCAAGTGTAGCTGCACACGGTGGCACCGTGCTGGATGGGACTGCTGGGGGTGACCTAGAAAGGAACATCACGTCCTTGCTGTTGTTTTTGTTTCCTGTAGCTTTCTCTGTCCTGGAGAGAGGAGGAGTGCATAAACTCACTACTCTAAAAACCTTTTTGAGCATTTCAGTTCAGGTTGAAACATGTGTCCAGTACCTCCCAGTGCTTTTTTACCTCAGTTCTTGCCTGCCATGTTTCTTGATCTCTCTTTGGATAGTCCCACCATCCATCCTGATTTCACCCTTAGTTCTCTTGGCTGTGCCATTTCAGGCCCTGCATAGACTTTGCCTCTAATCTGTGTGTCCTTTTGTCCAAATGCTTTTTCCCTAGGATCAATGTGATACAGTGTTCCTGTACACATTGAGCAGACTGCTACTTTTGTCTCTTAATTCATTCACCATTAATTTCATTGACTTCTTCAAATATTTTTTTCCCATTTAGATTCATGTGGTCACTCTAATCACTGGGATTGGTTACTGTGACCATATATGCTTAAATGGAGCTGCTTTTCACTGTCTCCCTCTTCCCTAATATAGCAGGTGCATAAGTTATTTCCTTTGTTTTCTTTGTTTTCCTGCCTGAGCCACCTAGCTCACCTAATTCCAGCATATGTAGGAGGTTTTGTTTAATATTGAAAGGTCAGCTCTGCAGTTGGACAGTAATACCCAGCTTGTGTTCTTTGCTTTCCTCCCTGCTGCTCCCTGACAAGAACTCCTTGTTGGTTTTTTTTCTCCTGCAGTGTAATCTTAAAAATGTTGGCTGTAGCTAAACTGCTTCTGGGATTAATTAGCATGCTAGGCATATCTTGTTCCCCAGTTTATATGTGAAAATCCTAAAGCTCTTTCTCTCTCCAAATATTCAGAAAGTTCAGACCAATGCGCAACAGTGTTGAGGTGGATGGTAAGGTGAGAGAGAAAAGGACATCCTGGAGAGGCGAGAGATGAGAACATGTCCTGTTGGCTAGGAGAGGGAATTTATTCCATGTTTTCATAACCAGAGTTATGAAACATCACCTGGGTGAAGCTCAGGGCAAAGGCAATGCTGCAGCTGCTGGCAGATCTTTGGAGAAAGAGGAGCCTTGCTTATTTTGCTTATTTCCTTTTCCTTAAACAAATAAACACAAAACACTTGTGGAGCCGAGGTGTCTGAGTAGGAACTTTATCTTAGCCCTTTTCATCTCCCCTAGTCTAGCTGCAAATATTTATGAAGTTTTGTGTTTGTGGGTTTTTCCCCCTTTGGAACAGTAAGGTTCTGTAGCATCTTGTGTCATACTGGTAATACTGGTTTTCAGATACCACCATAATGGAGTTTGTGGAAGCCACTCTCTTTTCCAAGTCCAAGTAATTTTGTTTAATGCTGTTTCAAAAGAACCAGACTGCCTGCTTTGCACTTCTACCAATATGTGGATTTGTACCAAGTTTGGAGGCTCAAGATGATGATAGATGGTGATAATTAATCATCACGTTTCATGCATGGACAAGAGTTTAGGTCTTCTGATGGATAAATACACAAGTCATAAGCTCCCATCAGCATTTTACTCATAAAGCCTAAACCTAAAGGCAGCACAGGAGCTGAGCATGAGCTCTTTGCACACATTGCAGACCATTGATCCCAAGTGTCCTTATCCCTGGTGCCATACCTGTGTTTTTACATGAGAAATGTCTTCCAAATATTTCTTTGTGGTTTCTGTTTACTCACTCCTTCCGCCAGTCCCTGAAAATCTAATACAGAATTTCTAAAACCAGCAGCATGGTAGGCTGGAGAAAGAGTCCCCTTTTCTAATCTTGGATGAGTTATTATTTGTGAAATTTACTCATTTTGTGGAGTTTAATGTTTCAGTTATGTTGCTTTAGTAAAGGTGTTTGAATAGTCTAATTGCAACTTTCTGAAGCAACTTATAAAATCATGTTTATTGTAATTTTAGTTAGAGCTAAATGAAGAACATGTCATAACTTGTACATTGTATGTACAGTTGGAGTATCACATTGTATGTAGCTGCCATTGGAGAAGAATATGTCATTTAAATCTTACTTTACCAAAGAAGATTCTGGTATCAATTCTGGGGTTTTTTAAAGAGCATTTCAGCTTGTGTTTTCTCTGAGCGGGATTGAAGGTTGCCTGTTGTGACTTCAGTTCTTTCTCTGCATTGGTATAGGCCTGGTTCCTAGAGCAACTGAAGTTAAAAAATAGATTAAGTGCAAACCTGTGAAGAATAATGGAAAAAATTAGTTTGTCAATACCTGCTGTATTAGAGGGAAAGCTATGGATGCTATTTTTATTTTCACTGTGGTGCTTCAAGGCTGTGTTTTCCCATGGCACTCTAAGATAAATAATTTGACTTGAAGGTGAATGATGTTCAGAGAGTTATTCTCCAGGACATCATTGCATGGCAGCCACAAGTTAAATTAGATGAATCTTATATTTAATGTGAAATCACTCCTGTGTCCTTCTGATTATCTAGTAATTCTGCTTTTCTCCAAGCTGTCAGTAAGTTTGGACAAGCCTCTCCTTTTATATTTTAAATGGTATAGGTAAAATTTAGCTAGTTTTTACTTAGTCAAATACCCAGACAAGAGTGGGCATGAAAGTTTCAATCACAAACTTTCATGACAGTAAAACCAATGAAAGTATATTCAGAGCAACAATGGAGCAGCCTTTGAAGTATCACATAATCTCAAAAAAACAAAAGGTAGCAAGAGCAACAAAAGTTGGTGGGCTTGTATGATTTTTGAAGGATGATGCTTGACTTGTTTTAGACTGATGGGGAAGGGAATTACTGCATACAGGTTCTTTCTGAGCATGCTGCCTGTCACTAGGCATTTGCATTTTGGAAGCACCAGTATGAAAACCTCACTTCACCCTATTGCTGCAGCATGGGCAGGTAATGGGACAGGGCTCTGTCAGGGCTTGGAAAGCACCAGGAAGTAAATAGGAAGTCAGGATGTGTGTCTGAAAGGTGCTTTATTATATGGTTCTGGTAATTAAAGTTGTCAGACCTGTTCACTGCATTTGCCAACAGCCCAGCCTGGCAGGGATCTCCTTCAGTTCCCCCCTTTCCTCTTCGCAGGGTGAGCTTCTTGCACAGCCCCAGGTTTGCAGAACTGCAGGCTCCCCATGTCCTGCACATTGAACATCAGGGTCCCTCACCTGGCTCCTGCTTTGCTGGGCTCTGGGAGCTGTTCTGGCTGAGCCTGCTGCCAGCTGTGCAGGACCTGCAGCACAGGGCAGGCTCACCAGGAATCCCAGTGGCCCTGAGCCTTTCCTTGTCACAGCAGGAGGAGGTGGCAGAGTGCTGTGACCTTCCCAGAGAAGTCTTTAAAAGATGTCCTGGGTGCACAGGCACAGCTCGCTCTGGCCCAGGGATTTCAGCTCTGGGGTGACTTCAGCCATGAGTGATGCAGAAGGAAGGGACAGACTCTTTTTATGGGGTTCCATGGAGTGTCTTTATTGAGCTCCTACCCCAGAGCTTCCAGGGATGAAGAACTCTCTGAGACAGAGAGCAGGGGTTTAAATAGGGCTAGAGAGGGCAGGGCAGAACATGAGAATGAACGAGATGAGAGCACAGGGGCAGAACAGAGGGGAAGGGCCAGTGGGATACATAAAATCAACACATGGCAACAGTGCATTCTGGGGGAAGCTTTTTTCCCCTCCCCATGACCAGGAGGTTGTTGCTTAAGGGCTGTCCCTCCTGGGCAGTGTGGTAAGCTGCTCCCCAGCTGGTTCACTGGCCTCCATGTTCCAGGTACAGCATCCCTTCATTGTCCTGCAGCCTAATATATCATACCATGCATCAAACCAGAAGGCAGTTGAAGGTTGTGTGACTTAGCTTTTTTTTTTTCTTTAACTTCAATCTTCATGATCTGGAAGAAGGCAGAAAAAGGAAAAATGTAGGTAAATCTATTATACAGAAGAAAAAGTGTGTAGATGAACACTTGTGACTCAAAACATGGGACTGCATGTGTTTAGATGAAATTTTACTCAAGATTTATTTTGTAGCTCAAGAATTCGTGCTTTGAGATTTTTTTTTAATGCACCATGTTCAAACCCCCGTTACTTGTTGCTTATTGCTAGAAAAAGCATTTTGAGTTCTCTTTTTTGATCTTGAAAGAGTTGATACTTTTATTCTCTTCTTGAAACATTCTGACATTCTTTTAAGTAATAAAACAGACTGGTTTTCTTGTTTGTTAATTTTTAGCTTTCTGCATTCACCAGGAGTTGAGCAAAATTTAGTTTTCTTTTAGAATTCCACTCTCAGAATTACCAATTACCTTTCTTTCTTTCATCTTTTTGGACCTCTGCTTATCTCCATTTGATCTTAAAAGCTTTTTTCACTCTGTTTTGTAGTTTTCATTGTTACAATTTGTATTCTTGTTTCCTTAAGAGCAAAACAAACCCCCAAAAGAAGTTGAAATCTGTGGGAAGGCTCTGGACATGAAACTGATGAACAGAAGCATCTTAAGTCTAATTTGTGGTGGTCTTTCTTCTTCTACTGTTCTCCTCCCTCTATTTTCTCCTGTGAATTTGCATAGTAAAATCCTCAGAGGGGGATTTGTTTAGTTTTCCAAAGCAGTGAAGCCTTCCCTGTATTTTAAATCTAATGTAATTTTAAGAGACACAAACAACTTCATCAGTAAAATAATAATAAGCTGTAATACGTTGATACGGGCGAGTTAAGCTGTGCCTCTCTTTCCTTGGTTAACTTCAAGGAACAACTGCTGCATGCTTATCACAAGCTTTGATTTCTTTGATTTAATGTTAAAAGCAGTTCTTGCTTTGCAGCTGTTCAAGACTGCCTGATTTTGCTGGGCTGGAACTTTGGGGAGTGCTTGGCTTCCTGCCTGGTTTTCAGCAACTTGTCAGGGACAGATGTTGTGCTGTCTCCTTCTGAGTATTTTAAAGCTGCTCAAGTGAATTCTTCAGACAGCACTTATAAATCCACATGGAGGTTTTTGCAGGCCAATAATTTAAGCTGTAAGGCTAAAAATTTAAAAGCTCAAATGGCATATGTGACATGCTATTCAGTAAGAACATGCATAAAAAAATCAGTGCCAGCATTTGCTAGTTTAAAAGTACATTTAGGAAAAAAACGAAATTCTAATAAACTCTCGTAATTATTGTCTGGTAATTATGTAAGGATGTGAGACAGGAGAGTATTTAACTCTTCAGTGAGGAACATGTGTCTTACAGACATCACAAAGTAGAGCAACAACATTGAATATTCTTGTTTTGAACCTGCAAGTTATTGCCATAGAACTCTGTATGCCTAGTTCATATAATTCCAGATTCATGTATGTACTTAAATAAGTAAAATGACTTGCATGTCCATAACTACTAGGAGATTTTTGGAATATAAATCAGGTCTGATAGTGATGTCATTCATAAAAATTGCCAGTGTTTCATGTAATTATAGCCTTGGAAATACAAGCCTAGAGTATATTTGTTTAAAAATTGCTCAGATCTGCTGTTCTGTACCATACTGGCACAAGGATCATTTCAAATAGGTAGTAAGAACTCTGGTTATTAATGGACTAAAGGAAATTCCAAAAGGACAGCATGTTTTGGTTTTTTTTTTTTTAATTTTGTAGAAATTTTTTTCAGGACACTAAGGATACTAAATTTCTTCTTAACCCTTTGTATTTTGGTCATCTAGAGAAACAGTTGTGTGAGAGAAGGTATAAGATATGTAAGGAGGAATTCAAAATGGTGACTTCAAGAATGGAAAATTTTGCTTAAATAATTTAATACTAAAATTGGCTAGAAATATTTTCCTGCTTTATCTCTCATCCTTCTATTTTACTTTAATGACATTTACCATCCTGATACATCTCCTTTATTCTGGGGGTGTTTTGTGGAGTGTCAGCCACTAAAACAAGTCTCTTGTCAAGATGGAAAAAGGACCAGAGTGTTGAAGTGAATATAAGTTCAGAGGCTTCAAGAGAACAGAAAATCTTTTCATCAGAAGTTAGTTTGGGTTTCTTTTCCTTCTGTATGCTTCTTGAATACATCATATTTTCCTCAGCTATCCCTTTCTCTTATATTTTTTTCTGTGAAAAGTGGTAAAGGGATTTTGTGTCAATGTGCTTTGTGTTCTTTAGTGTCTACTGAGGCCATAAGAAAAGAAGATAGAAGAGATCTCAACCATTCTTTATTTAGGCTTTTTCTTGTGAATAGGCATGAAGGATGATCCTGAAGTTGAACTAAACTGAGTAATATGAATTTGTGTTGTCTGTGATCCCTTTAAAGGGGATTTAAAGGTGTTTGGGCTTTTTAAAATGCATTTATCCTCACATCAGTTTTCTTAGTGGGCTTTTATTGCCACTGTTGTCCATGAAGAACTGATTTATAAAGCAGCACAGTATTTTTACTTGCCTCACTGCGAGTTCTGGCACAGTGCATTGAAATGCAAGGTTAAACTTATTAAAGGGTGATCTGGAAGTTCAGCAGCAACCTATGCAGAGGCCACAGCATACAGCAACCTGTAAACAAAATAAACTGTTAATCACACACTTGCACTGATTCTGTATGACCATACTTTGTTATTTGTTCCTGTTTCAATGTAACCAGAGCTTAGGTCAGTATTCTCAAATACTGAATACTTGATACCTTGAAAATGAGCTGCAGAGAATTTTGTAATTGGAGTATGCTAATAATGGTATTGATGCATGAGGGAAAAGAAAATCTTGGTTCCTAAATCATAACTATTCTAAAATCTATGGTAACATGAATAAATTTATTCAGTTAACATGTTCCTTGTAGATATGCTCAGGGATTTATGCATGGAGCTGAGGAGGGAGATGTGAAATCTTTCATCCTTTTGTGTTTCCTAGATTTGCTGGTATTTTATGAGTGGGTTTTTTTTGGGTGGTTTGTTGTGTGGTGTTTTTTTTTGTTTTTGTTTTTTTTTTTTGTTTTGGTTTTTTTGTTTTGTTTTGTTGTTCTTTTGGGGTTTGGTTTTGCTCTTACCGCATGTGATGTTCTTGTGGGAGCCACAGGATGCTCAGTGGATGTGAAGGGGAGCTTGGCACTGCCCCTGTCCCAGAGCTGGGTGAAGCAGGATGGGGATGTTTGGCCTCCTATGGTAGCAGTATGTCAGAATGTGCAATAGATCTATTTTCTTTCACTTCTTATGTTTTTTTGTTTTCTCTATAGAACCATATGGAATTTACATAGCTCTTATCTTTGTATTTACAGACTCAGCTCTGGGGCTTTGCTATCACTTCTGTGAAGATTTGTCTCCTGCTGTAACCTCTATAGTACCTTTGGAGTTTGTAAACAAACACACAGTGCTAGGATGATGACCAGGTGTTACAGACTACAATGTGTAGTCTTCATGTCTTCCAGATGTTTAAACATAAAACTGAAACTTGAATTGTCTATTCTAATTTATACATAAGAAGAAAGTTATAAATCTGAGTTCATCAGTTTGAGTCATCCTTCAGTCATTTCTTGATTTCCCTAAAGAAATCCCTTTCCCTTATGTGCTTCTTTCTGCCTTGAAACTTGTACAATTGCAGATGATGTTTTGCACAGTGAGATGCATTAATGCAGCAGTGTGTTTTCCCTTCCAAATGTAATCCATGTCGAATAATGAAAAGCACAGGCTGATCTCATTTGTGATAGATGTAGTGTTAGCAAGAGATCATTTCTTCTCCTGTCCTTGATGAAAATTAGGTTGTCAAAGATACTAGCTGTCCATGTGTTAGCAGATGGGTTTCCTTGGTGCTAAATGGCACCAAGTTTTATTATGGTAATGGCTCAAGGAAGAAATGGTGGGGAATAGGTTGTCATTAGCTAAGCAGAATTTAACAAAGAAAAAGCATCCTGACAAAGTTGATTTAGAATGATGTCCTATCATCTTATAGTTTGTCTTCTTTGGGGTTTTACAGTTGTGTGGAAGAAAACAAAAGATGCAAAGGTACACTATAAAAAAGCAGGAACCTCTGCTGGTTCATCATCTTTAGTGTCCATCATAATGAAACCTGCCTAAAGTTGGTTAGTTTATGTAGCAGATAATTGTCAGTTTGGATTGAAGAGTTCTCTTCCAAATCCACTTTAATGAAAAATCCTGGGAATTAGCTATATATGGCAGCTGATTGCAAAATCTTGAATGTAAATGTTATGGTTTAACTTGAATATTAGTAATAGACAGTGTGATTCATTTGAGATTTGAATCTCTCCCAGATTTGTAGTAAAGTGTTCATTAATACTGATCTTAGATGGTGCTTAAAGTCTTCCAAGTTTTGTTTTTAATTTTTTCCTGTTGACTTATGGAGACAGTCACAATAAGGTGACTCTTTAAAATATATGCAAAACTCTGAATTTGAATATTCCAGATGGTTGATTCTCTGCATTCCTTCTCTCATGAAGCAAGCATTAACACATGGCTTCAGTACTGAACACAAGTTTGGAATATCTGCTATTCAACAGGTCCTTAGAGACAGTAACTGCATTTGGGGTAATTGAACGTGAATAACAACATGGTTTTGAGTAACCTGTGCTTAACCAAGTAAGACTGGCTGTACATCAGCCTGTCAAATATTTACCTCCTCCAGCCAAGAAATGCTTGTGCAAACTGTTGGCAGCATTTTGAGTGCAGCACTAATGAGCACCAGGGCAACCAGATTAATACACATTTGGGGTACCCTTGCTGCCCAGAGAAGAAGCATAAAGATTTAAAATAAAAAGGAAAATAGAAAAAATGCATGTGTTCCTCTTCTACTTTTGGCCTAGTAATACCTAGGTACCTTCTGATGAATAGCTGTATGGTTTTGTGAGTGTTTTTTTAAGCTAACCAAGCAACAATTCCTCCAGCAAAACAAACCCCACATGTTGCAAGTCACAGCTCACTCCTGTGAGCCTTTTTGTCTCATGCCTGCCTCTGCCATTCATGGTCCTCTGCTCTGTGGTGGGCTGGACATGAAGTGACTTCAAGAATCTGTCACTGACTTCTAGCTAAGAAAGTTATGCACAATGAGCATTTAAAAAAGTGTCTGAAAATGCCTATAAAGATGGGGAGACCCTTCTAAAGGGCCCCATCCCGTTCTTTTGTTTTTCAGGATAGTAATGGGAAGTAGTTTTCTAGCCAGGATCCTGGGACTGAAGAAAGAAGTCTTACATTTGGAATCTCAGAGAAATGTAGTAATAGTGCTGGGTCTGGCTGGGGTGGTATTATGAAGTTGTCTGTTTGCAGAGCAGTTGTGGGGCTGTGTCTCTCACTGGTGGCTAAAACAGTGCTGTCCACAAGGCTGTGAGGAGACACAGCCAGGACAGCTGACCTCAACTGCCCAAAGGGGTGTTATGTGTTATATGCCATGCCATATGATGCTGTGCTCACTAGTGAAACCTCAGGAGAAGAGGAGCAAGGGAGAGGGTGTTTTTGGCTGTGATACTTGTCTTCACAGTCCAGTGTTCGTTGTGCTGAGGCTCCTCTTCCCAGGGGGCTGCTGGACATATCTTCAGAGTAGGGAATGAATTCCTTTATGCTGGTATTAAACTGTCATCATATTGATCCGTGGGTCTTTTTAGCTTCCTTCTCTTTTTCACTTCATCCCATGGGAGAGGATAGTGGGTTAGTGCCAGGTGGGTGTTCAGCAGCTCTCTGGAATCAACTCACTTCAAACTCCCTCACTGGGTGACTTGTACTGAATAGGCTCTAAAAGCAAATTGAGGATGGATATGAGGCCAGGCCTGTTGTGTGAAGTAAGATGATGCAGTCTGCTGCTCAGGGACAGGGATTTACCTGCAGAGTTGCAAGGTAAATGATGTTTAAGCATGCTTAAGGGGGTTGGTGTAGCTGGTTAGCATGCATGGGATAGAAACCAGTATGGGCAATCGCTTGTTTTGTGCTTCCCAACCCTAGCCCTGATCAGGTGGTGGTGTTGAAGGTATAAGACAGGCTTTTAAACGAAGTTCTGTGGAAAGACAACAGCAAAGTGAGGCTTGTTCATTTGGTTTCAGTTTGTTTTGGTTCCTTCTGACGAAGTTGATGCTAGTGGTATCTGCTGTTGCTTTTTGAAAGGTTTCTGTAGTGAGCAGATGTCACTTGGTGACTGTCAGACTGTTTTGTGTTCAGCTGAGTGAGTAAACAAACTATTGGAGAGACTGTGCTTGAGGATTTGGAGTTTGTTTCTTGAGAATGTTGTGTCTTTGTAATGTGTATTTACAGAGTGATAGTTACAGAATGGGAGATTGCTGTATTGACTTGTCAGAGTAGGGAATTATTAATTACAGACTGTGCCTTGTGAGCAAATTGATATAATCTGACTGTAGAGCTCTTTTTCTGCTTGGGTAAGCAAATGCATTAAGCTATAAACAGATGTATCAGACCTTTGACTTCAGTATGGGAAAAATGAAAAGTTAAAGTTGGTAAACAGGTTCTACAGTAAATAAAATTATTAGGTCGTCAAATAAATGTTTAATGCAGAATGCAGTTCTTTCAGTATCTTAACACCTGAGATAAATAGGATACTTGATGTGTTTTACTGTTCTGTTCAAATTCCCTGTAAAATTAACCAGATGCAGCTTCATCAGTTTTTACTTGGGAGACTTGTATCATGTTGCTACATATCAGCATAATTAGAGATACTCAGTGATGTTAAAATTCTGTGTTTACAAGGTGTAAATGCAGTTCTATAGCCATGAAGTCCAGGAATTAAATAGCTGAATTAATCTGGCAGAAGCAAAGAGAAGTTACTGAAAGTGAGAAAAGGAAGTCTGAAATAAGTTTGTTTGGTTTAGTTTTATACTGTCTGATACTGGCTGGCAAACAGGGCAGTTACAAAGCTCTAATGAGCTGTGGGAAGGGCTGAGAGTCACACAGGACTGGTCTGCTCATCGAATGAATCCATAATAGCTCAACAACACCATAAACATTGGTCATCTGTTCCACCTGTTTACTATGGATACCTTTTACATATTGATGAAAAAAATTCTCTTCTCAATCTGTAATCTCTGGCAGATTTTTTCATACTGTAATTATTTTTTTCAATATGTGTATAATGAGAGCACCTTAGGATTGATAGCTGAGAAGAATATTAATAATCAGCCCTGAAAAATGGCTTACATTGTCCAGCAGATTGTCCCACCTGCTCTTTGTCTTTCTGTTTCAAAATGGTATTTATGGCATCAGTCAGCATTAGTTCTCCCTCTCTCAAAGAGCTCTGCCTGAGACTCCATGGTGACCTGCTTTGAGAGGCTGTATCTTCAGATTTGTATTTCAGTTCAGAAGGAGTTTTACAAAATGTCATGTCAGTGGATTTGGATGTTGTACTGTAAGTTGAAAGCCTTTGAAATGTTCAGTAAATACCTAAACTCTATTTGACACCTTAGGAAGGTACGAGCAGCGAGTCAGGAAGTGATATAAAGAAGCTTTAGTTTGCTCATGTAATTATAGTGGGATGAAAATCTTAGAAGGTGTAAGAATTAAGATAATGTGAGAATCAGTTGCAAAGCATGTGAAAAATTTTAGATTTAAGAGTCCATCCTAAAAATGTTAAGAGAACCTTTATATTTAATGATGCATCAGTAGATGTGGTCTCCTTACAAAATGCAGCAGTCTTGGTTTTCATCCTACCTGTTTTTTTCTCTTCCCCTCTCAAGTATTATTTCAGCTTACTGGGGAAAAAAGTGTTTCTCCAAACTGCATGAGTTGGTTTTAGAAATATGTTTATTAGTTTGTGGTTTATTGTAGACAGGTCAAAATAATAACATGCCTTTTGTTGCATGTTTTTAACTTGAAAGGTTTTAACTTCTGAAGTCATTAACGAGTTGCATGTTACAGCTTGGCTCATTTAGTGTGTTCCCAAGGAAAAACAGGGAATTGCTGCTGCTGTGTTCAGCTGTAGTGGAGCATGAATTAAACTCTGCCTCACCCCCTGTGCTATTCTGAGCTGCTGCACACAGACAGGCTCTGAGTTCAGCCAGGTACACCAGCAAACCTTGATGTCCTGGGGATGGTGTCTGCAATGGATGAAATCACACACCTTGTGGTTTTAATAAATATCAGAAAAAAAACAGTTGTAA
>NW_005054372.1:517234-630138 GCF_000277835.1 Geospiza fortis | reverse complement strand
GGCCTTCAGTTTGGCTCACACAAACAGGGCAAAGAACATATCTTGTCAATATGACAAGCCTTTATTGCAGGAATTGGCAAAGGCTGGAATATAAATTCTGTGTTAGAATTGCAGTTTGTAAATCCCTCCTGACTCCCAGCCTAGAGCCCCACTGGTGGCTGTGCAGCCAGAACGAAGGAACTTTCTGGTAGCAGGGCTGTGGTTGAGCTGTGCCCTTGGATTGCGTAAGTTCCACAGCAGATGAGTAAGATGTGTTCCTAGACACAGGAAAGCTCACTCCTGAGGTTGTTAAATGAGTTGATTTGAATCTGGGAATAGGCGTTTCTTTCCCAGGTGTTGTGGAGTATTTCTGTGGTGACTGGATGTTTCTGTTACTTTTTATATGAGGTTTTATGTTCAATAGCATTTTGCTAATTTTTGCTAGACAGGAATTGGTTTTGATTGCTGAATATTATTTGTATGAGCTTTTAGAAGGAGAATTTACCTGCTGCAAAAATACCCCGTGCAAGTATTGAATTACCAGGTTTGATTTTTATGGTCAAATGCCTATTATCCTGAAGTCAGGTAATTACATTGTGTTTTCCAGTACTCCATGTACCTGGCAGTGAGTATGTCATATTTATAGGTAAAAGCAAACTAGTGATGAGTCATGTGATAGGAGGTAAATATATAAATAAAACTTTCAAGTCTGTTCTGTTATAAAAGTGTTTTGTTATTTAACATCTAACATACTTAATTTTGTACTCAGTTTTTATAGAGGTTGTCCTACCTAGAGGCTAGTATTTTGTATATCTTTAACCGTTGCACTTGAATGTGGAAATAGTCTGAGTTTAAGACAGCTTGAGAGGCAGAATTAGTTAAATAAATTAAACAATGAGTTGGTCTTTGAGATTTAATAGAGTGAAATATTTTTAGCAAGTCTGGTGTTTTTCTGGAAAGTACAATGTGAGACTATATGACAGTGTTTGAAAAACACACCTGTCTGGCAGAGGGACTAACACTGAATAAATGCAATACCCAGGGAGATGCTTTTGGGGTAGATAATCATAAAGTGATACCCAGTGAAAAATGAGAGACGAGCCTCTAAATTTACAGCAAGAGGGAATAAAACCTCCCTGATTAGTTGAGGCCATAGCCCTGAAATCTGTAATTCCTTTGCTGTAGCTGTGGGTGTGTTGGAGGGAAATGCACTCGGGCGAGTTGCTGGCAGCAGTTGGAGTGCACTGGGATTGTGTCATGTTTCCCACAAAAGCTTTGCTGTGCAGCCACATGACTGCGGCATCCCAAAATAATCACATAATCTCCCTGCTAGAGGGCCTGCTCACACTCAGCACAACTCTGCTTGCAGCCTGACTGATCTTTCTTTTTTTTTTTAACTGATCTTTTTTTTTTTAACTGATCTTTCTTTTTTTTTTTTTTTTAAGCAGAAGATGGAAGGAACTTTACAAATGCACCAGGCCCCTGATATTACTTGTCTGGTTTTTATCTACCATATGTTATAGGAAGTGAGTTGTATATTTAAAAACACTTGAAGATGTACAAATACATAACTCCATTTAAAAAAATGTATTTTGCTTTAGAGGGTGGGTCTTAAAATTAAAGATATTTCCAGGTTATTGCTTGTGAAAAATAATGTATCCTGGGAATAGTTGCAGATAATTGAATTTGTTTTGTTCCCAAGGTTGCGATTTTTACTTCTGCTGGCATTTCTGAAAATCTCAGTAATTCTCTTATGCAACCACTGGCAGCAATAATACGCTCTGAAAAAGCATGAGAGACCCAGTCAAGGCTAGGAGAGAATTTAATGCTTAAAATAGGGAAATCTTTTGAGCAAGCAGATCCAGTGAAAGATGCCCCTGCCCACGGCAGGGGGGTTGGACCAGATGTCCTTTAAAGATCCCTTCCAACCCAGCTTGTTTGGAGATTCTGTCAAGTGTTAATATATTCAAAATTGTAAATGTTTTGAAACAATTGCTGGTTTTTACTACTTGTCTTTCCTATTTAGATGGCAAAGGGAGGGAGACAATATTTGTAAAATCTGCCAGGTTTTTATGTGGTTATTTTGTTTGTTTGTTTTCTGTGGTTTGTATTTTTTTAGAGACAGAATGTAATGTTATGTAATTGTAAAAGACATATATGGGTTTGGTTGGGGTTTTTTTAGTTCTGTATTCAGCACAGCAGCTTACTTTCCCTGTTGTATGCAACATTTAGAAGGCTGTTGGGAAGGGATGCTTTAGCTTTTTTCAGGGTAGGTTTCTCTTGCCAATAGAGATTATAAAGACAGGCAGATCTCCTGTTTTGCCTAACCAGAAAAGAAGGGAGGGAGCCTGTCTGCCCAAAACTTGGCTGTGTAAAAGCTGAAGTTTGTTCTGCAAATTTTGAATGTTAAATAGGATGGGGGGGGAAAAAGGCTGGTTAGAAATGCCGTGGTTTCATGTGGTGAAGTCTTGGTAGCTGACTGATGTCAATCATTATCTTCTGGTTTGGGTAGATTTTCTGATTTTTGGTATCTTGATTGCCCTTGTCAATCATGGATTTATGAACACTTGCCACTGTTGAAGGATGCTTCATAACCAGGTATCCAGTGGAGTTACCTGAATGTGTGACATCTGTAGCCATTACTGCCCAGGTACCCTGATGCGTGCAGCTCATTGCTCTGGCTTTGAGCTTCTGCTCCCTCCTGTCAGAGGTGCCACCCTGGAGTGCTCTGGGCAGCTCTGGGGCCCCAGGCAGGACAGGAACCTCTTGGAGTGAGTCCAGAGGAGACCACAAAGATGCTCAGAGGGCTGGAGCATCCTTTGATGTGGGACAGGCTGAGGGAGCTGGGACTGTTCAGCCTGGAGAAGAGGAGGCTCCAAGGACACCTCATGGCAGTTTTCCAGTACAGAAGGGAGCCTGAGGATCAATGGGGACAGACTTTTTAACAGGACAAGGGCTAATGGCCCTAAGCTCAAAGAGCTTTGATTTAGGTTGTAGATAAGGAATAAGCACTATGAGGGTGGTGATCAGGTTATCCAGAGTAGCTGTGGATGCCCCATCCCTGGAAATACTCTAGGCCAGCTTGGATGGGGTCTGAGCAATCTGATCTAGTTCAAGATACTCCCCCCTCATTGCAAAGGGCTAGATGACCTTTAAAGGTCTCTTCCAACCCAAACCACTCTGTAGTTCTGGTAGAAGTGTGCAAGATCAACTTCCCCATTCATTTTCAGTTGCCTGTGAGGTCTTCACTGAACTGGTTCTGAAGTTGCTTTTTTTCCAGACATCTCTTTTGATGATAAAAGCAAATAAGTGATAGCTTTTGATGCTTCCAAATTATGCAACAGCTGGTGTGTGTAACTTTTATTTTTACGGTTATTGCTGTCCTCCCCATGTTCAGTAATGCCAAGAGTCTCATTTTAGAGTTGTGTCTTTTTAGGACAAAACATAATACACATATGAGTAGCTGTGCAATAAATTGTTGATGTCAGGGCCACCTTAAAACCTTTTTACTTTCAGTGTAGAGACCATTACAATGTGTGTGTGGGTTTTCAGATGTAGTGGGCTTTAAAATGTGAACTATAGCTCTTCTGTTGTATGAAATGATTGCTGTATACATGAAAAATATTTCAGCAAAGCATTCTGGGCTTTTTTTAACTTGACTCATAAGTAATAAAAGTGCCAGATGATAAGAAAAATCTTGTGAACAGGTGCTCACAATTTTTTTATTTGAATGTCTCAGTAACTTTTCTTACTGCTTATTCATTATATTTTCCTGTAGGTATTTGTTTGAAATTATGAAAAAAAGTAATGGTGGCAATATATTTTAAGCTCACTGAAGGGTTACCACATTGATTCCTGATCTAAGTGAGGCTGAAAGCTTAAGATTTAGTGTGTTTCAGTCTTAGTTACATGAAAGAGCTGAATTTCCTTAGCTGCAAGAGTTTCAGATTTGTAACTTCAGGCAGGGTTGAACTTTGGAATTAGCTTAGATTCTGTCTGTGCAGGAGCATTATAGTGGTGGTACTGTGTGTGGGGGTGTGAGCTCTGTTAGGGAAAGGTGCAAAAAGCCTCCCACTAGTTTGGAGTAATTTAATTTTTAATTATAATATCTTTTATCTGAGAATCTCCAAGTGCTTTACAAACACAGCTTTATTCTCAGAATGTTCTTCTGTATTGCAATGCTTTGCAAGAAGGGAGTGCTGTGAAATGTTACCTTAATTTTCCACATACAGGATGGGCATGTTATGTGTCTGGTGCAACAAATGTTCCTTGGTGACACGAGAATGTGAGTCAGTGTAGACCACAGTTTTATTAAACTTAATCATACAGTTGCAGGTGAAAATTAAAGGCTGTAATCATATTGTTAAAGTCCTTGAACTGTTCCATAGTCACAGATGGATTCAGTGCTATTGCTGGTAGCAGACATTGATACAGCAGTTGCCAGGCCCAAAGCTGGTAGTTTTCTCATTGTTCACCAGACATGAAAGTTAAAATAGGATTAAAATCAGAGATATTCATTCCTTATTTAATCCATTTGTTGGCTCTTCCTGCTTTTTCATCTTATTTTTTAATACTATTTTGTACAGCCTCTTGAGTAATGGAAAGGTTTGTAAAATGGCTTTTAAAGAACTGCAGTGTTTAATCACTTGAATAAAAATTAGAAACCTAAAAGAAACACAGTAAGAGAAAACAAAGTAATTGAATGATACTGCAAATCTCAGCTACAAGAGGTTAGAGAAGGCAAGTTCTGCTGTTTCCTTAGGAGCCTCCTCATTTCTGTTTCCTTGACCCCCCCTTGCCTTATTTAATCAATAGAATAAATATTTATAATCAATACAGTTTTCCGCTTACTGCTTCTTTATATCATGAAGAAAATGATACCAAAATGTCACCAGCCTAGCAGTGCTTCAGGGTACAATCCATATCACATTAGCTGCCTAAAACTGTAGCTGAGGTTCCTGGTTTTTACTCCTACCTGCCCAACGTGGCCATTTAATAATGTGATTGTAAAAAGCAGAGAACTTGACATTTGCAATGTTTTGATGATGCATCCCCCCCCCCCCCCCGCAACCTTTGGTGGAATAACAATTTTATTTCAATGAGAAATCAGTAGAGTAAGTTTCCTGCAGACAGGGTTGCAGCAAAAGGGAGGTCTTGTGTAATAAAGCTGAGAACTGTGAAACACAGACATTTATAACCAAGCTTTCATGAAAGGAGTAAAGAATAAGAAAGCTTCCCATGAAATATTCTTGGTTGAAAGGATCTGCTTTTCCTTAGAGGCATGTGAACACTTCTGTATAAACAGGGAAAGCCAACACAGATCTGAAGGCTTCTTGTTTGGATATCTTATTTGTTCTGTTGGTTGTGTTTTCTCTAATCCTCACACTGCATCAACGCTTGTGTGTCTGTGAACATCTGTAAAATTGACTCTAGTGAAAAATTCAGGAAAAGAGAAAAACCTGGCAATGCTGCCGAACATGAAAAAAATTGAGGTTCCATGGTTTCTTAGGTAGCCTGGATTGTTTGTTTGGTTGTTTTTTTTTTAACAGAGTTGCAAAGAGGAAAAAGTTACTTGTGAAGCTTGAATTAATTCAGTTACTTATATTGTTGGCATACCATTTTCTTCTTCTTTACTTTTATGAGTAAATAATGAGGAAAGTTGTATGTAACATTGTAAAGATGAATTGTGAAATTGATTGGTTCCATGCTTCCACTTTGGCTGGATAGTGACACCTTTAGATGAAGCTGAAAATAAGTTTGACTTCCCATTTTCAGGTTTGGATTTTGGCTCCTTTTCTGTCCTGAAACCTTATTTTCCAATGTGTATGAAGACTTATTTCACTGTTTTGCCCAAAATATTTTCTCTTTTGTAATTCCTACTGTATAGTCACATTCCTCAGAATAAGTTCACATTTTTTCTGTTTTCACCGACAGTGAGGAAAACAGGATTTTCCAGTTCTGCAATTTAGTGACAATCCTGAGTTCCATTGGTTTCTGTGCTAAAAATGCAAATTTCTTAGAATATTTGTTGTCTTGAAGGTTCATTTTAATTCAGATATGTGATCATGAACTGAGATTATTGTGCATTACATTACCACACATTAACTGTGAAAGCCTGCTTCTTACCTCATTTTCCTGAGTCATGGTTTTCCTTTTGTGCTTTCAAGCATGTAACAAATGCCACTGCAAAACACTTGGTATGATTGCTGCTAAATTGTGTAAGTGCTACTCAGCTCCAGGGGTGGAATAACCAAGGTGTCAGGCTCACAATGGTGCTTTCTGCTGGTTCATGCAGGCTTTGCCTGGGTCTTTGTGTGGGGTAACAGTTCTTCACCTCTCCACTCTGAGGCCTCAGGGATGTTGGGCTGAAAGGGCATTGTAGCATCCACATTCTCTGAAAAAATTCCTTTGCCCAGGGTTTTTCTCCTGGGAAGCTGAAAGGCATTGAGAGAGGCCTCAGAGAAAGGGAAAACAATTCTTATCTCATTTACTTCTCCTGTGCTGTGCTCATGTGGAATGTGTTTGGAGATTGTTTACCCACAGGTGATTGTTTCATTGGATTCTGGTGTGAGTTGTTTTGACTCTTGGCCAATCAGGGCCAAGCTGTGTCGGGACTCTGGAAAGAGTCACGAGTTCTCATTATTATCTTTTTAGCATTCAGTAAGTATCATTTCTGTATTCTTTAGTATAGTATAGTATTCTTTAATATAATATAGTATAATAAAGTAGTAAATTAGCCTTCTGATAAGATGGAGTCAGGTCCATCATTCTCTCCCCTCGTTGGTGAACCAGCATTTACAATAGGGCATCATTTCTCTGTGAAGTCACAGGTTAGACTTCTCCCTGCTGAAACACAATTTGTGCCTTTGGTTTATCTCAGAGTTGGTGTGTGATGATCCTTTGGAAAAAAGAATAAGTTCTTTACTTTGTATGCTACAGTCATTTGTCTTGATTTCTTGGGTTTTTTATTCAATTTCTAGTCTACAAATAAAAACCTGTCTTAAGTTTCAGTGTGTATTAAATTTTTTTTTATTTACATTGCCTCTGATGTAAACAATATGCAGCAGCATCCTTTTAATATCCTTTTAGCAGAGGATGCCAATAAAGATTGGTTTACTAGAAGAGGCACTTAGTTTTGTAAATTTTCTTCATTATTTAGTGGAGGGAGCCAAGTATTAATTAAGCACACAGGACTTGAGGTGAGGCTGCCCCAGCCCCAAGCAGAGCAGGACAATCCCCTCCCATGCAGAGCCTGATGTCCCTCCTGGCTGCCAGGGCACTGCTGTCTCACCTTCAACTTTCCACTGCCCAGAGCCCCAGGTCCCTTTCCCTGGCATTGCTCTCCAGCCCCTCATTCCCCAGGCTGTCCGTACACCCAGGGCTGCTCCATCCCAGGCGCAGAATCCGGCACTGTCCCTGTTGAACCTCACATGGTTTTTGACTGCCCAGCCCTCACGTTTGTGGAGGTCTGTCTGCAGGACCTCTCTGCCCTCAAGGGAGTCAGCAGCTCCTCCCAGTGTTGTATCATCTGTGAGCTTGCTCAGGTCCCTTCCAGTCCTGCGTCCAGGTCATTAATGAGGATGTCCATTACATGATGTTTTGACCAGCTGTTTGTTGGACATTTTATCCAGAAGGATACTGGGAGACAACACTGAAAGCTTTACTGAAATCCAAAGTGGTTATGTCACCTCACTTGCCCTGATCAGCTAGGTGGGTTACCTTGTCAAAGGGTAGCACTGCTTTGTAAATTGGAAAAATGCTAGTTGCTGTCTGATTAAAGAAAATGGGGAATAGCTTGAGTTGTCTTTCTGTGTTCTCTAGGTTGCTTTTCATCTTGAACCTATGAATCTGATACCAAGCACGTGCTAAATGCTACTGGAATATGATGTTGTATTTTTTGTTTGTTTTCTGTAGAAGTTTGGGTAAAAGCAGAAGTGACAACTCCAGGTTGTCTTTTCTGGTTTGTTCTCCTTCACTGTTGAATGTTCAAATAGTAACATGTCTGTAGTCACTTGACTGAGAAGTCAAATCTAAGTAATTGTTGCTCTGCAACAAATTGTTGTGAAGGCTGTACCTACAAGCAGAAAGCAGCTTCTGAAAGCAAGATGTCTTACTAAGTCTGATAATATGTTCTTACACTTCACATTTACTTGTCATACAGAAAAACAGCACAAGTGACCACCTGAACAGTGTAGACAAGGAATTCACCCCGAGTTGCAGAAGGGCAAGGGAGGAAGAGGGTGTGGAGCTGCTGGCCTGTCTGCTGAGCCAGCCTGATTCTTGCCTTCTCTTTGTTGAGGCTCTTCCTTCTGGCTTTTTCTTTAACACTTGCTCTGAAGGTTAAGTCTTGAAGCTGGAGATGGTTTCTCAGAATGATTTGGGAGCACTGAAGCATAGCCAGATCATGATGAAGCCTACAGTAATATAAATTTTACATTAAGGTTGGTTATTAAACTGTAGAAAAGGACACAGCAGTTTTTTGAAAACTCTAATTACTTAGGTTATTGCCAAGCTGGAATAAAATTAGTTCTTTTGCCAATGGCCAAAAGATGGAAGATAAGAGTTACGAGCAGTGGTATAAAACCTGTGAATGCCCACTTTTTTTTGGTATTAAGACTTCGTTGTCATGTTCATCTGAAATGTGTTTACAATTGTTTTTATATCCACTCTTTCAAGGTGCCACTGAAAAAGGTGTTGCAAAAAACCAGATTTGTGTGTATATGAGATACAAAGAATAAGCAAAGAGTTAAGAAGTTTTATTTCAGCTTTGTAACATGCATTCTGTTTTATTAGTTCATTATCAGAAATCAGTTCAATCTGTCAGTTTGGTGCTTTATGTGAACTTTTCCAATGGCAACCAGCAAAATTTTTTTCCCCTTGTATATAAATCAGTAAATCTGTCAGTCTGCCTTCAGCCTGGCTGTTCATCCATATGCTGCAGAATGCTGAAAGAACAGGAATGCAGCTATTTCTTAGACAGAACTATATTACTGTGTTCTGCAAAGCTGGATGTGGAAGCTAATTAGCATTTTTTAAAAATTTCTTTGTAGTTTCTTATTACTCTGTGCAAAATTTCACCTGGGTATATGCAAATGGATTCATATTTATCTTGGTAGGGTGGTACGATGTCTGAATGGCAATGGCTTACAATAAGAAACAGGATTCATTTTCTAGCATCTTGCAAAACAGTTTCTCTAAGCAATTTAACCTTTTCTGTGTGAAGCAGTCACTGGGGAACCTTATGTATAATGCTACATTATAATAGGCTCTTGCACATAAACCAGCTTTAAACATTTTTTCCCCAGTATGCTGCAGAGCTTTAGTAGTTTGTTTTTAAACTGAGCCAAAATAACCATAACAGCTTTTTGTGGGTTTAGAAACCAGATGTCAAGATTCTCTAGAAATGTCTCACTGCCCTAGTGCTGTATTTGAATTTCTGCTGGTGCAGATGTGAACTGTGATGGGTCATCTGATTGTCTAAAATTATTTTTCAGCTATCATATCAGAAATTTATATAATAAACTAATACAGCTTTTATGGCAATGTACATCCTGATGAGAATCTACTAGATGTTGATTTTAAGGAGAAAAATTTCAAACTATCAAGAGAATAAACCTGAATGTATGTAAAAACTTCTTCTCCTCTTAGAGAGCTCACATTTCTCTTTTCTTCTCTAGTCCTCCTTTGCTGCACTGTAAGTTTTGCCATCAGGTCCAGCAGAATCAGTGATTTGAAGGCATTAGGAAAAATAAATCCACCAGTGTATACACTCAAATGAATGCATCCTGCAATATGTTCCTGCTAAAACTACTTACACTTAAAGCAAGTAATTAAATTCCACTGATGAGATTATTTTTTCTCCTCGGAATGGGAAGTGTCCTTTTCACTTTTCTGATTTTCTTATAATCAAAACAACATATGTTGTAATTACTGGTTTCTTGATGAATTCACAGTAATAATCATGAACTGTTGGTTGGTTTTGGCTTGATGCAAGAACATTGGTGTCGTCTTGAATGAGGTATTGCCAATATCCAAGTGAGGATTGGGTTATTTTGGAATGTGTTTAGTATATTCAGTGAAGCTGTATTGCAGGCAGGACATGGCTTTAATCCAAGGCTTTTCCATCAGTTAGTGGGAAAAAAATTGGTAGATACTTTTCCTCAGTAATAGATGTAGTTTTGAGGAGATTCTTTTTTCTATATCTGCCATTTCTCTTTGTATCAGTGTCCCACCAGTGTTCTAATCTTGATTAGTTTGATCTCAGTTCATTGGCTTCTCTCTTGGTGCAGAGATTTCAGGGCAAGCTTATGGCAGTGGCCAACTAAACCAGTACATCTCATCTCCCTGAGCACATGACTACTGTTTTTTCTTAAAATTAGTTTTGGTTCTTTACATTTGACCTGTTTTCCTGGGTGAGTTTGTTGGGGTTTTTTTGGGGGTTGGTTGGTTTTGTTTTGGTTTATTGTTTTCTTTCTTGTTTGTTTAAGATTGTTTTTTTTTTACAAGCCAAGGCTGCTAATCCCAGTGTAATTTTGGAGCCATCAGGTATGATTTCAGCTTTTCCCCTTCAGTCTGTTAATGTTTTTCTGAGGAGAAATAACATGCTGGCAGAGGGCTGCCTCAGCAGCCTGATCCTAGAGGACAAATGGGAAAACCAAGTAACAGGAGCTTCCATGAATGAACACATCTTGTACTTCAGAAGTATTTTGGCATAGCTGAGCCATCTGCTGCCTAGAACTGAAAAGTTCTGAAGGCAGTGTCTGCAATATGTTGGTTCCAGCCTATGCTCTGTCTTTGCAGCATTTGGTCCTTTTACTTTGTCTTCATGGTCTGCTGCACAGGTGTGGACTCATTAAAACTGAAGATTCTTAATGCCCGGTTCTCAGGGAATGGGCTGGGATTTGACTCTACCAAACTTTGATTTTCCTCTGGACTCTGGCATTATGCTTTCTTTTCCTCTCTATTTCTGGGGTGCTGTGTCTGCTTATGCCTAAGTGAAATTTTTCTTGGCACAAGCTGACAGACAAACTTGAGAAATAGTCTGAAAAACTGCTACTTTTGACTCTTTTCCAGCTAGGAACTGTGCCGATTTTATGAATGGGGAAAAAATCCTCAGAGCATGTTATTCCAGTCTAGGTGGAGTTAATGCTTTGGCTGGGTAAGGGTTTAGAAACCTCTGAAAGGACTCAGTAAGTGGGAATGTGAATCAAGGAACTACCACCTTAGGAAATTCAGACATATTTAATTTCTCGCTGAGAATGTTTCTTCATATGTCTTCAAAGTATATAAAAGAAAATTAGTGACTGAGGTCTGCCTGAAGTGTGTTCAGAATTGGTTTTATTGCCACTCTTTCAAGGTGCCACTGACCAAGTAGATGTTGAAGAAAACCTGTTCTGTGTATGTGAGATACATAGAATAAGCCAAGAGTTAAGAAGTTTTATTTCAGCTTTGTAACATGCATTCTGTTTTATTAGTTCATTATCAGAAATCAGTTCAATCTGTCAGTTTGGTGCTTTATGTGAACTTTTCCAGTGACAACCAGCAAAATTTTTTTCTCCTTGTATATAAATCAGTAAATCTGTCTTGTGGCAGCATGAAAGAGACTTTGGGGTGTTGCAGAGAATGAGGAAAAAGCTTGTTTTTGTAATTTCAAGTGGTTTGCTCTAGTTGCTGTTAACCAGTAAGATTTTGTGATAATGCTTTGTTATAGTGGGGTTTTTTTGGAGGTTGACATGATTGAGTGAGTTGGTTATAAGGGCAGTGTCAGTTTTCAAACTGCAGTCCCCCGTACTGAGCAATGCTTATGGTGAGGTATTAAGGCAAGGCTTTATTGGACTGTCATCCACTGCAAGTCAGAATAAATTCCTCAGCACATAAAATGAAATGTATGAGAGTCAGGTTGTCCTCTACAATTAATTGTTGAAGTGTATAACACTGCTCTGCTGGGGAGTTTTCCCATCTGTTGCAGAGGACAGCGTGTGCAGTGGAGTTCTGAATCGGTGCTGACCTGAGCAGAATGAAGAGAAAATGAACTTTTCTCTTTTAATTCCAATTTTTGGGGTTTTTCAGGTTTTTTCCTGCAGTATATCTTGCTCGAAGTGCTGTACATATTTTTATGCAACTATTTATTCAGAGAGAAATTAGTGTGTAAAAGAAATTTCTCTCTTTTGTTCTCTTATGGTAATCACAAGGCTCTGTTGGGCCACCTGGCATTCTGGGCTGAGTGCAGGTCCTGCTGGGCAGGAACAGTCACCCATGTGACTCTGCAGACCACAGCCTCACTAAGCTCCTTTGCAGAAATTTGGGGTGTTTGGGACGTTCTCTATGTCTGTGCTTTACAAGTGCAAACAACCCTGTGGTAAGAAACATTATATATAAACATTAGGAAGTCTAGCAGTCTCCTGGTTTTTCATATTTTGCATAATGAAATTATTTCATGGGAAATAAAAATGCTTGTAATAGCTCTTTTGGTAATTTAGCAAGTCTCACTTCACAGGTAATTTAGTTTTTCCTTTATGGAATAAAATAATTTGCATAGCTTTCTTGAAGTTTTCCTTTACTAATACGATTTTATATATACAATGGCTATTAATGTAATTTTCATAATTCAAATTATTTAATTTACAGAATCACAGAATAGTTTAGAGTTGGAAGGGATCTCTGCAGATGATCCAGTCCAACATCCCTGCCAAGGCAGGGGCACCTGGAGAAGGTTACATAGGAATGTGTTCAGGTGGATTTTTCATGTTTAGAGAGGGAGACTCCACGACCTCCCTGGGCAGCCTGTCCAGTGCCCTGCCACCCTCAACGTAAAGTTCTGACTCGTGTTGATTGAAACTTGTTGTGCTTTATTTTATGGCCATTACTGCTTGTCCTGTCCCTGGGCACCACTGAAAGGATCTGGCACTTTAGGATTTGTCTTGCCAGGAGCCCTGCATTCATCACACCTTTAGAATTTAGCTTTAGGGTTTGATGCTCAGAAGTTACCAGTGAGAAGGACTGGATTTACTATGGAACTCTAAGATGCTTTTCGAAGAGGAAAGTTTGTGTTGGATTTATAAATCCATCTTTTCAGTTTATATCTTTGTTTCCTATGTTTGCTCTGTTCTCAACACTAGTACTGAGTTTGGCTTTGTCTCAGTGCTTTTGGTTGTTCTTTTTTTTGTATCTTGTACCTCAGATTTTCATTGCCTTCCTGATTGCAGCACTTCCAGCATTCAGTGACACTTTAGACAGTGACCACAATATTTCACATGTGGGTTTTGTGTAATTTAAATGTGGAGCTGCCTGTTTCTAACTGGTCTTTCTGAAACAATCTACATTGATACACCTGGGTATTTGTGCCAGATTATTTTGCTGAATGTGGAATTAATATATAAATACATGTCTCCATAATGAGTCATTGTGTTGTAATCAGTCAGTACTTTTACCATCTTACTGTAATTAGACCCACTCACCCCCCTACAGGTAATGCCCTTTTTTGTCTCAGGTTGTATTGGGTCCTGACCAGTCCTTAGGCTCGTGTAGGTAGTAACACAAGCAATCAAGCAGTAGCTGCTTGGAGAGTAGAAATACACTGCCAACTTGATTTACATTTCTATTTTCAGTCCATTTCAAAATCATAATTGTGTTTTGCTGAATATAAATAATCTTCGATGGCCCTTGAAAATACATGCATATCCCCACACTTCATGAGTTCCAAGTTATATTCTTTTGCCTGTCATTTCCAGTTGATAAATTCTGGACTTCTTTTTTTCTTTCAAATAAATAAACAAAAAAGTAAATGGATGAAATTTCTCTCAACACATACTTTGATTATGGGTATTAGTCATGGTTTTGAATGGTGTTTGTGTTCACAGCACAATTTTGGCATGTGATACATTAACTTCAGAGATGATGTTATCTTCCTGAACAGAACCTTTAATTGGATGTGCTCGCTTTTAGCCTGTCTTGTAATGATTTTCTATGAATATCATTAATAATTACAAATAATGTAGAAAATATATCAAGGAATACAAATAGTGAAAAAATCTGAGTTATGGTGTATTGGTATGAATATATGCAGTTAAAAAAAAAAAACTCCCTGTCAGTCTTCATTCCATTTTCTTTGAAAACAAATGCTGTGTTTCACCTATAACTTAGTAAGGAAAAGCAATATAGCATTAGAAATTGTAGAATATTCAGTGCATGAGGAAACTGTTGCCTGACTAGATGAAGTAACTGCTTGGAGGAATAACCAAAAACATTTTACTGTAAGACTTTTCAATTAATTGCTTTGACTGTGTTTGCAGGATGCAACAAAAGTGTAAAATAACAGGTCTCCTTTAAGTATTTTTCCACAGTTCCTTGGGTCATGTGTATTAAAAGCAGGAGGTTTGTGTTTAATAATGCATTGAGATTTTTTTTAGATCATCATTGGTAGTCCCTGAAGCTCTGCAGACATTTTCAGTCTGCAGGCTTGCTTGTGTCATACACACTGGATTTTGGAAATTAAAGCAGAGCTGTGGCTCAGGTGTGGTGTAACCACTGCTGGAGGGAGCAAGACAGAAAAAGCTGGAGCTAAATTCAGATGCAAGGCAGTTTGTCTCTAAAGTAGCAAGAAAGGGCAAAAAAGAGATTTTTATTTCAGTAAGCTTTAACTGGTGTCTCTTGCCTTCAGAAGGAAATTGTACCATTATGCCCCTGGCAGATCTAGAGGGATCTGGAGATCTCATCTTTGAACCTTGGAATGGAACAACAAAATACTGATTGGGCTGGAAAGACTTGTGTCTGGTTTAGGCAAGAGCACTGTGGGAAAGAACTTCCAGGTTTGGACCTTCACTTTGCATTTGTTACACAAAACAGAAAGGCTAGAGCAGGAAAAATGAGGAATAGGAGAATGCCTGTGGTTGTTCTTGTCCCTTCTAGAGCAAATTGACATGGTTTAGGTAAGTAATGTGATTGTGTGACTGTAGGTTTAGAAAACTGTGCAAGTCAGGCTGGATGCAACTGTTACTGATTGTTTTCAGAGCAGTCTTGAAATTAATGGCAATAATTAAGAACTTGGATTTCAGAAATGTCAGGAAACGTTGACACTTGGATTTTATGTTGTTTATGGAAAAATATTCACTGTTTTGCAGCTGAGGAGAAATTATTAGCTTTGATCCAAGACTGCATTTATGCTAAACCTTGTGTCAAATGCAGTATTCGCGGTGAAACCAATGGAACAGTTTAACCTGTTATGTATTGAAATAAAAGCTAAAGCTGCTCCAGCAGGTGTCCTTCCTTAAGGCTTTGGAAGCACAGGAGTTCTCTGCCCCCTTACATGTGAGGTGTCTTGAGTCTTTCTGTGATTTTGGTATGGTCCCTAGTTAGTGTTCATTTCTGGACTGACTGGGCTGTAGAGCCTGCATAGTGCAGGGATGGTAGAGAAGATATTCAGCAGTGTTGCAAGGTAAAGGTTTCTACTGTCTGCTAATAAAGGTCTGCAGCAGGTGTTTGCATTGAAATAGAAGTCAATTTTTACTTATGAGCTGGTATTTTTGCATTACTTAAGCTAACTTTGTTTTTCAAACATCACATTTCTCCTTTTTGTGGTGTCTCAAATGTAATGTTTTTCAATACTATTATCAAATACAGTGAAGGAAAACTAGTTTGAATCATATTCTTTCCAAGGCATTGTAAATATTACAGTGAGCATTACTGGTATTGAATTTCCTTTTCACATCAGTTGTGCAATTAATGCCTTTGTCTCTTGTGTGCTATTTAGCATTCTATAGAAATACCTGGCAACCAGTAGTTTGCAAAATGCATTTGGGGACAACCAGCAGTGAAAGCAATATTGCTGGTCAATAAAGGGTAATAGGCAATAGAGTGTATGTGTAATAGCTCCTCTGAAAGCTGTTGTTGAGAATGTGGGAAAAGTATCCATTCATTAAATAGGTCGTGCCATAATTATGTAGGTTTTTATAAGTACCTGAAGAGGCAGCAGCCAGGTCAGAGGAGCTTGATCTTTCCAGAAGAAACAATAAGTGATTTTTAAATCATTACATGAATCACTTATATGTATTGAGTAGAGGGTTTGAGGTATTTTTGTGTTTTGTTTTGTTTGGATTTTTGTTTTATTGTTCCTCTCAATAAATAGATACAGAACTTCCTATTAAGCATGAAAAGCATTCATGGTTGCCTTTAATTTCTGCTTAGTTTTTGTGCATTCTGTGTCTTGATTTAAAAGGAGCAGTTGTGGGTGGAGAATAGCTGAAGACTGATAGAGCTTATCCAACATGCATGCTGATGAGGAGAACTGGTCAAACTCAAACTGTGTGCTGAGCTGGCACAGAAAACAGCAATAGCTGTACAAACCCATTTGTCTCCCAGGAGAGATTTTCTGCGTGACCAGGAGACCAAGGACAGACCTTGAGGATATTGTCTGAAAAGACCTGTGAATGCCTAATTGAGCAAAAAAAAATTACTCAGTTCCTGCTTCAAAATTTTTAAACATGGTTTAAAGTCCTGCTGTTGGTCTGTCTGTGTGGTGCCTTTCCTCTCCCTTTATTTTTGCTGATGTTCTGGTAATTTTCGAAGCTACTCTTCATGCTCAAGTGTGCTTGGAAAAAGGATACTGATCACAGTATCAAGTGGTTAAAAGCAATGAAATTCCTAAAAGTTCCCTAAAACTTCAGGTAGGCTCTGCCTACAAGGAAGTGGGGAGTTTCTGCAGAGAGAGATGGTTTTAAATCCTTGAGATTGAGGACTGTGTCAGGAGTGTTAGACACGGGCGAAGCTGCATAGATGGGTGCTGTGCTGATCATGGGACAAACCACCACTGGAGCTTGCTGTTACCTGGAAAACTGAGTAGCAAACAGCGTGACTGATGATGGCACTTGGAAAACTACCTGCTTATATGATTTAGCTGAAATAGTGGAAATAAGATCAAAAGATTTACTTATGCAAACATTCATTTGAAGTTATTGTCAGAAGGCAGAAGCTGGGAAAAGTTTCTGTGCTGAGGGCTGTACAAGCAGTTTCTTTCATCACCAGGTTTGAACAGATGCACTTGGAAACAAAGTTTTGATGAAATCTTTTTGTTGCAATGACTGATTGTGCTACTGATATGATGCCAAGGTAGTTAAATCCCAAACATCTGTCAAGGTGTTCATCTTGAGTTTATTGAAAGTCTCCTACAAGGCAAATGAGATTATGTATGAGCAGCTTTACACAGATGATGGTGCTTTTATGAAAATATGATATAGAACACCTCAGACTTACCTGAGTTTGCTGAACAAAAAAACAAAACAAAAAAAAAAAGTGCTTTGAACATGAAGAAACTGAGGAATGTGCTCTGCCTGTTAATACCTGAGAAGGACTGTGGAGCAACTCTTTTACAGTCAGCAGGCTTCAACTTGCTGGGTCAGTTTTCCCTCTTGTTGGAGCTTTGTCTATGTTCTGATTAATATATTCTTGTTATGATCTAGAAGTTGAAAACTGTATAGGGCATATTGTTCAAAATGAGTTAGTTCTGAACAGCAAAGTTCATATTTTATCAGGTCTGCTAAGCATGACCAAAATACTGGGACTGTAGACTTGGGAGGGAAAAAGTAATTTAGGCATGTGTGTGCTCAAAGGTGATAGCCAAAAAGAGTCTTCAAAACTGTCCTTTAACTGCATTAAGTAGTTGCTTGAGGTTGTTGGGCTTTTTCATTTATTGGGTTCTTTTAGAATGAAGGTCTGGCTCTGAAAGGAAAAAAGGTTATAGCAACATAATAACTCAGGAGAAATTACCATGTTAGACATGTCGAAGAGGTCATTGTTTGCCTAAATATTTAGGAGTTGTTATAAATATTTAGACACATCCATTAGACATGGTATGACATAACTGGAGTGGGTTGAAAGTCCTCTAATGTGGTAAGTTGTGAAATGTAGTGTGGCAGGGTGGTTTGCATTGCTGCAGGACAAATTGCTGGGTGCCACTTGCAAATGCCACAGGATTCCTCTGTGCGTGGTGGGGCTGTACATCTGGAATTGAGCATAATCAATCAACAAGCCCAGGGAGCTAAATTGGCTCTTTTCCTCTTGATAGGTAACAAATCACTAAAAGCACTGCAGGATCAATTTTGTTTGAAGAGATGCTTAGTGTAATGTTTAAATACAAAAATCTAGACAAATCTGAAGCAAACTGCATAAAAGCATTGAGGAAAAAATATTTAAGAGTGATTTGTATATTTCAAGATGTTTCCTGACAAGCTGAATTTGTTTCTAAGTAAATATATGTTCTTTAAACTTGATTGTTCTTGCAACAGCTGAGAATGAAATCTGGTTAGCTTAAGGTCAGACTCTGAGACATTAGCTGCTGGGAGAGGCTTTGGATAAGTGTTTTACAAATTCAGAGGAGTGGGTTGACATTGTCTGACTGCTGGGTGCCCACCCAGCCATTCTCTCACTCCTGTGCATAACAGGCCAGGGGAAGAAAATAGGATGAAAAAACTGATGGGTCGGGATAAAGACAGGGAAATCACTCACCAGTTGCCATCATGAGCAGAACAGATGCAGTATGGGTAAGGTTAACTTTTTGCTAATTAAGAATAGCCTACCATAGGCTGGAATAGCGGGCAACCTTGAAGGTTCCCACTCTTCACTTGGTAGAAGTGGCTGCTCCATCACTCCCCTACAGCAAAACCCCTTTCTCTTCTGGGGTCCATGTTCTTTCCTAGAAATCAAGGCTGTGGCTCAGCTGCAGAGCACTCCTGTTCTGCAAAATGGATGTCCAAAAGGTTCAGTAATTTGTATTCAGCCTATGCTGGTGTGCTTCCCCCAGAAAATATAGATTTGAGCACATGCTTTTCCAGATTAGTATGATGAACACTCAAAAATAGAAACTACGTACACTGACTTGATCTATCATGAGTGAGAACCCACAGCATGGCAGTCTCAGATGTTTGGTACTCTAGTTAAGCATAACAATTATAAGATTTTCCTTTTTGGGGAGTTTGAATTATACCCAGTGTAGAGAACATGGGAAAAATTTATCCACCTGATTTTTGTTGTCCTATGAATCATTATCTCACTGGGGTTGTTTGTTTTGTTTGTCTTTTTGCTCAAGGTGCTGCTAGCATTTTATTGTGTTAACAAGCTGTTCACCTGTCTTTCTTGCTTGTGTAATGATATTCTATAGATAAACACAGAGCAGCTGGCAAAGCTTTAACCAGGCTGTAGCTTTTTTCACAGTGCTTTTTTTACATATCCTCGTGATCAATTATCAATTGTTGTCTTCATCTCTGAATCCTTTTTCTTTTTATGCATGTGCAATGCTAGCGTAAGACTTCATGACATGGTACAAAATATGACTATTGAGGGATTTTTTTCCCTTTTTTTCTTTAACAGATAGCACTTCAGATAGTAGATTAAAAGGAAAATACCACAAACTAAGTAAAAATCCAGAATCAAACAACCCCCCAACTATGAACTTGCAACAGCAGTTCCTTTTTCATTTAGTATGAAGAAAAATTTTTTGCTGCTAAACCTTCTGACAGTTAAATGCCAGAATTTTTGACTCACCTGCTTGTTAGAGGTAAATGCTATTTATCAGCATTTGGAAATTAATGACACATTCCAAGTTCCTGTCCAAAGGATGTGAATACACTTGTTTACTTGTGAGGTGAGAAATAAGCAGATGTAACAACTTGCTGATATCTCTTTTTGAAGAAGTACTTTCAGTCTTTGGAATTTGTCATCTGCCAGTTAAACCTACACTGCAACTGACTGGTGTAAAAAGTTGTCAATTGATCAAGTTTTTGTTGCTGTAAGTACATTACATTTTCAAAATGGGGATAAGTAAAGTTTGGACTTTGTGCCTAATTCCTCTGACTTTTGAACAATTTTTTTTCCTGATAATGTTATGTAGTTAGTTAAATTTTTAGCTTAAAACTAGTTACATGCAACATCATCTGTAATTTCTGAAAATACTGAATTGGCTCATCAGTGCCTTTCAAGTTTTAGGGCCTAATTCTGCCTTTTGCACAGACCACATTGCCACCTGGTACAAGGAGTTGTTTTCCAATACAGAACCATTATTTTCTGTACACTGCAGATAGAAGCAACTTTCTAACCTATAGCTTTCATGAATTCTCATCCTAAAGGGAATGTGCTTTCTCTTGGGAAGTCCCTTCTAAAAAATTTCTCTGCTATGCAGTAATTGTTCATGTTTGGGACTGTCTGATAATGGCAGTAGTTATTTTGGGGTTTGGAAAGTTTGAGGTTGATCCTGTGCCTCTTTCCTTTCCTTGAAAATGTAGTAGGCAACAGATTTAGACTGAGAACAGCTGGACCCTCCTTATTAGAGACACACTATTGTTATGACCTCCCTCTAAGACAGACTGAGATTCCTGTTAATAAAATCCTTGGGCTGAATTACAGTGAAAAGACACTGAATGACCAGTGTATTTATGAGGCAGATTTATTTTAAAACAATCCAGTTGCAGTGGAAAGTATGTGGGCATTTTGTTTCTCTTCTATAAATGTATAAAAATATCACAAAATATGTAAGGAAAGGAAAGAGAAGAAGAGCAGATAGTTGAGAGGAAAGGTGACACCAGCTGTGGGTCCAGTGGTGAGGCTTGATTACTGTTTTGCTGTTCTAGTGTTCACAGATGTGATCCTTTGGGAGTGGGGGCCCATGAAACAAGAATTTTGTCAGGTTATGTACATTCAAGCTGGCATGGGAATGCCTGGATCCCTTCCTGGGTGGGATTCTCCAAGTCTCATGCCACACTATGGGCTATGTACAGTGCTCTGATGGAGAATTCCCAAAAAGAGTGAGGGAGCACTTTTAGGTCCTGAGTAGTCTTGAGCCCCTCTCTTGGTCCTGTCCACTCCTTGACCCCACTTCCATGCTTCTCCACTTTATTTTGTGCGTTCACCATGGACCTGAATGGGAAGATTAGCTCCAGGAAGGTGCTGCCCTGTGTTTGCACAGCCCCCATTTCCAGGCACATCCTGTTCTGACTTTCTCACTTGAGTGAGAAATTGGTGTTTGAGGTATAGCAATGCATTAACTCCTTACTGTCCAGGCTTTTAAAACAACCCTTTCCCTTACCACAGGGGGAATAAAGGAAGCTGCATAGATGCAAGGCAGTTCCACTGATGTGAATGTGATGGCCTCTCCAAAACTCCATAGGAATGGTTGAGCTCATGTTTAACTTTCCTGCTGTCATTTGGACCCTGCAGCAGTTAAAAATATTGCACATGTTCTGTCACCAAATATTGTCCTGTGATTGTGAGGGAGTTCATACAATGTGTAATAAAATACATGTATTTGTGTAAAATGCACCTTTTACCATGTGCTCCTTGAAAAGTTACCCCCATGGATGTAGGTTTACTTTGTTCCCATGTCAAAAGGCAATCTGGAGTTACCATCAGAAAAGGCATATAATTATTGCTTTTCTCTATAGTTTTGTTCCATAGGGATCAAGTCAGGGTTTCTGAGTGTGTGGCAGAAATACAAGTGCTTAGTGCTGGAAGAGTGCCAGTGAACAATGGGAGATCTGGAGCTTTTCAAGTCCATGGAATTTATTTTAAGCAAGGTTGGGTTTTAGCTGTTGTTCTGAAGACTTTAGATCAGCAGTTCAAAAATGATTGATATTATTTTCCAGAGGACAGCTGGCAGGCTTCAGAAGATAGTGCTATCACTAGCTGGGATCTTGCTTATTTGCATGGTTCCCTTGCTTCTGTCTGTTCTTTGGCTTATTTGGGATCAACATGTCTTCTTTTGGTGGCTGCTGCATTCCTGTTGCAATCTCAGCAGAAGAAAAAGCCTGAACAAAATCTGTACTTCTCTACAAAGGATCACGTAAACCTGGGGAAAACTTTCCCTTTAATGTTCAAATTATGGGCTGCTGTCAGGTCTAAGATGACACATTTTATGTTACTCAAAAAGAGGTGGTGTTGATACTTGAAAGCTGCTGTTAAAAGTCATGCAAAAAGTACTTGCAATTTTCTTTCAAAAAGGGGACATGTCCCTAAGAACCACCCTTGTGTCTGTAAATGTGATTTTCAAAATTATTCTTAGATTGCAGAATTACTGTGTGGTTTGGGATTGTTCTGTTGGCACCCTGGCTTCTTGTTGGTAGTTTATTTTTTGGTCTCTGTCCCGGGTTGGGAAGTCTGTGCTAGAATTTTTCCTCTCTGTTAGTTGTCACTATTTTTTAGGGAGAGTTCCTGGTTTTGGTCTACCAACTTGTTTACAAGATGTGAGAATAGCATCTTTTCCTTTGATAACATGCAATAAATAATTCTACAGACCTGTTATTTATCTAATAACCCGTAACTAGCTAACAGGTCTCTTAAATTAAGATGTTTTTAACATTCTCTTATAGTCCATTTAAATCCTTTTTGAAAAATCAGATCAGAATTCATTATGCAATAAACTGAATTAACCTAATCCTGGTCACTGTACATTGGTCAGACTTGATGGGTAAAGCCAGAATGTAACCAGCTCAATAGTTCATGCAGCTTTTTTGTATGGACAGTTTTATACTGACTTACTGGGTGACAGGCAGGCATCTTCTGATTTTGGTATCTGACTGGTTGAGTGGAACTTATTAAAAAGTAAAAATCATTAAAATAAATATTCAGTGAGTGATCTTTCATAAAAGAAAAGAACGGTGTATTATTGTATAGCATGGCTAAATGTGTGTTATTTTGTTTGGTTGGAGTTTTTTTTTGTTTAGTTTGCGGTGTGCTGATCCCTGTTTTGGTACTGGCTGGAATGATAGTTTTTGTACAGCATACAAATGGGGAAAGCAGTTTTTGACCCATCTATGAAATGATGGTTTCAGATCTGTGAAGAGTGTTCTCCAGTGGTGTGGTACATTGTGCTGGCTGTAAAGATTGTCAGGATAACCTGGGCCATTTATTGGGCTGAATATGTGGAATATAAAGAGATATTAGGCAGAAGGAATGCAAGGTGTGCTTGCAGAATGAGATTCCTGCCTGGAGAGCTGGTACTGAAGAGGCTGTTGGGATGATAACAGCAATATCACCATGTCCAAAAAACCTTCCTGTGCAACCAAACAAAAATTCTCCCCAGAAATCCCAAACCCATGAGTGCATCCCACAGTGGTGACATGGTTAAAGGGGTTGCTGCAGTCAGTGAAAACAGAAATAGGCAAATAGAATTAATGCTGAATAAGGCAAAATGAGCAGTGTTGGTGAAGTCCAGCAAATCAAAAGAAGAACTTGGATGCATTAATTTGTTGTTAAATGGGATTATTTCCTGAAACAAACTACCAGGGTAAGTGGTAGGATCTCCATGAGATGTTTTCAAATTAAGTCTTTCTATTAATTTTAGTACCAAGGATGGGAATTGCTAATTCTCATTCTGCCAAAGAATAGTAAGGAGTTTGGATTCAATTATTTGAACCATATTTTGCATAAACTCAAAATAAAAATTGGCATTGAATATGACACCATCCCTAATTTTCTGTTACCTAGTGCAGTAAATTGAATTAGTAAACTTCTGTTTTATTTGCTTTAAGTGGCCCCCTGTGAAGAGGTTTAGAGTTTCATGCAGTTTCATCTTGCCAGGGACCACATATGATTGACACAATTAATCAAAGATCACACTACTAATCCACACCAAACATAACACAGTTGAGAGAACTCAATTAAAACTTCTGTTCCTCCGTTTGAAAAAATCAGCCATGTGGGAGCTAAGTGTCTCAGGCATACTTGTCTTGCCTGAGACCAGTCTTAATAAATTGCCTTATTTTGCTTCTGCAGTGCAATTTAGATGCTTAAAAATCAGCAGTCATGCTTTGTCACAATTCCATATACACAGACTCCTGCATCTTTGTTTATTGTCTAGAGGTTGTGGATAAATGCTGAAGGAAAACATAAAAATCAGAAATAATAAAATCATCAGGTAGAGAATGCTTAAAGAAATGCTTTACTAAGCTTGACTATAAATACAGAAATTTATAACTAAACAACGTAAAATTTAGTAGTAGAGTAATTACATGCTCTCCTTATTATCATTCATTTTGAATTTTGTTTGTTTCCCTGACCATATATCACAAGCTTTATTCTTCTCCCTGGGCACGTTTATATCAGGGCTATAGTGAAGACATTATTCAAGAGTGTAGATTTTTGACAGCTTACAATTAAGATGTTGGAACCAGAACTCCTAGCTGTTAATGTTCAAAAAAATCCTTTTATGGTGTAAACCTTTACTATTAATATTTCTCAGTGTTTTTGAGGAGGCATTCCTTTATTTGTTTGGTCTTTTTATTATAGTTGCTGCTTTGTTTTAATGTGGCCAGAAATCCATTGTGATGATTCTGTTCTTTGCCACCTGAAAGGTTTGTGACATCATTTTCTCTCTGTAATGCCTTGTTTAGTGATAGTAGTGTTATAAAGTGTTTGCATCTGTTTGGCCCTGGCAGATTCAGTACCTTTTTCTTTTGTGGCTTCATTCTTGTGATGCTCAAAGGGAGGATTCTGAGCAGACCATGCTGCAAAGGTTACCATGGTGCCTGATAGATGATTCCATTGCTTGATAGGTTTGGGGGGTATAGTTTGTTTGTTTTAACTTGGAAAGCAACTTTGTCTTGTTCTGCCTAGAGCTGAAGTCTGCTTCTGTTCAATAAACAAACCTTCTGATTCACTTGTTGGCTCCTCCAGATAATTGTACCACAAGAAGTGAGAATGACAGGGTGGTTTTGGAGATAATGGTAGCTGAGTAATGTCTCAGATTTATTATGTGAGATGTTTTTTGGGAGTTTTTTTTTTCTTCAAAGTAGAAAAAAATTTTGAGTGTGTGTAAATAATCTCAATATCATTCTTTTCCATACTGCTATACTGCTTATCTGGCTTATATGTTCAAAAAAATCACAGTAAATACAACGAGCTGAAGTTGTTTTAGTTTTTGGGATTGATTTGGGTTTTTTTGCAATAGTAATGTAATATTGTCCATGTCTCCAATGCAGAGAACAGACCCTCAGCTCCTTGCTCAGTTCTACTATGCTGATGAGGAACTAAATCAAGTGGCAGCTGAACTGGACAGTTTGGATGGAAGAAAGGACCCACAGAGATGTACACTGCTGGTCAACCAGTTTCGCTCCTGTCAGGTAATCAAAGTGACAACTTCCTGATTTCACTGGGATTTTTATGTACATTTAATGTATTCCTTTTTTTTTTTTGTATTAGTTAGTTTTTATTGTCAGAGCTTTTTAAAATGAACCTTTGTTAGATACATGCCTTTCATTACTTTAAAGGGTATATTCTTGAAAATGCTATCCATGAATTAAATTTCCTACATCTCATTTAAGAGTGTTGAGGCTTTCCCTGAATAAGAATACACATTATAAACTTTGTTTCCTTTCTATAAAATAAGCATACAGAGCTTACAGGGCATGAGAAATGTTTCAAAATTTCAAGTAGCAAAAAATAGGCATGTCATTTGTAGCTGCTCATCTTTCATGCCTCATGAATCTCTGAGTTTTTCATTAGTAAATGAATTACATTCAGAGGGTTATGTGATGTTCAGGTAATTCAAATTTTTAGAGGTAGAAAGGATCTACATTTTTGTACCCTTCATATTTACATGAACGCTTTGATATTTCCTCTCCCAGTCATACCCAAGAAATACAATTTGAACTGGAGTAGCTTCAAGTCTAAAATACATGATGCTCAGGTGGTATGAGGATTTCTCTATGAAAAGTAAATGTTTGCTGTCACCTCAGGACAATTTTAAGTGGAAGGACCATAGTAATAAATAAACATGTACATCTCCAGCAAGTAAAATATGATTCACTTAAGTGTAAAGAATGTATTTTGATTCACCCTTGCTACAATTTCTTCCTGTTACTCCTAATAAAATGTACTAAACTTCATTATGTGGAAAAATTTCATCACTAATCATGTTACAATGAGTTTCCAGAAAAGTGCTCTGATCATTGTAGGAAGTGTTCACATTAGGTTAGCTGAGTCTGTTGAAAAGAAAAGCAGTCAGGTGCTTTATGTTTGCTTGCAAGAAAACTAAATTTTAAAAGTGCAGCTTTTTGAAGTGTGCTTACAGAGAAAGAGTAGCCAGTGAATATGTTGTTCTGTCAGAAACAATTTTAATACTTCTGCTGACTTTGAATATCTTCACAATTTCACTGTATTGTTCCTACAGAAAAATGTACCTTTAAGGGTTTACCAAACTGGGAGCTGTAAGTTTACTAACAATTAAAAATGCTGTGACTTGGAATGAAAAAAATAGATGTGAAAGTTGCCTTCAGGGGAAGACTTCAGTCTTCTGTATGACAGATCAGCTGTACCCAAAGCACACTTCACAAATATTTATCTGACTTCTACAAAACCTCCAGTAGTGAATGTTCCACAAACTTTCTACTCAAATTCTTTCCAGACTGGCAGGAAAGGTTTTCTGTTATTAAGGGTGGGTTAGCACTATCATTGTGCAAGACAAATCTGCTTGGTTGCTTTATCCTTGGCAGTGACAATTTATTCCGTTTCCCTGCAGGCACACAGGCTTTCTGATGTGTTTCCTGTAGTATAGGCAGGCCTGAAGAGCTGTTCTATTAAAAAAAATAACTTATCTGTATGTTTCACCTGTAGGAGTGCAGGAAATGCAGACTCTGACTGCTCCTTGGTCAGTTTGCTTGGCTTGTTCTGTAGTGATTCACTACCTTGTGACTCTTAATATCTTCTGATGTCTGGTAATTTCATTTGCCAAACAGATTGCTGTTACTAAAACAATCTGTTGCTAGAACTGAAAGAAAAGATGGAGGGGTTTTTTATGTAGCTATTTTTGGAATTTGTAGTTTTAAAAGTTCTGTAGAATAGGTCAGATCATTGTCAAATGTCATGTCAAAAATGGCTTTGCTTAATTAGGTCTTACATTATTTTGTAGTACTTTGTGTAAATGCAGTGTTTTTTCGTTTCTTTTAAGAATTTGTCCTGTAATTTCCAAACAAGAGAAGGAACAGTGTTTTAGTAAGGACTCAAAATGTAGATATTTGCTGACCAAAAATCACACATAGGAGGAAAAATTGGTTTTAGCCTAAGGTGTGATGGGGTTTGAGAATGATGGAGAACCAACAGCCAGCCCTGGGCTCAGAATTGTGGTGGAAGGTTTTTCATGTAAAAGGAGGGTAACAGCTGCATTGTGCAATGCCTCTGGTGTCTGCAAAAACTGTCATGCAATTCTGAGACGTTTTCTTTAGAAATGTGTACTTTCTGACTCTTCAAGCAATGCTTTTGAAAAGTGTTTTGTGACCACAGAACATAGTTTACCAGACTCCCAGTCTTTGCATGATTTTTTTTTCCTATTTTGTGCTAGCTTTTCCATGGAAACTGTAGTTTTAAGATCTCCAGATTACTCCCAATTTTTATCTCCATGAAATTTAGAGGCATAGCATTTCTATCAGATTTTAGTGTTTTTTAGGGACAAGGATTTCTAAAATTCCATGTCCTATCTTGGCGTCTGTTTTTTAAATTAATTCGTTGTTCCTGGGTTGCTTATTTTCAAATCATTCACTGCTAGTGTCTGCCTGATTAACATATGATGGTTTGGAATTTTATTTTTATCAATTAGAGAGAGGAAATGCCTTTAAATTAGTGTGATTTTTTTTTTAATGCTAACAAGTCTTAGAAACTGTGAATCTTCTTGGAGAGAAGTTGGGTGTGCTGTTGGCTCTTAACCATATCTGAAGAGCTAAGATTTAAATCTTTGTATCTACTCTGAACTTCTGATAGTTTTGTTAAAGATCTCCAAGTTTGCTGTAGTGTGTGAACGGACTCAGACAAACCAGAATGTCTCTGCCTAAAGGATGTAACACTTTATAGTGGACATACTTCAAGTTTTCTATGTTAACAAAACTGGCAGAATTAGTCAGGGCAGGTTGAAGATACTGGTGCATTGTGGATGTGCAGAGAACTGCAGTCTTCAAGTCTGTTGATGCTTTCTTAGTAAAGAACTGCAACTCTGAGTGTTGTCTTCTGCTTTGTCATAATACTGTCTGCTGATAAGAATCACACTTTTTACAGTAAATTAACTTCTCAAAATTTCTGAACATCTCGCAGCTTGGTTTTCAAATGCTGTGGGCTGACTGTACAGCAGGATGCTGAGTAGCATAATCCATGAGTAAGAGTGGTAAGATGAGTAAGAGAATGGTTTTCAAAGCTTTTCATTTTCACAATAATGTGATGTAACACTGTTTTCGCGTTATGATAGCCTATTATAAAAATGCCATCCCTCATTTTGCTTTGCTTTTTGCATGTCAGTGGTAAAACTTTGTGAAATCATAACATATCTATCAATACAGTATCTTGAATTTGTTGTGTAATTAATACCTATTCAACAGAATAAAACACTTCTTTACTGGTTTCTGTTAAGATTAACAATACCTAAAGTGTGCTGAGATGCATGATGAAAAGCTGTGTGAGTTTTTCTTAAATGAACCAAAAGGTAGGTAGAATGTAAAATTTTGGATTATTGAGCTTGATTGATTGATGGTTCTAGAGGGAAAACTTTTTCCTTAAAAAAAAAGTCTCTGCATTAGTGAGTCTTCAGCAATATGCAGTGCTTGTTCATCTGAGGGTTTTTCCCTGCAACACAGATCATTGCAGTATTTTTATATCAGTGGTATAACAAGGTGTCCTTTCCTATGCTTTTCACAACATCACACAGTATTGAATTTTACAAGAAGTGATGGTAACTCATGTACACTTTTGAATTGTTCACTGATGCATTCACTATCATTCTCTAAATTAATTTGCTTTGATTGTTGCTGTTTTCACATTGATTAATATTTTGTTAGTTGACTTGGTAAACTGGTTTAAAACAATTTATTGGCTATGGAGTTGGGTTTATTGTTAAATATTACAAAAGTTCATTCCTTTTGTTTTAGAGTAAAGAGTAAAAAAACCCTTTTTTTCTAAAGCAGGAATTTGTTAGGATTTCACCAGTAACAAACTTGTGCATAACAGGTGAGAATGTTTTTAGGATCATAGTCCTTGCTTGCTGTTTCAGTACACTGAGAATTATTTCTCTGTGTACAGTAGTGAGCTCTCAGAATAGCACATGAGTCAGCTCCAGCATGGTTTTATCAGCATTATTCCTGCAGATTGTGTCTCAGCAGTGTCTCTTGATCTGCTGAAGTGCACAAGGAAGGAATTTGCCCCATCAGGGCACTGACCTGAGCAAACCATAGACTCTCCTGGCTGTGCTGTCCTTTTGCACTGTTCCACAGCACAGTAAAATGGGGAATTTATAATATTTGTGAGACATGACTGTTTCTGGCTCCCTGCTAGGAGTGATGGGTGCTGCACTGTCTGGCAGTACATTACACTGGTTCTTCACTCCTTTCCTGCTGTTTGCCTTCTTGGGAAGCACCTCCTGAATTACTGCAATTGGCAGCCCAGTGTTTCCAGCTGAGCTTTAGCAGTTCCAGTTGCTGTAACATGAGGCTTTAGAAGGCAGTCTTTAGTGGACTGCCTCCTGTATAGGTCACTCCTTTATACAGTGCTGAGAAGGAGGCACCTGTGAACCTGAACTTTGTTATCCTCTGTAGCCTAAGTAAATGTTGCTGAGGAGTTGGAGCCCTCAGAGAAAGCTAATCATATTTCAGTGTTGTGTTTTATCACTTGTCTGTCTCAGTTTCTGTAGCAATACAAAATATGTGGTGAATTTTATCAAAACTGCTGTGTTTCAACCACACTTATCTCCATATTTCTTCAAGCTCAATTTAACAACTGAAAGCATCACTATGAAAGAAGTTGATGTACAAGTGTCAGTGGAAACAAAGCTTTGTCCTCACCATAACAGAATATGTGTTCCAGGCTGAAGGAGCTTACTGTGGGGTGCAGAAAGATGATATAAATTGATATAAAGATGATATAAATTGAATATGGCAAACAAAGAGTAAAGAAACAGTGCTGCTGGGAGCATGCTTGGGGAATCTGCTTTGTCACATGCTAAAATCACACTCATTGGATAGTTTGGGTTGGAAGAAACCTTTAATATCACCCAGCTCCAACTCCCTGCTATCACTGGGGACACCTCTCATTAGATTTCCCCAACGTGGGGAGGGACCTTGCACTTGGCCTTGTTGAATCAAAACTTTAACACAAAAAGAAAACATATGCTCTTTATCTTTGAAATATGTTTTTGGTGTATCTTAAAAACTTAGGAATGCTATTTGCTTTCTGAAGAGGGAGATGGATAAAACAAGTCTAGACAGAAGTGGGGAAGCTCTGGCACTGTGTTCTGTCTGAGCAAAGCAGTGATTGTGTTTGATAATGGGTCACTTTAGGGGGTGGTTACCAATTTCAGCCTGATAGGGGATAGCAGTCCAGCTGTCTTTCACAGCAGCTTCCACCATGTATCTGGGCAGATGTCTGTATTGGTTTTTGGTTTAATTAAGAAAACCCCACAAGACCCCAACGACAGTAACACAAACTCAAACAAAACAAAAAACCACAAACATCCAAAACAAAACCAAACAAATGAAAACAACAAACCAGCAAAAATCTAACTCCAAACAAACAAAACTTTCAACATAACACCATCACACAGACCTGTGAAGCTGTTGCAGGGTTTGCAAATTGCTTAGTAACATCTCCAGAGTGGAAGAGAAACATGACTGAGCTGAGTGAATTATCATAGAGCATGCATTGATTTCTCTGTAGTGGGAAATGGAAAGGTTCTTCAGTGTGTGACATTTGAGTTTTCTTATTATATATATTTAAAAATAAACAAAAGTTGATGTAGCATGAAATGACAACACAGGTGGTAATCAATAATGCACAAGGGTGAAACTCAATCTGGATTGACAAGTTGCTAAATAATGAAAAGAGAACTTATCTTTGTGTACAAAACACTATTAATTTTTTATCAGTGAAAAAGGAATATGATTGTATTATGTTAAATGGTGCATGCTGGGGTGGCCATAGGTTGCTGCTGAAGAGCTGTGATGCAAGGTTGTGCTGTACCATCTGCTCATGGTGACCACAATCATTGCATGCAAACTCCCATGGAAAACCACTGCCTTTGGTGGATGAGGTAGTCATCCATATAAAACATGAGGTGCTAACAGGAGAGCAAAATGAATATTTTATCTGCACTTCAATTAGAACAGTTTCTTCTTTTGGTCACAAGTTTTACTCAAATTTAAAAATACATTTTCTTCTTTGTGAAAGAGAACCCAGCTACAGAAGACTCTTAATTTCAGAGGTATTGGAGTCTTCCAACACTCAGCTTCAAAAGATAAAATGATTTTTCATTTCTTAATTATGATTATTTGCCCTTAGTCATAGTTTTTATATTGCTAACAATTGGCACGTTGGTACCTTGAATGAGTATTGGCAGGGGGCCCGAGACACAGGGGTGTCATTCCCAGAGCATTTGAAGGCTAAATGAGGACAATGGAGCCAGGTCATTTAAAGGCTGACTTTTCTGAGCCTTTGTGAAGTAAGATACTGTACCAGACCCAGTTATGTAGGAATTAATGTAATGTGATGTGTCTGACTGTCAAGGGCTTTACAGTTCTGCCACACTCTTCAGCAGTGCCATCAGAGGATTGCTGTCAGCTCTGCTATAGTATGATTGGCTAAATTTTAATTTTTTCTTTTTTTTACTGTTGCAGAGAAGGATAGATTTCAGTATCAGCCACTGAATTTTTTATGTAGTCTGAATTGTTTATGTAGTCTCATGACTTAAATATGCTGCAGTTTTCCTTCTTTTCTCCATATGGATATGGTAGCTCCACGTTAGCAAGATTAACAATACGTGCAAATTATTTATTTTGTCATGTTTTTGTACTCAGGGATTAAGTCTCTTTCCTGTGCTAGAAGCCTTTTCACTTAATCATATAGAAAAATCCCTTTCCTTTATTTATTTTTTCCTTTAATACTGGGAAAGTATGATAAGAAAGACAAGAAGGCAAGTTAGTATTTTTTTCAAGTCAGTTCTTAGCAGTGGAATTTAATTTTCATTGTGACCTTACCATACTTGAAAGTTAAAGCCTGTTTTTTAATAAGAAGTAATTCATTTCATACTAATGGATTATTATGAAGAATATTTTGTGGAATAATCTGCAGTCTGGTTTTCTCATGTGTCAGGTTGTTATAAGTTTTCATTAAACAAAATCCTTGAATGGAACATCCTGAGTTGGAAGGATCATCAGTTCCTGGCCACACACAGCACCATCCCCAGGAGTCACACCATGTGCCTGAGAGCATTGTCCAAACACCCTTTGAGCTCTGCCAGGCTGATGCTGTGACCAAGGCCCTGGGGAGCCTGGTCAGTGCCCAGCCACCCCCTGGGGGCAGAACCTTTCCCTAATATCCAACTTAAAGCTCCCCTGACTCAACTTCAGGCTGTTCCCTCATTCCTGTCACTGTCACCACAGAGATCAGTGTCTGTGCCTCCTCTTCCCCTCATGAGGAATTTGTAACTGCACTGAGGTCTCCCCTCACTTTCCTCCTCCTGGGATAACATCCCAAATTGATTTGTTTGTCCCTTAGTCCTTCCCCGGTGGTTCTCACTGTGCCACTGCCAGCTCCAGGCTCTGTGCACTCCAGCCCTGCATTACACACAGTGCCAGCCATGTCCTGGAGAGCCTGGACCCCTCCAGCAGGGCACTCCAGTCACAGAACTCATCCCACAGGTTCTACTCATGCCAATGATGCCAAATCTCTGGGGCTGGGCAAAGGCTTTGAGCTCCTCCTGCTGGATCCTCCTGCTGCACCTTGAGATGAAAGCCTTTAGGTCTTAAATATATTAAATATATATCTATATATGTTAAATATTGGACACAACAAGGACTTCTACACGTTGGAAGGAGGGATTGCAAAATGTTTTGGAGTTTGAGAGAATAGATTAACTTCAGACTGCCCTTTCATTACTATTAGTGTATAATTTAACAATAAACTACTAATCGAATGGCTGGAATTTAAGGTGATGGGAAGAAAATAAATTGTTGGCCATTAGAGTGGCTTGTTCAGTCATTGCAACTTTATAATTAGCCAGAGAGAATGAGAAACTTAAATAGTTCACTCATTACCCCAAGTTCCTTTTGGGGTAAAGAATCACTGGTTGTCTTCTGCCTCCAGCTTATGCTTTTGAAAGAATTTGTGTTAATTCATTGCTGCACAGTGTTCTTGGTGAAAAATAATGCAGACTTTAAGACAATTTAAAAAATGATTGATTTTTGAAAGTATTACATGTATTAGCAAGCTAGTGTTGCTTTGAAGAAGTTTGAAATGACTGATATGAAAACAGCTTGTGATAAGGATGGATTTGCTGTTGGAGAGCAGGCTCAGACAATGGGCTTTGTTCCTGCATGTTTATGCACTGCTTGCACTCATAAAAACGTCCCATTTTAAAGGCTTTGGGAAATCTATACTTGTATAAAATTAATTATGCAGAAAATGTTCTCTTGGTTAAGGAAGCTTACCTTTTTTGCTTATACCACCCATCTCCTGCTGTATTTCCATTTTTTTAGAGTAGTGCTATTTTTTCAACACTTCTCAAAGTGGTGTTGAGGTGAGCAGCAGCAGCATTACCCCAAGTACACGGTTCTTCACCTGGTGAAGAGATAAAGCTAGATACTTCTTACATGTTTATACTGCTCCTTGTTCCATAGTTCTGAGGGAAGCTCAGAATTTAATCCAGAAAATGTAGTGCTCTTGATGCTAACTTATGTTGTACATAATAGAAATTCTTAGGTTTGCCCTGAGAATACATTTTCACTTCTCTAGAGGTCTCAAGGTTTCTGTGCCTGAAGATGATTTACACAAATGCCAAGCAGCAGATATTTGTATTCTTTGGTTTCTCACTTGCCCTGCAGTGTCTGTAACTGCTGCTGAGGTTGTTGCTATTCCACATACACAGGGCTCATAACCAAACACAGTAATAGTTCATGTAGAGGTGGTAAGTGATGGTCCTCTGGAGGCTGCAAAGCTTGTTCAATTGATTTGTGCAACTGAGGCTCTGAGCTAAACTCCCTTTGTGATGTAAGCTCTGGTAATTTTTGTTTTGGAATTGTTCTGATACTGTGAAAAAGTCTTTTTTGGTGTGTTTTTTGTTCACTTTTTTCTGTTTGGGTCTGATGCAGACACAAATAATCAGAGATGGAATCTAGCAGGCTTTCAGAGTCATGCTTACCTTTGACTTACCTGATAACAGGTATGAGAAATTATTTTTCATTTTCATACGTTTGTACAAACCTCTGGCCTCAGTGCCAGCCATGTTTATTATTTGTACAATATTCCTCCATAGGGATTTTGCAAATTTGACTGTAAAATATTTTAACCCTGTAGCTGGGATGTGATGAGTTTTCTCAGTAGATCTAATTAAAACATTTGTGGTTGTCTGGCTTATTCTGAAATGCAAATATCATAATTTATAATTGAGAAAAGAATATTATGAGGGGATTCCTTAACCAGGAAAGCAGCATTATCTTGATGTAAGTTTTTAGGAGAACTTTAAATCACTCATTTAAAATAGACAGACTGTAGAAATTATTTGAATGAAAGTCTCCAAAGGTTCGGGCTCCTTGGTTTTCAGCTGAAGTGTTGTTGGATATAACTCTGTATTTGTGGTGTAATTTCACAATTGGCCTTTCTTTGTCTTTTGTCTGCTGGTGCACAACTTCAGCATAACTCAATTAATTCTGTACTCAGTGAAATCAGATTTTTCATTGATTTTTAATGCTAAATGTGTTTTCTTTCCTAGCAGGTAAAGACTTTTAAATGTACCAGTGCTGTGGGTTATGAGTGAGCTTTATAACTGTATTAATGGAAAGGCATAGAGTGGTTTCAGAAGGAAATATTTCTGTCTATTTGAGTGGTTTTGGTCAGAGGTCTGTGATAGTTTTAGCAGCTCTGCCCAGTCTTTGATTCAAGCAAGCCCTTGGGCACTTGGTAGAAATGTTATAAACATTTTAGTTTCAGTAAATATCTTAACTTTATTGCTTGGCTATGTAGTTGAGCATGGGCAAACAAGAGAAATGAACTTTGATTTTTTATAAAAATAACCCTGTTCCAATGTGTATTTCTGTGTTATCACACACAGTTCCTTAGGCATTATCCCATGGTCTGTTGGCAGCGTCAGTTTAAAAATTGACACTATTCTTGTTCTTATTCCCACACTTATGCATGGCACCCCTCAAAAAGCACAGCTTTGAGAGAGCTTTGAAGTTTTAGATCCTTATCCAAGGTTAGTTTAAATAAGCTGTGGTCAGCTTTACATTGCAAACACTTGTTCAGCTGTACTGATGCATGTATTTGTGGAGTCTGTGAACCTGAGCAGTGAAATGACGTGGGTCACTCTGGCTCTGTGCACTGAAACCCTTCCCAAATGTCCCCAGCACAAGAACACTGACTGCTGGTGGGACATGGGGATAGGGACTGCAGGGTGGGTGAGATGGGGAGATAAAGGGCTGAGTCTCCAGCTGGCCTGGCTGCCAAAGGCTGACTCTGCAAAATGGCCTGACGCCAGTCCGTGATGGAAAGTGGCTTTGTGTTTCAGGTGTAAAAAAACCTTATCTGAAGGTGTCTCCTGCTATCTGATGAGTTTAAGTGGTATGAGGAGAAAGAATCTCTAGGGGGGGAAATGCATGCTCTTTCATTCTATGCTTTATTGGAATTGGATCCATGCTGAAGAGAAGCAGTTTTTGCAAAGGAAGTCAGCATCAAGGAGCATCCCTTGATGGAGAGGGTACCTGTGAGGAGCTGCTAAAGCACTCAGAGGGCACTGCTGTAGTGGGTTGGCAGTGAGTTATCTGTGAAATACTAATTGTATCATTAACATCCTTGACAGGAGCAAACTGGGAGTACATACCACAGTCACTGTGAACAGTGAGACAGTTCAGAGGTGGGATGTGTTCCTGTTTGATTGCATCTGTCCATTGAAGAACATTTTCTTGTAGAATTAGGTGGAAATAGGTCTCATTAAAGGAGACAAATTAGCCAAAAGTGAAAGGAGCTCTCTGCTGGGTTCTGAAATGTAATGATTGGTTAGAAGCTGGCAAGAATCTATTCCTGATGTTATTTTGTTAATTGATACAGAGGTTCAACAGTGTGGATTGAACCAGGAGTACTTTTAGCTGAAGTAAGGGCCAGGTCTTTCTTGCCTGTCTAATTTGTAACCCTAGAGACATTATATTAGTTGTGTTAGGAGAGGTCAGTGAAGGAGACAGCGGGGTAATTACTGAGATCAAGGGAGGAAGTTGACGGAAAGAAACCTTCATGTTCACAAAGTTTAGAAACCGTAGCAGACAAAGATACCTTTTAACAATACAGTGAAGAAGTAAGAGCCAAAAGCAAACTCTGTCCAACCTATTGGGTGTTCCTCATTGATATGTGGTGAGGAGGGAATCGTGATTGTTTTCTGAATTGTATCTGTGTTTGAGGCTCTTTCTAAACTGGAACAGAGCTGGTGAACTCTGGAAGAAAGTTCTCGTAAGGTTTGTATTTAAGAGACTTGATGCAGAGGTAGGAAAGGCCAGGAATAAGCTGTTTGACATGAGAGTGAGCTAAGACTTATTCAGAGAAAATTATTTTCTTTTATACAATGTCTTCCAGTTTAATTTTGGTGGGGACAATACCAGTGTAGAAAAAAAAAAAAGAAAAACTGAGAAGAGCCATTTTAAAGTGATGATGTCAAGATTAAACTTAAATCTGAGACAATGCACATACCTACTTTACTTTTTTTCTGTCCTCATAGAGCTTGTAAATTTGGGTGGTTTTCCTTTAGAGTTTCATTTCCAGTTCAGTTGTTTTATAACTGATGGCAACATTTGTCATTTCATTACTCCTAGTAGTGATGACTTGTGTATTTGCATTGCTCTAACAGATGTCTTCTCTGTGCTGCCTGACATCTTCAAACAGTTGGTGTCAGGTACCTGCTTCCTACTTGGGTTTGCCATTGAGTGAAAGCTCTTAACATTTATTTTGCAAGCAGGCAGACTTGTCAACCCTTTCATATGTTTTCACCATACTTCACTGCAAATGAACTTGAGTATGGTTGTTCTAAATACACTAAGTAACTTACAAGTATCAGAAGAGTTGGGGTTTTTGTCTGTTGGGTTTGGTTCACAGATGTTAAATTTGCCTTTTTTCCCCCAGTAATGTCAGGTGATCTGTGGAATGTTGTAGTTGGGTGAAAAACAAACCTGCAGAGTTAAACATTCGTTATCAGTAAATAAAATAATTAAATGTGTCTTTTAAAATGTTGGCTTTTAACAGCTTTTCTTAATTTTTGGGAAGCTTCTGGTCACTACAGAATAATTAGCAAATGGCTATAAAAAGTAAAATGCTTGACTGTAAGTTGGGCCATCAGTACAACTCCATCAACTAACAGGAATTGTATTTTCTTTCTACATTTCATATTTGATCTTATGTAGGGAGTGATTCATGTTTAAATATATTTTCTCCTTAAAAACAGGATTCTAATAATGTTTAGTGCTGTAGTCTTAAACTGTAGTTTCTCACGTTAACAAGTTTTTTCATGTGTTTCCACTTGCTCACAGGGATCAGATGGGTCATTGTGAGAAGCTCCTGTTATCTAAGACTGTGGACAGTGGAATGAAAATGCTGTGCACTGCAGGTTAGGGAATTCATTTGCAGCAGAGAACCATAGGGAAGAAAGCTGGATCCACTCCAACTCAGCAATGAATGTGTTGGGGATGCAGGATGCTTTCACTGCAGCAGGGGAAGGCAAAGTGAAGATGGCAGTAATTCATGATGACATCTCCTTCATTCTGCCCTCTGTGAATGGGGATTCCTCTTTTATTTATTGAGAGTTGTTGTTGCTAGGCTGGGGCAATACAAAATTTAAATTGCTAGATGTCAAAGGTGCCTTTTCATGGTGAGTTTTGGTATTACTCTCTAGTGGGATGGGTTAAACTAGGAGCTGCTCCCCAAAGTTCATACATAGAAAAATTCTGTTACTTTTAGAAAGTGGAATCTCATGAGTTGCACCCCCAGTTTGTGGATGACACCAAGTTGGGTGGAAGAGTTCATCTCCTCAGCAGAGGGATGCGGACAGTCTGAAAAGCTCAGCCTTTGGATCTGTGCAAGATGGACTGGAGGGAAAACCATAGAGAGGCTTTGGATCTCTTATGTGAAACAACTGTCTGGGCTCTGAAGCCAGGACTTCTGTGTGTACATTGAGAACCTGTTTGTTACATCAGAGAGGACACCACCTTAGTACTGGATTCTTTTGTTAAAGTAGCCCATAAAACCCTAAATATTTGCTAATTGCTTTAATTACAATAAAATCAGCCTTTATTTTTGGCATTAATTTTTGTTCATCAGTGACTTCTGATTGCCATAATGTGATGTTGAAGGAGTTCTGGAACTTACCAAGCTAAAAAAGGTAACAAAAAATGTCATGGACTTACTTAAATGAGGAGGCTGAAATATCCATTCAGCTCATGGTGATGCTGTCATAGATTACATTGCCTTAGCTGGATTTTACTGATAATTCAAAACATGGCTGTTAAAGAGGTACTAAACAGCGCAGGAAGTTACCTTCCTTTGAAGAAGTCTTGCAAAAGACCTCAGAAAGGTCTTATTACATTTAATGTTGTAGAAGAACAGCATAAATTTCATTGATGACATGTACAAAAAGGTAGATTAGTTTGCCTTTTGTTGCTCTAAACTTATGTTTCATAGTATAAGGAAGATTAATTTCTTGGTACTTTTGGGTACCTATTCAGGAAGCTAATGCAGCAATTGATGTTAGCTTTATGCTCTAATTATTTAATATATGGGTAATTACTGATGGGCCAAAAATAAACCAACTTTTTGTCCTCTACTGTGTCTACCTACATACGTTGTCTCACTATCACTCGTCTTCCCTCTCAAAATGAAATTTAAGTGCTGTCTGTTATGTGAAACTCTGAGCTGTGTTTTCCAGGAAATTAGGAGTTTGGAGTAAATCCCAAAGCAGAATCTCTGCAGTGGCTGCCTGTGCTCCTGTAAAGCCTCCGCAGAGCACCTGGAACAAAACTCTGCACATCCCAGTGTGCAGATAAACCAAAAGATAACAGATAAAGCCACCCAAAGAGGCATTAAAATCCAGAGGCTTTTATGTAGAAAGATGGATCAAGTGAAAGATTTACTACTTCAATTCCAACTAATTGATTTCTGTTGCTTAAATTGGAGCAAAATTTCAGTGCTGCCATGTATCCAAACCCATTTGTTATTAGCTTACAAAGCAGAATACTGTAATTAAATAAATTGAATGTTTCTTGAAGCTCTTCTAAAGAAAAGACTAATTTGCTTACAATGCCTTGGATAGTCTGTCTAAATTGGCTGGCATCCTTCCAGTTTTAAAGCATCTGAGATCTGAAATTATTATGGGAGCAAATATTCCAGATTTTTAATGTAAGTTACTCTGCTCTGGGTGTCATAAGAAAACTGGAAGAGGGAAGTGATGGAGAATTGTTGGTTTGGGTTTTTTTCTTCTGTAGGACAATAAAATAAACCCTGTAGAACAACAGAGAGTTTGGGAAATTGTACATCCTGAAACAGCAAAAGCAATTTACCTTGTAGAAATCTTTCAGTATTTGTACATTTTATATCCAAGTTCCATCAACTGTTCTTTCCTAATCTTCCTGTATCCCTGCTAGACGAGGCAGGAAAAGATGCCCATCTTTTTAATTGGCTTTTTCACTCAGCTCTCTGACAGAATAATCAGCTGCCCGTGTGAAGGATACAGACAACTGCTACTGGAGATGGAGCTATTGTGATTTATCTCCACTGGAACGTGTATATTAAAATTCTAATTAATTTAACTTAGCAGTACTGCACATATTACCAAAAATACCTGACTCAAAGTTTGGCATACATGGCAATGTCTTGGTAGATCTTGGGTGCTCTGGAGCAGAAGCATCTAGAGATTATAGGAATGTTGAAGAAATTGGGAAGAATATTAAGTGTCTTTTAAGTGGGAAGAAAATAAATTATATGCTTAAACATTAGTATATTGTAAAAAGTTGAATTATCTTCGTTGCATCATCTTGCCTTTAGTTGCAATATTTAAGTGCATTAAGGTAAAAAATTTCATGATGCTTGTAATAATTATGAGATGATTTAGACAGAAACTTAGAGCTTTTTAACAGGTATAATGATTAGGAAAACAGAGCAAAACCATGGAACAGTTGCTTACCAGCTGTGAGTGCTCTTTCTTTATTCTCTTTGTGTAAAATCTTCTTTGAGACTCAGGAATTTTGAATATGTATATAGGTGGTTATATAAGGGAAATTCAATCTCTCTTGTAGCTGCTGTCAAATAAGATTGCATTTAAAAAATAATCCACTGAAGTAAAATAAAATTTAGGGAGCAAAGTTTTTTAATATGGCTTTTCCTCTTATTCTGTGTAGCATTTTAGGGGAAAAAAAGTAAGAGAAAAATTGCATTTCCCCATATTAAAGTTGGTTGGCAAGTAAAATAAATTGGAATATCCTGTCCTAAAATAAAATGTAATTGGATTACTTACAGTCTGATATAACCAGATTTGAGTGTTCTTCTCAGTTTCCTGCCTTAATATTTCTCTGCATTTTGTGAAACTTTTGTAAAATTTTAACTGGTAAGATTGCTTTTTACCACTATATCTCTCCAATGCAAAAAGGCCTTTACAAACTTTGATTAATTCTCTGAAAACAGGAATCTGGCTTTTTCATCCTGATGATAAAGACCAACTTGTATTGCACTAGTTATAAAGTGAGAGCTACAGGCAAAGCACCTGGTCTCAAAATAGATCAGTAATAACAGATTTGAAACACTTCATGAGTGACTCATGCCTTTCTACAATGTAAATGTTTTTATCCTCAGTTTCAGTCTTTGCTCTGTTGCTTTGGGTGGGAGCTGGGTAGTTTAGGAGTTGTTTCTCTTAGGAGGCTTACTTTCAAAATACTTTAGTTCCCAGGTAGATTCAGCTAAATATTAGTGAGAGAAGTATACTCAATACCACGAATTAAGAAATGGAAGGGGCATAGGAAACTTGCTATTATTCTCTTTTTCTGACCCTCAAGTGTCATGCCAGTTTGGATGTGATTGTTTGTCTAACTTCCTGTTGTCCTGGAGGGAGAGGTGGTGAGTGTTCTGCAGCCAGGGGTTCAGGGTGCTGCTGCTGCAGCAGGGTCTGGGCATCTCTGCTCTGTTCTCTTCCAGCATTTGAACTTCAGTTCTCCTTGCAATGACCCCAGGGAGTTGTTAAGGTTGGTTTTTCCTGCAGTTCCTACAAGGGGAATCTCTTTGGGTTCTAAGGGATCCTCTTGCCCCACTGATCCTGGCAGTACAATGGGGAGGTTTCATCTCTTAAATCAGGTATTTTGTGTCAGTGATTCTAGTTTTCTTTTCTTATCTCTTCTCATACCTGCTGGCCATGGTCTGTGTTGTGATGCCCTGGAGGGGCTACAGGGCATTTGATTTTCAGTCTTATATCTAGAGAAGATGGTTACACTTCCTCATGTGTTTTAACTGTATGAGATGGAGTTTTTGTTTGTTTTTTACAACTTTATTGAAATGAAACTTATGTCATGACATGTTTGCAAAAAATGCTTTATTGTGAAACTGTTTTAATGGTTAGCACATCAAGTACCTTATACCAGTGTGTAATAAATATTGCTGATCGTTAATTTATTCCCTTATTTTGGATGAAGACAACTGTAATTACAGCCTTAATGTTAAGATTATTTTATGGCAACAGCAGGTGCAGCAGTCTGTGGAGAAATTGCAGGAAATGTGGATCATTCTTTCTAGCTAAAGTGTTTTTTTTCTTTTTTTGATGGGGAACATATTAAAGGGGCAGGTTTCTTCAAAATTCCTGTTTTCTATTGTTTTTTAAATTCACGTGAAAATAAGCCAGTGAAGTGTAGATTTAAGGCAATTCTTTCTGTTAAACAATTTTGTATAGACAGATGTGGTGGTAGTTGTTTGAGAAATACTTTAAATAGAATGTGGATTCTGTAAATAGCGGAAGAAGCAGAAGACAAAACATCTTTATGAAAGCACTCAGCCTTTTTCATGCTCTCAATCTACCTTTATTATGTTAATTAAATTCTGTACAGTTCCCAGCAGGGGAATGTGAAAATTATCTTTTCAAATAAATGAATACAGATTATTTACTGCATATCAAGAAACTGCTTGTAGGTCTTTGATCATTGTCCTGGTGCAGAGGTAGATCAGAGCAGTTATTAAAGCTCTAATTTGTGTGGTGGCCCCTTATCCTCCTGGTGTCTGGGGGATGAGGTGGTTGGTGAGTGTGCCAGCCCTTGCCCACTGGGGATTCAGGTGTGTAAAGTGCTTTAGATTACCAGGATGAGCTTAAATGATCCCAACATAACTCAGTTTCTAACAACTGCAAGGTGCCCTGTCAGGTGCTCTTTGTGGGAATAAGGGGAGTGTGTATTGTTGGGGCTGGTGAGAGGAAATGGAATAAGTATAATTCACTTCTAGTTTATTTACTGATAGGTACAGATAGCTGGAGGTAATGAACTCTTTGTCATGCCTCCTCATCAGAAGTCCCATTAAAGTAGTCAAAGTGAACTAATCTGAGAAACAGTTCCAGGAAAACTACAAAGAGTGCAGTTTGCTGCTCTTGGTTCTGTGCAGTATTCTCCTCTTGTTTTCACTGTGTATATGAAGACCATGAGAGCTAAACACTGCGTTTTCTGTCTTAATTGGTTGGTACCTCACTAATAAAGTCTATTTTAGAGGAAAAAATGTTTTCTGTGCAAACAGTATATATGGTATCCTGTGTTTTGCTTCAGGATAATGTTTTGAACATCATAAACCAAATCATGGATGAATGCATTCCACATGAACGGGCCAATAGAGACTTTTGTGTGAAGTTTCCAGAGGAAATTCGCCATGACAACCTTGCAGGACAGCTTTGGTTTGGAGCAGAGGTAGGTCTGTTACACCTCTGTTCTTTAGGATTAATAGACACCTTTTTTGTTGTGTAAAGCCACAAGAACCTTTTCAGGCTTTTCTGAGAGAGGTCCAAAAAGGAATTACGGGGCAGAATAAACAAGAGAACTTGCTCTGGGGCTGCTCAGAGAAATGGGGTTCTTTAACTTTGGTTTTGGTTGGGCTAAGAACATACCAGGTTATTTTCATAATTCTGTGTTGTCAGTATTCTATAGTGAAAAACTTTTCTTTTGTGGGTTAGCATCTGAGTGATGTTTTTGTTTTTGTTTTTTTTTTCTGATCAGCCATCTTGTGTTTCGAAGATCTTACAAACAAATAAAAGTGTATTATGGAGTTTTAACGGGACAAAAGTTCATCTCCAACAAATAGAAGTGCATGCTGTCACTTTATTTTAATGGCTCTGTTATGCTATAATTCATCCTAAATATTCAACCTCAGGCTGTCATTTGTTGCACATAGCTTCCTTGTTTAATGTGTATGCCAAAAATACAATAGTTCCTCTGCAGAACACTCAAGTCCACTATTCTTCTCTTACCTGGTTTCTCTCAAAGACTTGCTTCTAGAGCAACCTGTGGGAACAAGGAATTATTGTAGTGAATAAGCTTCTGTTATTTAACCGAAGGAAGCCTGAAGTGTCAAAACAATATACAAGATATTTATTTATTAGTACTGATGTCTTTGGCTAAAAAAAGTAAATCATTGTGGCATCTTTAGTGATAAACTCGTCACTTTACTGGCCTTAAGGTGACACCATGGATTTGTTGAGACTGGGGTTAGTCCAGGCATCCCACCACACGACGGCATGTTGTGGTCTTATTGTCAGTGTTGCCTCTCCTGTATTTGAAGCAATCCTTGGCCTCCTGTTAATATCCTTTTTTTTTCCCTCTACCAATTTCTCCTTTCTTTTTCGAGTGCATGTTCTCCATCAAGATTTCCCATCTTGTTCAGTCCGATATGCCTCCATATATTCTGTTCCTGAAACTTGCTTTGACACTTGTTAATTGTGGGCTCCTCTGAGTCAGAGAAGTCAGATAGAATTTACAAAATTAATTTGGTATGTCAATGCTTTGTAATCCTGTCCTAAGTCTTGTTTTATTCACTGCTGTGTTATATGAGCTAAACCTGTTTCCAAATCCAACTTTCCCTGTGCAACCCTCAGGCTGGAGAGACCTGTTGGTTTCAGGGAAAGGAACATATGCAGTGGTGATGTAATGCCAACTCCTACTGCTATAGGCACTGTCCTCCTGTAAATTCATGGAGCAAGAAGGTTGTGTGAGCTTTATGAGTACACACTTCTGTCCTTGTCAGTACAATCACTGAGTTATCAGGCTGAGAATCCCTCTCAGCAGGTAACACTTACTCTATCCATACTTCCCACAAACACTGCTTTGGCTGATAAGAAGTAAGAACATGATCTTCTCTGAGTGCTCTCAAATCAATGCATCAGACTGCTGAGAAAGGATCCCTTCTGGGATTGCAGGTTCCTCATACTGTGGCTCCCATCCACAGGATGCCTGGGAGAGGGGAGTGATACAGCTGCAAATGGAGATTTTAAAAAGGGGAAAAAAAACCCCGTGATCTTTGAGAGCAAATTTGTATTTTCTCAGTTAGCAGAAGTATTTCTATTAATGCAGTAGGTGTGATTTATATTGGTGCTCATTGTCTTCCAAATGTAACCATAAAAGAAGAAAGCCAGCAGTTGTGTTTAGTGGCAAGATTTTAAAACAAGTTTTATTAATGTGTTACAGTCAAAGTCTACTGTTAATGTCTTTTTCAGCTGGTCAGAGAGAGTCCATGTAAAGTGCCTGGGGCAAGGAGTCTTAAATAGTTGTTTTCCAGATACTGGAAGGGAAGAATCACTCAGTGACCTGATTTTTGTATATCATCATGATTTCTGTGGGAAGCAGGATACTGGCCTAACTGGATTCCTGTGTGATAGCCAGTGTGAGCAGTTTTGCTGAAAAAGACATTGCAGTTGAATTTGTTCTTTTTATAAGCAAGAGATTTATTTTACAATAAAAGAAAAAATCCAGATCAAAGCCCAAATCAAACCAGTCCAGGGACTGTAGTGTTGCCGGATTCCCATATCTTTTATCTAAGGAATCTGTGTGTGCATAGAGGATCTATGCTACTAATGTTTATTGCCTAACTGGTGGGAGAATCACTTTACTTCTTCTGTCAGCACTGTGGTCACCCTGAGTCATTCTTGTACTTTAACCTTTTTCTTTCCTCATCTCTCCCTGGCTGAGCTGCTCCCTAACCTTTTCTGTGAAAGCTTTTGACTCTTGACGTACCAGCCTTAAATCTTTCACTTATTTAATAATTTGCAGCCAACGGGGGCTAAGTACTGTCCTTGTTCAAAAGCACATCTTATTAAATAGCACATCTTGTGCTTCATTTTTGATTATTAGAAGTATTTTTACTTTGTAAAAACTAATATTTTATCTCTTCATGTCTTTCATAGTGTTTGGCTGCTGGTTCAATTATTATGAATCGTGAAATTGAGAGTATGGCCATGAGGCCCTTGGCCAAGGACCTGACCCGAAGCCTGGAGGAAGTCAGAAATATCATCCGTGACCAGGCCTTAAGGGATTTGAACCTCTACACAGAAAAAATGAAAGATTCCCTCAAGCATTTTGATGTCCTTTTTGCGGAGTTTGAATTAAGGTAAAAGAGATGAAGTAATTGTGTTGTGAGCCATGTCTTAGCCACTGCAGCTGGTTTTTGGCTTGTTGGCTTTTGGAAATTGACTCTTTCACTCTATATTCTTTGAGTGGAAAGAGGACGTAATTTTTTTGTCATTGTATTTGAATTCTTTAGTAATTTGTGTATTGTTAGATTTCTCCTTCCAGTGTAGCAATAATAAAAACTAAATAGCTTTTTAGCAATCAACATTTACTCTCTCCAACTAAACTATAGTCCCCCATTTGCATACTGGCATATGGCATTTGAGGGAGAATTTCCAAGACACAAAAGGAAACCATAAATCTCTTAATGTTTTCTTTGTCAGAGAAAAGACAACAAATAGATGTTTAAAAAGAAAAGAATGATAATGAATATTCTAGAGACAGAGGTTTTGTTCTCTTGTGCTTAGTGGTACAAGCAAGATGTACCCAGTGAATTTAGGAAGGCAAATTGAATTCTGATGGAGGAAGTGCTTTTACATGAACCATAATTAACCACAGGAAATCACTGATTTGAAAACTTGTGATTGAAAAATAACTTTGAGGTTTATAGCTTAAGTAAAAATAACTTTTTGGGGTGATGCTATTTTGCATCAAGGGTCACATTGACCAGTCTGGCACTGTGCTTTAGAGTGTAGCCAGCTACCTGGCTGTGTGTTAGATGTTTGTGGTGCTGGCCACAGACAAGATAATGGGCAGGATTATCTATGGATCTAATATGACACAGTCACTGCTGCCCTTAGCAGCAGAACATGTTTCTTAGAATTGGGTAGTCTTTTAATATTTCTTGGCAATCATCTATAGACTGTCATGTCCCACTTCACTGCTTGCCCTTCCTCAAAGTTGTTTTTCTCTTGAGTTCTTTCAATCAGGTAAGCAGGTTTTTTCTGATTAGAAAAGGCATCATTATTCTCTTACACTGAAAACAGTTTAATTGAAAATGTTGTCTAAAAACATGTTTTTAAGTGTAGGTTTGAGTGCAGACACCAGTGACATCAGTAACTGGTTCTTGGCAGTGTCTGTGCAGTTTTTGGCCTGTCAATGCCACTCTCTGAGTACAGCATTTTTCTTCACCATTGTTTTGCAAACAGCTTCTTCCCTTTCTGTGTTACTTGTATTCTACAAATTACCAATTAAGTAGCAGAATGACAGAAAACCACCGAAATTCTACCAGTGTTTCTTACCTTGTTGAATTAGTGCTTTTGCTAGTAATTCCACACAGAAATGAGGCCAAATTTTAGGTGTCATAAACTGTGTCATCTGGGTAACTGAATTTTACTCATCTAATTTCAGGTAAAATTGTTATAGATAAAATGTTTGTTTTAAGTCAGATTTTTTTAATTGAGGAAATGCAGAGTAAACTATTCTGTCTTTAAGATGGGACAGTAAAGATCCTTCCAAGGCACTGTGCCACACAGTAAAGGGTTCTGATAGCTAAATGTGCTATCATAATTACATCATTGTATCATAAATGTGCAATATAATTATAATATTTCTAAATTACTGCTGACTTCCGCTGCCTCAATTCCACTACAGTAAGTAATTTGGCTGTGTTTCTCATAGATTCTTACACAGTACATTTTTCATAGTGAGTGCTGTTGAAATAAATACAAATTGGTGCAGGAAATCATCTTAGGTTTCTAAGATGATTTCTCCTATGTTTGGTTTATTGTTAAAGCACGTGAAACAGTGGTACATTATTTTATATTTTTTGTAGTTACGTGTCAGCCATGGTACCTGTGAAGTCTCCAAAAGAATACTATGTACAGCAAGAGGTTATTGTACTGTTCTGTGAAACTGTGGAGAGGTAAGTTAAGGACTAGATCTTTATTTTTGTGTTTGCTTTGCCTGAGTTTTTATTGAAGTACACTAACTATTAATATTGAAGAATTGTCATAAAACACCAGGTATTTTGCATTTCTAGTAACTCTCCAAATTCAAAGGTTTTAAGCATGCTTGGCAGGCACAAAACAATGGTTTTTTGTTTTCTACATTAAAAAAAATACAAAACAAAACACAAGAGTTAATAATCCAACAAGAACTGTATTGCTGGTATGCCTAGTTACAGATGTGTACATGAAGACTCAGCATTTAAATAAGCTTAGTCTGTTCAAGGCATCAAGACTTAATGATGTTTCATGCAAGAATACATGGGGAGATGATTCAAATAATCTGTGAACCTCCAGTGATTTTCATAAAGAACTCATAAAAGCTCTTGAAAATCTCAAAGGACTGGTCTTTGACTCTATGTGTATGAAGGGAGAATGATGAAAGAAATTCATTCAGCAGTCCATAGGTTCTTCTAGAAGTATAAGGTGCCAAGAAAAGTGTGAATTTGTAATATACTGTGTTGAACAGCTTTTTTTCTTCTCCCTTGTGACAGATTAAGTAGCCTGCAGATGGGCAGTAGAGGGGAGCAGCATGTGAAATACTCAGCCTAAGTGAGGTTTTGAGCAGTGCAGCACTGTTCTTAGGAAAGAAATTAATGTATCATGTTCTGTGTAGAATTATTAGATACCAGTTGACTTAAGAGGCCCTTAGGATAAGTGTTGGTTTCACTGTCACGTCAGGAGAGCTTGGGAAGAGGACCCTGGGTCTGGTGTGGTCGATCCTTTCAACAAGAAATGGAGGAGTGGAGAGCACACTACCACAATCTGTACATGCCACCAAGATCAGAGGTGTTTCAGGCATTTTGGGGACAGGATTACAACTCAGAAAAGGTCACAAGTAGGAGGAATTACCTTCCATCAGTCAGGGAGCCACCACACATGCACATACTCACCTGTGGCATACACATGTGGAGCATCTCTCTTAGGAGGAGAGGCCGGGGGAGCTGGTCCTGTTAGAGAGACAGGACTGAGGGGATCTGATCCATGCACACAAATATCTCAAAGGTGTGTGTAAGAGGATGGTGCCAGACTCTCTTCCATGGTGCCCAGGGACAGGACAAGGAGTACCAGCCATAAATTACAACAAAAGAGGTTCACACCAGCATGGGGAAGAATTTCTCTACTTTGAGGTGGCAGAACAGTTGCCCATGGAGGTTGTGGAGTCAGTCTCCATCTCTGGAGACATTCCAAACCCATCTGGATGTGTTCCTGTGTCACCTGGACTGGGTGATCTCCAGAGGTCCATTCCAACCCTGACAGTTCTGGGATTCTGCATTTGCCCAGTAAGAGGAAAAAGATGGTTTCTTACTTGTAGCTTCGGGAAATCTGTCTGGGCTGTAGGAAGGAACAGGGAGTGAGGATGGGCGACACACCAGTGTGTCCATCCACTCTTGGCACCAACCAGGGTTTGCTTTGTGGTTGTGTCCCATCCACCCCCAGCAGTACTGGCTGGAAAATGCTGACAAGGAATAAGAAAAAGTTATTTCCATTCTTTTGGGGATCAAAAGCAGGACTCATGTGCAGTTTTCACTACAATCTTACACACTGATGTGAACAAGTCAGAGAAGAAATTTGAGGGTGTTATGAAACATATGGTGAAATCTGGAAATTGTGAAGCAGCCTGGAAAATATAGCAAAATAAAAAATCCAAGCAAAATGAGATTTAGCTTAAAAGGGGCTTAAGACATTTGAGAAGTTATTTGAGGACAGTGAAGTCTCCCCGAAATATTAAATCCCTAGACTTCAGTAAGTTATTGTGTAGAACTGGGCTGTTCGTGGGTGGTGTTTTAGGTTTTTTATTAGTCAAGGGGGAGATTGACCTTGATAATTAGAGCAATTTGTATTTGAAAATGAAACCAAGTACTTTCTGCTATTACTTTAAAAATGTTTCTTTTATTTGAAAAATTGCCAGCACCAGTGGTTTTCAGTGTCAAGCTGAAGCTTGACATGAAATAGTAAATAGAGCAAATTTCATAAAAGTGAATTGTGTTTTGAATGACTATAAAAGCTTTAAATGCTTAAAGGGTTTTTTTCTTGCATTTATGTTTTTATTGTACTATTTTTTTCTTTAAAGCAGAGACTTAAGCAATCAGTTATATACATAGTGGTTTAGATAGTACAAACCCAGTGCATAATACTGTTAAATACTGTTAGTTTGGTTTGGCTTATAACAATTTTTTCAGATTTTTCCTTAGTGAAATGTGTTCTTCAAGACTTTGATGTCTTACTAAGTAATATTATTCTTCTGCTTAGAGCCTTAAGGCTTGGATACCTCACTCAAGATATGATAGATGACTATGAACCAGCTTTAATGTTTACAATTCCAAGATTAGCCATTGTATGGTAAGTAATTTTTAACTGCTCTCTGCTCTGCCTCATTGAAAGGTTTATTGAAGATTAGAAAAGCTGTGTTTAGAATTTTGATGGTCTGTCTTTCACCTGATTTTGCTTTAACTTTAAAAAAAATTAAAGGGGAGGATTGTTTTGTTCTAAATCATTACCAGTTTAATGTAGAATAGCAAGACAAAAAAAAGAAAGATGGTAGATCTCGAAATAGAGCAGGCAGGAACAATTGACCAAGCATCCTCCAGCAAAATTTAAAAATTGGGAACATCAGTCTTTGTAATATCATGTTCTTAGAAATATCTGTTGAAAGCACATATTTTGTGACACTCAAAAATAGGATGACATAAGGATACAAGTCTTGAAAACTACACATTTTCAATTAAATGTGTGTGTTTTTTCTCAATGACTCTAGGTTCAGAAGGAGTTATCATGGCAAACTGCATTGTAACTGTTGAGTTAGGCTTAATTCTCTTGAAGGGAAGTGTTAACATGTGTAACTTTTGTGTAGATTTGTGCCTTGTATTGACCACTCAACTAAACTGACAGTGGTTTTGCTTCATCCAGTTTTTGCAATATTGAACAAATCAGATGCATTTTTCCTAATGAGTCTTCATGGTTTACTAAGGCAGCAGTTTCTCTGGAGTAAAGCCAGCATATTTTTAATATTTTACCATTGTGAATGTTTTACAGTTAGCTAATATAAGTAGGATAATTGAGGGAAATAAAAACCCTCAGATCCTGAGTGTAATACACTTCTCCTCAGGAAATCCCTGTGGCCTGTTGTTCCTGTTAAATGGTATATTGTCTCTAACTGTCATTCTAAAAATAATAGCAGTAATAATCTGATTATTGGAAGACAACAGGAATGTGAGAACTCAGTTCGAAGCTGCTGGAAGACGCAGTGAAGGAGAACACATCAACACAAACTGGAAAACCAGGGCTCTCTGGCAAATAGATCATGTCTATCCCAAACTACAAAGAAGGATAGAGAAGAAGAGAATTATCTACTGATAAGAAACTAAATGACTGTCATGAAATATCACAGAGCTCTTTCAAATGTTGCACATGTACAGAAGCCATTTCATGATATTTTTATTTTTTTCTGTAGTGCCACTTTCTAGCCCACTTTTTTTTTTAAATTTCTTCCAAGAGTTAAATTCTGGCAAGCAAACTGCCTGAAAGCCAAAGGAGCAGTGAGTTGCATCAGGTAGAAGTTTGAGTAGAGTAGCCTTGAGTTTTCACTGAGCAGAGTAGTAACATTTGCTTATGCAGAACATAAGAGTCAGCAATAACTGCTTCACTTGGTGGCAGCCTGCTTGTTGAAGCTTGGCAAGCATAGAGAAAAAGATAAAATTATGTAACCCTGGCAACAAGATAATTTGTCTTAAGCCACAAAAAAAAAGTGACTTGCAAAGAAAGCAACTTTTTCTGGCTCCCCTCTCCTCTTCCCTGCTCTTGCCCTCAAAACCTTAATTCCCTAGTCTTTTTTTTTTTTATACTTCAGGGAAATTCATATAGCTGCTGACAGCAGCTCTGCTGCTGTGTCTCCAAGAGTCTTTGGTGGTCACACAGGTGCTTGCTAGGGAGGGGCTGGGGACCAAAAGACTTTGACTTGTGTTACTGTGGGTGATTTGGGTGCTGGATAGCTCTCTGGAGCAATATGGAATTTGAGTTTAAGGAAAGGAACATGCCTTTGAAATATCTTGGGTAACAGAGCACTGACACTATGGACAGGAAAGGGAAAATGGCCTTGGAAAAAGAAAACTGATGAAATCTCAGCTGTGAGAATGGGTTGCCTTTGGGAAACATACATTGCTTTTGCAGTGGGCACAGGATGAAATAGTTTTAGGCAAAGTGAGATAGTTTTAAGCAAAGTGGTGCCTTTGGGAATCCTCTCAGACCCTGTATGGTGTGGCACAGCAGATCTGAAGGTGAATTTTGTTTAATCCATGGCACACAAACAGGTTTGGGCAGTGATGATTTGGTCAGGAGGGGCTGTTGAGATACCTACAGTGAAATACCTGCAAGCTCTCAGGATTGTGAATTTACCTCTTTCCAGGGAAATTTGTACAAGTGCTGAGTTGATTTAAAAGCATGGTTTCTTCAAAATGTGTTTTATGTGATTAGAAAATCTGTTTTCTTTTTTTACCATATGTCAATACCATGTTATATTTATCTTGGAGGTAGAAAACTAGGAGCTCAGGAGTCAGCTTCCTTACCTGGAAATTATAGACTGGAAAGGAAATGCCATCTGCAATATCTCAAATCAGTGGCCCTTCCCCAATGTACTTGATAATAGGTTTCCTTTGTGGGGTTTTCTTTGTGGGTTTGGGGTTTTTTTTGTGTTTTGTTTTAATTCAGCTGCAGCATTGAAATAAATGTCTGTTCTTCCCTTTATGCTTCCATTGCTTTTTCTGCCATGTTTAAGAAAGGGGAACAGAGTGGAAGGGATCTTTTTCCTGTTACTTTAAATAGCATCTAATTCTAGCTGTGGGTGAATAAGACAAAAATAAGATAATGAGATGTAGTTAAATGTTGTTCTAATGCTTATGTACAGTTGCTTTTCTGACTATTCAGTGGTTGCTCTGTGTAATAAAATTTTCATTTGTGTGTGTTCATGCATGTGTTTGAATTACAGTGGCCTTGTTGTCTACTCCGAGGGACCATTAAACTTGGACCATAAACCAGAAGATATGTCTGAGCTCTTCAGACCTTTTCACACTTTGCTAAGAAAAATAAGGCAAGTAATAAATGATAGTTGTAATTGCTTCTCTTCTGAAGTGAAAATCAGAGTCCTGAAAACTCCTAAATGCTTAAGAAAGTGTTTCTGTTTGCTATGTCAACCATAAACAGCATTTTCCTCTCATCAGCCTGATATACCCATGAAATAACTAAATGTAGTTTTTCATTTCATACTAGTTTTCTGAACTTTTAATCTCTGCGATAGTTTTTTTGGTTTTTTTTTTTTTTGAGTATCATTTTATAGCATTTCACATTTTCCTTCTGGTTAGATGATGCCTGAAGTACTAAAGTTAGAGTTTATTTTTGGGAGATTCTGTTTCTAATTAGCATCCATGTTTCTGCTTAACTGGGCTTATTACATTTTCTTGTTATGCTATGATGCAATACTCAGATAATTCTTAACCTAATAGAAATGACTATCAGTTTTTCATATTGTAAATTTGTTTTTTACAGGATGAATCACTTTATATTTCTTTCCATAATGCTTCAGTGTGGGTTACCCATTGGAGATGTGGGCTATGGCTCAAGTTTAAAGAACATTAAAATCTTGTTTTCTTAGCTGAGGTTTTTAGGAGACTGATCTGTTACTTTGGAGAAATTGAGCTGTATCTTTAAAGGATCTTTATGTTCACTCTTCAGGTATTCTATCTGGGTGTTAAAAAAATTTCATAATCCATTACCCCTGTTATTTTCTCATAATTCAGATTTATAGACCAACTGCAACTTTTGTTCCTAGAAATCTCTAGAGGTAATTTGAAAGGTTTGGGTTTTTTCCCTGTGTCCAATTTTCAGCAGTTTATTGCCTTCCCTGGATGTCATGGTGGCAGTCTGATACAAGAATAGTTTTCACATAGTTTATATCCAGATTGATCGCCTCTCATCCCTTAGAGGTGAGGCATCTCCTGAGGGAGAATGTGAGCTCTGTCAGGGGTGGTTCAGAGGGGAGCTATTTCTAAAGTTAGCCTTTATAAATACCTAGACCACATCCTTGTGTGTCCCTTGAAAGCTTCCTAGTATTTTTGTCTAGAAGTCTTATTTTTAGGTACATTAGTGATATTCATATTGAAATCTGAGAATTAAAATTGACAAATGAACATGTTTGGTTTATTGGGGTTTTTTGAGTAATTATGGTATTTTAAAACACTGGGTTAAGAATAACAACATGAACTGAGGGGCAAAACTGAAGTTAGAAGGAGGAAAAAGCTTTATTGGTACTGAAGCTTGAAAAGTCCATGAAGTTCACATTAAAATGCCTTATTCCCAATATGTGGCTATTGCAGATATTTTCCCCAGCATTCCACTTGCTGTCTAAAGCCAAAAAGATATTTAAAAGCTAATATTCTTCTCATAATCTTTATTTTCTGCTTTATTTTCCTCATATTCCACAACGTGGAAAATGAAAATCAATGAAGTCAGTGTATTGCTCAGCCCATTTAATTTTCATTTAATTTTCATTTTTTACTGAATGTAGCTCTGGGATTGAAAACAAATGTGTAAAATCCTTGTTTGTTCAATAACTACAGTTTTCAATGCAAACTTTAGAAAATAGAAATCTTTCATATTCAATTTTGTCTAAGTTCTGATATACTTTAAGACTTGTATTTATTCTGTAAAGGAAAGGGAACATTAAAAAATGTGACTTCAGTTGTCTAGGAGACAAAGTTGGCAAAGTGTTCTTACTGAGATAACATCTATCAGAGCAAAAATTCAAGCAAGAAGTAATATGAAATTCCATGTCTGGCAGTCTCTGAATTGAAGGAACTCAAATAGTGGCAAGAACTGAGCTCAGAAAGATCCTTTAGTAATAATCTTGAATGGAAAATACATTGAATGAAAATAACAATGAGATGCAAATAAGTGTGCTGTTCATACAGAGTAATTGAATTAATTTTAAAAGTCCCTAAGCTGTGTAGGGTTTTTTTTTCCTTATCAGTATTTTTTTTTAACTCATCAAGCTGCAATCCATACTCTGTGAGAAGGTTCTTAGAAACCTATGAAGAAGCTGGAATGATATTTGATACCAATACTTCTGCTCCCCAACAGAGGAAGAGTGTTTTTCCCTGGAGTCTTTCTCCAGTCTCCAGCACCAACAGTTAAGACATGAAAATAGATTCAGAAGTCTTCTGTTAAAAACAGCTGCATTTTGTATTCCAGTTGTGTGCCTGCTGTAAGAATATAGAACCTCTTACTGCAGGATGTGATCACATCCCAGTGAATTTCTCTGTTAATTTCTATAACTTTTTAGCCAACTAAGTATTTTAGCTCATGGAGTAACATCATAGACAGAGCTGATTATTTTGTAGGATTACAGGTAATTAATTTTAAACTGTATTGTCCTAAAATATCCATAAGACAAAGATAAGTACTATATTTAATTATGTTTATCCACATAATTAAATCAGAATTAGCAGAGAAGATAAATATCTATTAGGTATGAAAATTTTTGGTGTCCTACGGGTGGCTGACAACTTTGAAAACAATAGAGATTGTTGAGACCCTGAGAAAAAGCAGTAAAGGTTCTTGCTGAGTTTTTGGAAAGGTTGAGCAGCAAATTATGGCTTTGAATGTTTTAATTAATATCTAAGCCAGGTGCTTGTGTTGACTTTTATTTTGTGTGTAAAACATTAGCATTACATCTACCAAAGCATAATTATGTAGTAGTGCTATCCCTGTCTCTTTGAAACAAAGGTGTTTGAACCATTTCTGCCAAACTGCTGCACTCTGCTTAGGAAATACCCAGATCACATCACCTGCTCTGTGCACAGATATGTCACTGAGGGCCTGTCACACTGAACATTCTTGTGATAAAACACTACCTATACTATATGTTCCTTTGAGGCTGCTGTACAGGGATTTTCAAAAGTCAGCAAACTTGGGATTTTGCAGCACTCCTTTATCCTGCCCTGTTTCAGAGCTCTTTGCTTTCCTGGTGCTTGTTTCTAGACCATTCCAAGTGATGGCAGGGTCCCCGTGGATTTTGGTGGTGCAGAATCAAGGGAGGTGCACATCAAGTGGTGCAGAATCAGAGGATCATACCACTTTAAATACACTGAAACCTTTCTGTATCATTGACTAGAAATTAAATGCAGTATACACACTCTGTGTTTTAAAGAATTGGGTGGGGGCAGTGTAAATTTGTTTTCCTTAAATTAGGTGTGCACAGTGGTTGGGGGGAAACTGGATTAGTTTTTCTGAGGTGGCTGTGTTCAAAACTTGGAGTTGATTCAAAACTGTGGCAGTAAAGGAGTGCCAGTGCAATTTGTCACATATCTCAGTGTTGGTTTCTCAGTGTGGGGGTGTCAGACACATCTGTGGACTTTGGTGAGCAGAGCAGGGCGCGGCAGGAGTGGGGGGATGTGTCTGGCATCCCTGTACCTGCAGCAGGCTCCTACAGTGGCAACTCCATTGGGGCAGCTGGTTGTGCTCCCTTTGGAGCATGAACTGAAGCACAGGCTGGCAAGAGCAATGAAGCTGTTCTCTGACAACAAGGCAGTTTAAAATTCTAGTCAGAATAGGAGCAAAGTTAATGGAGGAGGCTTGAGAAATGTGCAGGTTTGTGGCCCTGACCTCTGTTAAGCTGAACTTGTCTTTAAGGACATATGGCCTCATGTCTTTGAAGCTTTTTTGTCATTTCTGTACCCTGGATATTGGCAGTAGAGTAAAATATGTTCATTGGTTTTGCAGTAGGCAGAGCAAGTCTCTACTGCTGCTTGTAACAGGCAGAGCACATCTGAAGAACTTGCTTTGTTTTTCTGAGAGTGGCTGTGACCCCTGAAAGAAGAATGTTCCTTGTAGTTTGAAGGCTAGATTGCCTTTCTGTGATAAAATGCCAAAAGAGTAAAAAGCAGGTTAAACCTCAACATGCACTTTTTAAAATTCAGTATTTTCTGAAGCCCCTGTGAGAAGAAAGCACACTGCAGCCCCTGAGGGTGGATTGCAGAAGCTGACTTCACCTGTGGCTTCTGAATAATGTAAGCAGAGAGAGAAATCCTTTTTGTCCATATAAGCACAATGAGTTAAAGTTTCTTCGGCAAAAAGGAAATGAACCACTGAAGTAGCTACAGTTTAATTAAAGCTTAAAGTTTACTGATGATGCTTGATGTTCAGTTTTTAGTGGTAAAATGTCACATTTCTTTCCATATATTGGTTAACATTCATTTTCAGTATCTTCATAGTCATTTTACAACATGACAGATTGGCAGTGAGTCCTGTATAATCTAGTGTACAGTGTATCTAAAAGGTACCTGTTGTTCAAACATTTGTCATCCTTAAAAATGACTGATGAATCTAGGGAATTTTTAACCAGAGAAGTGAAGATAATTACTTGAACCTCTTTTAGAATAAGCTGTATTTGTTAATAGCAAAATTTCCAGTGTTTGGATTAGGAAAATGAGCATATTCCCTTTGAATTTAAAGCAGGATTATTTCTCTACTGAAATTACAGGGCTGATAGACTACCATGTGTAATTCAGCTGGTTATGTTGTTCTTCCAAGGCTACATGGATCTGACTCACCTAAAAAGACATGAGGATTGTCAGCTGATTCCACTGGTGGTTGTTGTTGTTCTTGTTATTATTTTTTTAAACCAGGCTTTATTTACTATCCTCACAACTGCATACAGTTGCTCTTAAATTTTGAGGTGTTGTTATTGGCAGAATTAGAATTTATTACTCAAGTCCATGGAGCTAGCCAGTATAAAGTAAATATGTGTTTCCAGCCCTGAATTTACAGTGAATGTGTGAAACCTGTGTTGGATAGGTCTGAGCAGCCAGGCTCTCTGAGCCTTTGGAAGGGAAGCAGAGTAGCTCTGGACACGCAGACATTCACTAATCCTGGGTGCTGCCATGGGTGTTCTGTACTGAATAAGACCCCAGAATAGATGTTGCAAGTCCAAAGGTTCAATCTTAGATTTTCCCTGGGCCCAGTGGATCATTCTCAATTATACTGATGGGCTTGGATGGAAAGCAAATTCCTTTGAATGTTGCTGGTACAGTCTCTGTTTGTAGAAGTTGCTCATTCTTTTCTTGTTTTGAGAAGTGTATGTGACTGTGGTGTATGGAGAAGTGTAGCTGATGTTTAAGGAGTTTTCTGTTGCTCAGTTGCTGACACACAGTTTTTAGTTTGTGCAAGAAAAGCTCCCTGTGGATTGTGGAGCACAGGGATGCTGCCTTGGTTCAGGGATTCCTGGCTGCTGGCAGCCATGAGGATGCACTCACAGGGATCCCTGTGGGTCTGTCCTGTGCTTTTGCTCTTCTTAGGACCCATGAGGAGCCAGGATTCTCTACTTGATGGACCCTGGCCCAACCCAGAAATTTCCTATGTCTTTACACTTTTGAATATGTGAGGGACAAGCTTAAACCCTTCACTGTTACATCTCTGTGCTTACTCTTGTTTGTTGTGGTTTTTAAAAATTAAAACCCCAACTGTTTTTAAAATCTCACATTACTTTGTTTATAAAATTCTACGTTAGTGTTTCTTCACTAACACAATGGAAATTCATAATGCAAAGCTTCATGGCAGAAATCATGTTATTCTATGTTTTTTTCCGTCCTATTGGTATAATTTTTTCCAAAATAACTGATGAGAATACTACTGTTTTTATGTTGGCCCTAAAACTTAAGCCATTCTCTGTTTTTAAGGTGATGTTCAAGTGCCTAATCTCTTACAGCCACTGGTTAAATACAAGATCTGAGTAATAATAAGGTGGTATCACTGCATACTGTGTAGACAAAAGGAATATATAGGTATTTAAAATGTTCTAGTATGCTAAATAGCAGTACTGGTTTATAGCTTATTAGGCAGGTGGGTCTAACAAAGATTGCCCATTTTCCTTTCTTACTTTTTTATGACAAAAAAAAATTGTCAAACCTTAGATTTGAAGATGCAGGTAGAACGATTCTAGGAAATTCTGACTTCTCTGTTACAGAGTGTGAAAAGGGAGGATACAATAGTGCAATTGTTCTTATAAGTGGTACTTCTGGAAGCTTAGAACTTTTTTCAGGGTCATATTACTCATATAAAGCAAGATTTTTTAAAAGAAATAAAATGTTAATGGTGTGGAATAGCCATAATTTTTTTCTGACTTAAGAATGTTTGTCTAAACTGTTAGCTTTTTCAAACTGAAGGTAGCTGATATACAGGTCAGATACTAGTGATGTATATTTTGACCTATTTGAAAAATTGGTAGTACTTGCAAAAATATTTGATCTTTGAGTTAGAAAGTTAAGAATGTAAACCATTTACTGGAAATCAAGGTGTGACATGTATTGAATGTTTCTTTGGTGGTTTTTGGCCTCTTCTTTATACCAAAGTTACTCCTTTAAGGGAATTCTTTTAATATGTGCATATTATTGTTATTATGCCAACTGTATGTCACCTGCTTACAAGTTATTCCTAAACACATGAGGAATAATGGACTCCTAACCTCTGTTGAACAGGTTTTGCATTTTTTTATGCTAAAATACACTTACTGATCTTTGGAAATGGTGGCAGCAGTTCTTGACAGAGGATATTTGCATATGTGACTTCTAATTGAGAAGGATAATGTAAATCAAATTCAGGCCTAAAATTACATGCTGCTGTGTCTGCAGATTTGTTTTTAAGTTACCAAGCACTTAATAACACTTTGTTTTCAGGTGCCCATAGTCCTAAACTGCAGTACTGAGGACACTTGGTAACACTGGAGATGCTGCATGTCTATAGAAAACACAGTTTGCTAAATTGCTCAGTGTTTGCTTCCAGACCTGCCTTGTCCTTAACATCATGCAGGAGCTTTATTTAGTCCTTAATGACCTGGTGTTGTGGCTTCACCCCAGCTGACAGCTCAGCCCTGCACAGCCAACTTGCTCACCCTCCAGTGGGTCTGGGGGGAAAAGCAGAAGAGTAGAAGGAAGAAAAGTCATGGGATGAGATATAGACAGTTTAATGGATAAAGCAAAAGCCCCAAACAAGCAAAGCAAAGCCAAGAATAAATTCACCACTTCCCCTGGCAGGTGTTCAGCCATGCACAGGGCAGCCGGGCTCCATCACACGTAACGGTGACTCGGGATGACAAATGCCACCACTCCAAACAACCCCTTTCCTTCTCCTTCCCCAGCTTTATATCCTGAGCCTGATGCCATCTATATAGTGTGGAATATCCTTGGGTCATTTGGGGTCAGCTGCCCCAGCTGTGTCCCCTCCCAGCTCCTCGTGCACCCCCGGCCCCCTCGCTGCTGGGGTGGGGTGAGGAGCAGGAAAGGCCTTGGCTGTGTGTGAGTCCTGGGCAGCAACAACAAAACACCCCTGGGTTATCAGCACTGCTTCCAGCACAAATCCAAAACACAGCCCCATAGTAGCCACTGTGAAGAAAATGAAGTTTATGCCAGACAGAGCCAGGAGATTGAGTTCAGTGTTTGAGGCAGGAGAGAACCAACTTCCAATCCCAGTTTCAGTGATTTGGCTTCCAGGTACCAGTGTTGCATAAGCAATATTACTGTTTTATTGAATTCTTTTATCTGACAGTGTAATGCTGTGAAACTTCTGCAGTACTGTTTTGCAGAATAATTTTCTGAATCAACTTGAAGGATGGAAAATTGGTTTGCTAATCAAAGTCAAATTTGTGAATTAAAAAAGTAAAATGATGAAATAAATCTAATTGTGGGTGACATTTTCACTACAAATGATGGGGAGGGGACAAGTTCCATTTTTGTGTGTGTTTTGGTTTATTTTGAGGCTTCACTGCAAGCATGTATATAATTTTATGCCCTCTATTTGCATGAGTAATCTCAAATTCAGGCATCAGTAGTCACATGCTCTGGATATGAATGCCAAATGCACTGAATTACACAGTCAAAAGTATTCTGTGCCCTCAAGTTCTAGATTTCTGCATTAACAGTAAAAGCTTTTTTGAAATCTGTGACATCAATGCCTCATGATTGTAAATGACAAGTGATGTGTGTATTTCTCCATTTTCAGGGATCTCCTTCAGACGCTGACCGAGGATGAACTGCACACACTGGAACGTAACCTGTGCATCTCCCAAGATGTGGATTTTCCTGTCAGAGCAGATCCTGAAGTACCCTCTGTCATTGCACCAGGAATAACTGCAGCTTTGCCTCCTAAGGAACTTTCAGCAAAAGCTGAGAACACAGAGGCTGAGCTGGCTTGTTCCATGCAGTATGATGAGCAGGAGCTGGAGCAGCTGAACAGGATGGTGCACAGAGTCGGCGATGAAATGTCTTCTCTGCTTTCCCCTCCGAGCATCTGTCAGTCTCCAGCTCACAGAGCTAGCCTAAGAAACAGTTCTAGCACAGAAGCTTCACCAACAAGACACCATCTTGACAACTTAACTGATGAAGAGGACAGAGTGTTTTTTATGGATGACCTAGATGGAGCAGGAGAAGCTCTGGCAGGGTTGGATTCAGTAAGTGATACTTTTGCTTGGGTGAATAACCCTTGCCACGATTCAAAACAGAACCTGCAATATAGAGATGCTTTGCTTTATGAGAATGGCCATCAGACTGAGGAAACTTTGCTTTTAAAAGATGCTGAAAGTGACTTAAGCAATAATAACAATGTTGAAGATGGCAAGCACATGCCTGGCATTTCAGTTCCAAATTCATGCAGCTGTCTGGAAGGGGCAGACTCACAGTTATACCTCAATGGCTGGGATGCGTACGCCGATGACGCGGAAACGGCGGAAGTGATCGCGCACAGGACAGGGGGAATGAAAATATCTGCTACTGTAATATTCAATCCTAAATCTCCCTCTAGCTCAGAATCCCCAGTAACAACCCCAGAAGCAGCTATTAGTTGTATTCCTGGATCTGCTAATCCATTAGCAAATGAGGAGGAGGATGAGTCCCATAAACTCAGTATAGCTGCCACAAACTGCCTGATTAATTCCTGTGTGTGTTGTGGCAGCTGTGAAGACAGCAGGGAGGACGGTGTTGAAGGTTTAAAGACTAAACATTCTGCAGGAGGTGTTGTAAATGCTTCATACACATTAGTAAAGTCTAAGGAAATGGACCATGTAGATAACTTGGACAATTCAGTCCCTGAGCAGGAGACATTAAAACCTGAAACTTCTGCTTTGTTAGCAGAAAGAGACTTTGGCAGTGAAGAGCAAAAACTGCCAACCTCCTCTAAGTGCCTGGCACATTCCTCAGGTTCACAGGTAGAAGTAGAAAGTGACTCCCAAGGAGAAGCAGAAAGCATCTCAAATCAGCAGAAGAAGTGGGAGAAGAGGAAAGAACTGTGTGATAAAAAAATGGACTACAATGAAGATGCTAGTAGTGAAAGGACAGCAAAGGAAGATGTAAAGTCAAGATCTAGTTCAAGGTAAGAGCAACTTGATTGATGTCTTGGTAGTAATTTGCATGTGCATAAATTCCTGTATCCTTGTACTGCAGTGACTGGTGTATCCTTAGTGTTGATTTTAAGGACAATAGAGTGTTGCAGGATTAAGGAATTTATCCATCTATATTTTTTAATGCAGATAGCTTTTTATTGGACATCAGCTTTTCTACAGAAGATTTGGAAATCTGAATTTTAATCATCCAGTGTCTCTGTATCATTGAAATCAATGTTACATTACCTGCTTAATGTATCCAAGAGGGCACTGCTGCTAAACAGTACCTGGGTCATTACTTCCCTTGTCCTCTGCTGTTTTATTGGAGAAGTGTGTCTGGCAAATACTAAAAAGTTAACTTTTGCATCAGTGCATGGGATTAAGTTGTTATCTAAACACATTTTACCTTGGCTTCCTTGGAGAGAAAGGGGTTGATGTGACCATGTTGCCTGTGGGCACACACAATGTGTGTGTGCTGAAGGAGCCTAACAAAGAGCAAAGTGGCTCTTAAACCTGTTGGACCATCTCAGCCAAAGTTGATAGAAGAGTGGAGGTCATGGATTAAGGTTCTGTATATTTAATGACAGTAAGGAACTTACTTGATACCAGGGAGATAACATCATAATACCTGTAATAAAGAAAATGCCACACTTCAGCTCAACTTTGATTAGACACAAGAGATCTTACACAGATCAGTAGAAAACCTGACTTGGTTTTGGTTTACTGTTTAGAGGATAACCTGTTTTGTAGTGAGTCCTCAGTTTCCCTGAAGTATTAATGTCATGAAGCAGAGGGAAGACATTAGAGATAAGTTACCTTTGTTTTCTGTATTTCTGTGACAGCTGGCTTTCTGTGTGCGTGTGATGCAGGCTCTCTCATTTTGTTATGTTCACAGAGTTCAGGATAACACAGTGGAGGTAGCTTGAACCACAAAGCATAACCACAATATAAAAGCTACAGAAATAAGTATACCAATTGAATTATGGTAGTGGAAATAGAATCATGAGTTCTTTGGCCTAGACCTAATTGCTTTTACAGGTTAAATATGACTTAACATGCCCAAAACTCTACTTACCTATTTCATTATTCTGACTATTTGCTATTTTAGGCTTGCAAGTATGATCATATTCAAGGCCTTACAAAAGGGTTTCTAAGTGGACTTCATTTTAATATGTAATTCACAAATCCCTTTGACATTCCATGATTTTACAGCACTTCAGATGGAAGACTGTGTAAAAGTAATTGCTGTGTTTAATCAGTTTCCTCATAAATAATACAAAATTCAGACTCTTTGTCTACCAGTTTTTGCCTTGAGTAGGATAGATATTAAATGAATTTTTGAGAACAGGTCTGAAAAATAGAATAAAATTATATATATCTGTAAGCTGCCATTTCAGCTTCCCATGTTTTATGAATGTAGTAATTTCTCCACTGTCTTATCCAACCTCTGCTAATATTCTTTAAAACTTTATCTGAGAATTGTCCTTTTACGGAGAGTTCTGTAAGTCTGTCTTCCTGTTTGCATTTGTTTGCTCCTGATTCCTGTCTGGCCTCTCCTGCCTGTTGTGATTTTGTAGACCTAAGTCACATTTTGTCAGTGTGGTTACTTTTGCAGATTGGAAAAGTCAGAGCCTGCTTGTTCAGAAGTTGTCCACAAATTGTCTGTACCTTTGATCATGCCTTATCTCTTGCCCTAAACAATTTTCAATTATGCAATTTCCTCTTAGCAATAAGTGAATCAGAGCTGCACTTACTCAAGATATGAGCAAACTGTGGATGTGCACAGTGGCATAATTGTTTTCAGTTGTTTTCAATGGTTTTCAGTATTTGACTTGGAATTCTTACTAAGTGGTGTGCTGAGATTCTTTTTGAAGTTGTCTGCTAAAGCCCCAGGATTTTGCTTGTGGTCTCAGAGGCTGTCATTCTGTATCTGATGCTGAAATTGTTCTCCATGTGTTTAAGTCTTGCCATTTTTTTACTTGTTACTCAGACTTTAGGATCTTGGGCAGTTGTGCAGTCTATTCTGGTTGTTACCCTGAATAATTTTGCATTGGTGGTAACCTGTCAGAGCTCATTGCTTTCCCTGTTTTTGCAGATCATAGGCAAAAACAAAGCTTCCAGGGTGCTGAAGAACCTCAACCCTGAAATCCCACCTTTCTGAGAAGTGATTGTTTAACAGCTTCTCCCAATTTGTGATTAAGAATTATCTGTCCTTTTGGGCCCCTCCCTCTTACGCTGTAGCTCCTTAGTTTTCTTACAAGCCTCTAGGGAAGCATTTTGACAGAACCTTTTCAGAAATCCAGAGGCTTGACAGATGAATCACCATTTTTCACAAGCTTCTTGACCCCTTCACAGAGCTCCCAAGAGGTTCCTTCTGCAGAAGTCACCTTATATCTTCCCAGACAGACCTTCATATTGCTGTCTACTTATTTTAGCTTTAGATACATATTAAGTTGCTTGGTGTGATCATCAGGCTCGCAGAGCTTGAGTTGTTTTGAATCCCTATGGAGTCCTTTTTTTTTAGGAATGGCCAGCTTAAGACTCCAGGCATCAAGGAAGTTTTAAAAGAGAGCTTAATAATTCATCTTATTCATTCTTGAGTTCTAAAACTCTTGGGTGAATGTTTTTGAGTATTTTGTTAACAGGTTAGTTGGATCTTCTGTTTTCACCATAGCCTTTTACACAGATACTTTGTTGGTTACTTCTAATGAGGTATATTCATTTTTGAGACTACAGTACATCTGTTATTAGTTGTCAAGTATTCCACCCTTGCAGGAGTAGAGCAGTAGGGATGGAGGTGTTTTGTTACTAGATTGTTGCTACTTTATTTGGAAGCATTCTGATACTAACTCCTTAGTATATTCTGTGAAAGATGTAGATGCTGGGGTTCTACTGAGAGCTAGATTAAAAAGTTACCTATGGATAGATCCTATTTTTGCCTTAAATGTATATATACAAGATTGGGGTCTTGCCTGTGAATCACTAGTCATGTTATCAGGAAAAGAGATAATTCAGTTACAAAACTTGTGGACCTTTCCTCACTCATGCTGCCTGGGCAATGACTAATCACTGCTTTTTGATTTTTAAATTGGCAGATCACATGAGGCTTCTGTGACTGCTCCCTATTACATGCTTGTGAATGCCAGCTTAACCATAGGGGAAATGTTGGAGACAGTAGATTATTTTCAGAATGATGGACCCATTAGCTAGAACAATAAGCAATCTCATACACATGGAATAGCTGCAGGATAGGCTCATTTATCAAGTTGATAAATGTATTTACTTTCTAGTTACTGTAAGTCACCAGGTAGAAGAAAATTTTTTTTCCCTTTTCTGAATAAAGCAGCTCTCAAATGTGACTGTTGTGATACAAATCATTTGTTTTAGTAAGTCTAAACTATTTTACTATACAATATGACATGATAGGTATAATCTCTGTGATCCAGATGGGTTTACCATAATAATCCTTGTATCTGAAATAGCTGGTATTTCAGGCTTCTCTGTCTAGCCTCAAAATTCAGTGGAGTTTAAAGTAAAGATCAAACACTCTTCTACTAAAGATTTCATAGAGTCATGGAATAGTTTGGGTTGGAAGGAACTTTAAAGATCTTGTTCCAAACCACTACCATGGGCAGAGACACCTCCCACTGGACCAGATTGCTCAAAACCCTGTCCAAACTGTCCTTGAACACTTCCAGGAATGAGACCTTTGCAGATTCTCTGGGCAACCTGTGCCAGGGGCTCACCACTCTCACAGTTAATAATTTCTTTCTATCTAATACAAACCTTCCCTCCTGCAGTTTGAAGCCACCCCTCCTCATCCTGTCACTCCCTTGTAAAAAGTCTCTCTCCATCCTTCCTGTGGGCTCTCTTCTGGTACTGGAAGACCCCAGTTAGGTCACCCTGAAGTCTTCTCTTGTCCAGGCTGAAGAATCCCAATTCTCTCAGCCTTTCCTCATAGGAGAGGTGCTCCATCCCTCTTGGTGGCCTCCTCTGGACTTGCTCCAACAGGTCCATGTCCTTCCTGTGGTGGGGCCCCAGAGCTGAATGCAGAGCTGCAGGTGGGGTCTCACCTGAGTGGGGCAGAGGGGCAGAATGCCCTCCCTCACCTGCTGCCCTCGGTGCTTTGGGTGACCCCAGGACAGGGAGGTTTGTGGGCTGGGAGTGCCCATGGCTGGGTCATGTCCAGCCTCTCAGCCACAGCACCCCCAGGTCCTTCTCAGGGCTGCTCTGGATCTGTTCATCCCCAGCCTGTGCTGTCACTGGGAGCTGCCCTGGATCACCAGCACTTGGTCTTGTTACAGCCCATGAGATTGCCATGGGCCACTTGTGGAGCTTGTCCAGGTCCCTGTGGATGGAGTCCTGTCCCTCAGGTGTGTCAGCTGCACTCCCCAGCTTGGTGTCACCTGCAGATGTGCTGAGGGTGCACTCAATCCCTTCATCTGTGTCATTAATGGAGATGTGAAACAACACTGGTCCCAGTAGGCTCCCTGGAGGGACACCACTTGTCACTGATGTCCAGAGCCATTGCCCACTGCCCTCTGGATCTGACCATCCAGCCAATTTCTTATCCATATACAGTCCATGCACTGAGTCCATCTCTGTCCAGTTTGCATCCAGGGATGTTCTGGGGGACTGTGTCAGAGGCTTTAGAGAAGTGCAGCTCAATGACATTCCACAGCCCTTCCCTTGTGTGCTGATGGAGTCACACCATCACAGACAGCCACCACTGGATATTGACAGGTCTCTGCTGCTTGGGTTTTGAAGTGTTAGCTGATTTTATATCTTTCTTTATTATTTGCTTGTATCTCAAAGATATAAAACACCAACAGCACACAAGTCTTGGGCAGCAGTGCTAATGAGATGCAAATATGAGAAAAGCATTAACAAAGATGCAGTGTCTGGCTTGCTGAAGGGACAAGGTGATAAATAAAGGCTGTCGTGTAAGAAAAACAGTTAAAAAAAGCCATGTAAGAATAGAACATAAGATGATAAAACTACAGAAAAAACACCATTTGGTGTTTGGGGGTAAAAAAGAATATAAGTTAACCCCAAAACCAAGCTTTAAATCTCTATCTAGTATTCCTTGTTTTTCAGTTGGAAGCAAACTATACCGATTCTTTCTTTTAAATGTTCATTTAAATGTAATATTATTCATGCTCTTTCAGAGAAGAAAGAAAACTACAAGGAGGGAAGATATTTTCTTGTGTGTGTTTTGTAAATATTTGTCTTTCTGTTCTTTCTGGAGCTGAGGAGTCCATGTAAACCTGCTAATGTTTTATGAAGTTTGGCAAATTGTTTGATATTGTCATAAAACACTGGTGTTTTCGTGTTTTAGTCTTAAATACCTGCTTCTGTTGCATGTTTGTTTATCTACATACTGACCTCAGAACAGTTCTGATATAACAAAAGGGATTAAGTGCAGTTTCTCACTTTTTCCACTGCAGATCTATTTAAAATGTCTAACTTAAGTTTTACAATTTTTTTCCATTTTCCTTGATCAGTTTGAATGTATTCTTGATGAAGCCTTTTGCAGTGACAGTTTTCAAAAGGAGCTGCACTGGTAGTGAGGAGAATTTCTTACCTTCAGCCTTCCTGCAAGCTCCAGCTGTGTCCATCAGCTGTTGGATGCTGGCAAATTTTGCATTTACTTGTGGGGCCCAAAAATCAGAATATTTTGCCCCATGCTTTTGCAGTGTAAGGAGGAAGCATGAGGTGTCCTTGGAAGAGCATGTTTTGCTATTTGTTGATGTATATTGCAACTCTAGAATAAGAGGAATAATTTGTTCTTGAGCTTGGTATCAAGTTGTCTCCTTTCTTAGTCTTTCAATTCTTTAATCCTAAATTGTATATATTGTCCAATATTTACATTTTACTGTAGTCTATATCGTAATACATTAAAAATTTTATTTCCTCAGCATATTAGAATAACTTCATTAAAAAATGAACACCTGTTTCAGACAGTTGGTTTCTAATTTTGATTTTTTTGGCCTGTACTTTATTTTGTTCACTCCTTAGCAACATGTGATGTGTGCACATTTTCAGTGCAGCAACTTGAAGATAAGCCATTCCACCTTTATAAATGCATGGAAAACAGCCATTCAGCCATTTGTATTTGGAGGATGGCTAATATTTGCTAAAAAAGCCAAAACCAAATTCACACAAAGTGCCTTTCTAGCTTGTCTGAGTTTCTAGCTTTTCTACAAGTATTCCTTTATAAAAATTAAATTAATTGATATTGAAATTCAGATTAACTTGATTAAATGTCTTCAATTCATACTTTTCTGGAATATTTCCTTCACAGTAAGATTTAAGAAAATTGTGTATATTTTTACATGAAAGTGTTGGCTTTTCCATGAAAAATTACTGGACAGCTGTGCAAGTTCACATAAACAAAAATATGTCTGTTTATTGTCTTGTACTGATTAGTCTTCTAACTGGCTGTTCAGGAGAAAGAAAAATTCTTATCAAAAATTCTGAGCAAAAAGCAAATAGTACTTGATTGGGAATCAGACATCAGCCTTTTAACTGCAAAACTTCCCTTAAGCAATCCTTTATCTGGCTGTTGATTGAAGTTCTTTGTTCCCCTTCTAGTATTCTGTTTATTGCCTTTGTGCAACTAGCCAAATTCAGATTCAGTAGAAATTAATTTTTTCAGTCCCTCCTCCCCTTCTTTTTAACAACACAGGTCTCAAATTTGAAATGGCAGTGTTTTACCTTGCCTGCTGAACTCTGATTTTGTGCAGTATCCTATAACACCACTACTGTTACAAAGCTTTGGTGTCACTGTTTGATACCAGCCTCCCTTTTACCTAGGTCCAAATATCAATTGAAGCAGGGAAACATATTAGCTTTCAATGTAGGGATTCCTGAAATAACAGGTTAAAAAGTTTTAAAAGATAATTTTGAGTGGATTTGGTGTGACACATGAGGCTTTAGTCAGCCCTAGTGTAGTGAGCCAGTCAAACAATACTTGTGCCAAGTAGCTATTGTAATATGAAATGTAATTGTATTCAATTAGTAGCATTCATGAAGAAACTGTCCCCTGAAGCAGAGGTTTAATTAAATGTAAGAGGCTAGAAACACATTCCAATACAAAAATGTGTGGATAAAATAAAGGTGGCTTTCAGTTTGTTTTTTCTTTTTAGAATAGTTACAAAAAGTGGCCAACAGCTTTCAGTGAAGGGTTCATTGGTTCAGTCTGCCAGTGTTCCATGAAAAGAGGCAGCCATAACACCCCATGTCACTTTGCTCCATGTCCTCAAATCTTTATTCTGTTACTTTATCTGAAGTGCTGAATAATTATGTTTATGTTTTGATGAGCCTGGATAGTGGTTTTATCCAGTGCTAGAATGCAATTTTTAAAACAGCACTTGTAGGTGTTTAAGACCTACAAATGAAAGAAACTTCTGCCACATTCCCCATTTTAAGCAGGCCTATGAATCCCAATCCAAAACAACATTACTGCAAATGAGCATGACAGTGATGAAGCTCAGGTCAGCTGTGGGCTGATGTGGAAAGGAAGGGTTAGCAGCTCCCAGCTGCAGAATGTGGCTTTATGCACAGATTATCTCTTATAATTGTGCTAATGAGTGTGTGTGCTGAGCCATCATCAGCTGACAATGGGAATCTTGAGATGGGAAAAACAGGTCAATTCACCTCAGGATCTATCAGCACCTTAGAAAAGCAGAGAGGATCTTCAGGCAGACATTAATATTAAGAAAACTCTACAGTTATCCCAAGACTGTGTGTACTGAGAGGGAAAGAAGTGATTATTAAGGGTTTTTTTTTTAAAGCTAGTTCGTATAACACTTAGTATAAAATAGAGTTACCATTATTGGATTCCCATTTCTTAGTACTAAATAAACTTAGAACTTCTTATGTGAAGAGTTAGAGCCTGAATATGAATCAGTAATAAACACTGTAAATCATAAATACTGTTTCCAGTACAATGATTCAGTGTGTATGGATACACAGGAATGAGAAAAATGTTTTCATGTTGTAATTCCCTAAACTACACATGGTTTATTACAACAAACAAATGTTTGTGAGTGTGGTTTGTGTCAAGTGTGTTCAAGCAGTTTGCATTGCCAAATGATGACTGACTGGATGGATATCTCATCCTGAAGTCAGCAGATTGTTCAGCATGGTCAGGTTTGTGCCCCAAGAGAAAAATTGAGAAGTAGGAAATGAAGGCATTTATAAAGCAGTTTAGAATGGCAAACTGGGCTAAGGCAAGGCTTAAAAATTGGTGAGATGATGAAACTGGTGAGAAAGAGTTGTGCTGATAGGAACTGGCATGGAGTGAGAGAAGATTGAAATGAAAGGCAAAGTGTGGAGGAGAGATGAGGTGAGGCTTACTGCCTGTTCAGAAGACATTTGTAAAGATGAAAGTAAAGGTAGCATTGGGATAGTTGATCATGCCAGCTGGCTGTGGGCCATTGTGTTCATCATGCTCACTGGTTTGCTTACCATGAAGGTGCTTTATTGCTTTGCCTTCTGTCTCAGAATGTCCATTCCATATAGGTAGCTGATGATAGAAGGTGATTTCATGTCTTGGGTCAATGTTGTTAATAAATAATATCTGCTTTTAGCAGAGAGGTGGTACTTTAGGGTGGTGCTTGGTTTGGTTTATGTTTTAGCCTAGTGCATTTCCATTTAACTCCCCAAAAACGTGTGAACTTTTGAGTTCTTGGGAAAAATGTAAGCCCTTTGGGCTCTCTGGAAGAACTTTAAATCTTAAATTCTTTAAAACAAAAAAGTAGAAAACTAAGAACCTAAGAAAATTAAAGTGCCTAAATACTGGTAACTGAAATATTTTGATTGGACTGCAAATATAGCAGGCAGAGCTTCAAAGAAAGCACTGAAGGTCAGCAAACCTGACATCTTTCAGAAAAATTATTACTACCCAAATCAGTGGGCAGGATTTTTACTCTGGCAAAATCTGGAAATGGTGGGGAGGTGGAAGAGCATACAAGAAGATGCTGAGTTTGCTACTTGTTCTTGTTTCCTGATTCTGCTGTTCAAAAATTATTTTGTTCTGAGGAAAAGAGTGATGTGCTTGACTTGCAAGGGAGAAGCAGGGATGTATTTGCTGTGAGACAATGAGTTAACAAAATTCCATGGTAAATGTAAGAGCAGTTTAACAAGGTTCAGTGACAAGGTACACTTCAGTATTTAGTGCATAGAGGACAGGGTCAAACAAAGTTGCCAAGGAGATCCTTTCACTGAGTCTTGAGGTTCAGAGAGGAGCTGGATCCTGACTTAGTCCCAGACCTGATCAATGGTTTATGTCTAAAGGATTATTTATGTACGTGCAGTCAATCTTTTTGTCACTTAGCTAATATTTCCTCATTTCAGCACGCTTATTCCCAGTTTCACTTGCTCAGTATCTGGGGTGGTAAGGATTCACTCAGCCTTGAGAGGCATCCCTACAAGAGAGATCCTGGCATGCAGGCTGCTGCCACACAGGAGAGCTCAACAGGCCCTGGGCTGTCCACTATTTTTGGGCTGAGATGAGTGACTTACAGTCATATTTGCATACCCACTGTACTTTGGCTGGTGTGTGCTCGGGTCACCCTCAGCTGCTGTGCAAGATGTATGGCCCTTGGCTCCTGTGGTGTTACCTGTCTCCCCAGCACCCAGTTTGGGTACAGACATTCAAACTGCCATTTCTTGCTTTTGTTTAAAAAGAAAAGGGGGGGTGAGCACACCACCACACCTGCCTAATCATGGTGTGAAATTGTGTGCTAATGGTTTTTTTAATATCACTCAGCTGCTGTAAAACAGACAGTAAAATTACATTTTAGTAGCATGACCATATTGTAAGATTGGATGGGTAAAGGTGATGAGCTATAAAAGAGTAAGCCTTTGTTTAAATGCATATATCTCTTCATAATGAGCAGAATTAGCAAGGGAAATTACATAAAACGAATGAAAGTTAAATAGATTTTTGTTCAAGTCTGATAAAATTATTTTCTGGTTGTGAAGTCTCTCCTTTCAACTAAAGCATGGTACACTTGGGATTTATTTTCAGATTGGCAGTCAGAAATGAGAAACATGAAGGGGTACATTTTCCAAGTGATTAGTGGGAGGTATGCAAACAAATCCTATTATTTCTTAGTGGGATTAGAGCACATACCTTCCATGCACTGCTTTGAAGAATTCCCCTTAAGCATTCTTCCAGACTTCTAGCTGAAAAAATAGCTGTAATAGTAAATTTGGCAGAAAAAGAGAGCTTGAAACATAACTGGCTTGCATATATCTAAAAAGCAAAAGGACATTAAAAAATCTATTCATAATTGTGGAGAAGTAAGGTGAAATAACCCTGACCTATATATGTACCTCTCTTTTAACTGGAGATGTTTCTTAGGTTTCTCTTTGTATTGTCCAAAAATTTGTTGACTGAACATTTGAGTTCAGCTGGCTTGAGTGAATCTTCTGCACTGCCTAGAGCCAATACAACTTTGATATCTCTGCTCAAGATTACGTATTTTCTTATCTCATATAATTTTTTTTTTCTCAGTTTGTGGAATTTCTAGTAGCTGAGCAGTAAATTCTAATTCAAACAAGAAATAGGTCTTTACAAGATAGTTTTATAAGTGTTTATGAAACTATTTTTACTCCTCTAATTTTAGTTTATGTTGATAATATGGTGTAAGATCTGAAATGATGTGTTATTTAGAGGCTTTTCATTAGTCCAGGGATGCCAGAGACAAGTTGTGTACCATTCATTTAAATTAGTCATATCCTTTTAATTAGTAGCTAGTGGATTTCTGCTAATGAAGTGTCAGTGGTTTGCCATGGGACTGCTCCTTCCTGGGTCTCTGTTGGCTCAAAGCACAAAATTTGAGGTACATATATGGCACTTGGAGGGACTGAGCACACTTAGGGGTGGGTGTATTCAGCTCCATCACCCAAGTGTCAACGTTCTGTTTTCTAACAGAAAACAATGGGGAATTTCCATCCAATGGAGAGCAAACATAGGTCAGACTTGTCACAATATTCAGAAGTTTTTGAAGTGTATGCATTACTGTGCCTTGGCCTGAAACCCAAGATGACTTTATGAACTTTCAGCTTTGTCTTCAATTTAAGGTTATACCACACTTAGCAGCATGGGCAAGCTATTTCCTCTATCTCCAATGAAAATGTAAGACTCACAGTTATTTCCTGAATATTTTAACTGTATGGCATGAATTAAATTGAAGGTTATTGTGAGATGTGTGCCCACTGACTTTGCTGAATTGCCTGTCCTTTTGGGAAAAAAACCAGAATAGGTTTGTATCATCTTCTGAAGAGCAAAAAAGTGCAACTGCTAGTTTATTCTTATTTCTGAATAACCCATGCCAAGCCATGACTTATCTCAATGCTGTTTTTGCCTTTGCTCGCTTCAGCAGTTCATTTTGTCTCCGTGTGTTTTTCCAGTTCTCAGGATGGCTTACGTGATTCCCCCCTCAGCTCCATCTCCAGCAGTGACTATGAGAGTGTTTCTGTCACTACCTGTAGTCTCTCCAGCATTTACGCTCTGAGGTAATAACATCACTTTGCAGTCAGATTTGACAAATGCTACTGAGTTATGCTTGGTTAAAAATTTTCATTGGATTAATCAAGTGACAGCAACACTTCTGAGTATTCTTCCTTTTGAACAACAGGTGCGCTTTCTGATTTTTATTTATTTTTTTTAACCTGCCAGCTTTCTTCAGTGCTGTGACAAATGAGACAACTATTTATGGAAAAGTTTTTAATGCATGCAGGAACCACTTACATATGTCCATGATCTCACTTTTATTTATCCATGTAGCAATTCTCAGAAGACACTTCAGGTTGTAGCTTGACAAGTTACAAATGTTTTTCTTAGCCAGCCTTTAGGTTTCTAAAAAACATGTCTTTTCCATTTAGTTTTGCCTTGTAAAATAAAAGATGTTCCAGTTAACAGTTTAACTTACACCCTGTTGCTGGCCAACACTGGTAAGAATACAGTGAAGAGCTGCTTCTGACTTCACAGAATATTCTGGGTTAGAAGGGCCCCACAGATGTTGTGGAGCGCGGTTTGTAAGTGAATGGCCCATACAGGGATTGAAACCATGACCTTGGTGTTTTTAGCAATACTCTTTTATATTCTCATCTTCTGAAACTGCATGGGAGTTTTAACTTCAGTTTTACTCAAAGCACTTAACGAGAGTGATAATGGAATTAAGGTTAGGACAGAAAACTGTAACTAAAACATAAAAATGAGATCTTTGCATTTTTCACTGTTTGCATTAACATACATGTATGAGATGTATCGCATGCACTGTGTGCAATAACGTTTTTGCTCTGGTACAGACAGATGAAATACCACTACTTCAGCTGATGTAGATCATCCTCCACTGCTTCTTATCCTCTCTTTTTCATCTGTTTTTCTTTCCCCAGAACTTCATTTGAACTTCAGGATTTTGAAATTTCATCTAGGTTTGGGGATAAAAAAAGGAGATAAGATGACTTTTCTAATAGTGATAGAAGCAATACTACAAATAACAATTGGAGGTTTTTTTAGGATATACCTGTCTTCAAGTTCAACTTTTTAGAGTTTTGTATTTTTAAAATAAGGGCAGAAAGACGCAACAAAAACTGTTCTCCATTGTTTTCATTTTGAAATACATTTCCTTTTGACTGTTCTTCAAACAAAACCCAGTTTACCTGCATGCAACAGTTGCCCTGTTCCAAGTACTGTGTACATTGAAGACTGTTTCACACAGGGCTGTGTGAATGGATGGTAGGTGTAGCCTCAGTGACTCTTCAGGAATAACTGGAGCAGTGAGAATAAGCCTTGATTAGATGCACCACCTCTTTGGAAGGCCTTCCTGGACTGCCTTTGTCCATTGATGTTGCAGTTGTATTGACAGTTAGGAAAAAGAAAGTTTGATTTTTCAGGCAGTATTTGCACATGTGCCTTTGTGCTCTTGTCCACTAAAAAACAACATTGTATCATCCCTGGGTGGCTTGATGAAATCTAAGTTGTCCATTTTTCTGCAATCTGATGGATATTACCAGAGATGTAGTTTGTGGCCCAGTACTACAAACCAGCAAAATGCTTGCTTGACTGTAATGACAGAAGTTTCCCATTTTGGAAAATATAGTTTAAAAACAGCTAAAACTTCTTTTAATGGCTCACTTTAATGAAATAAAAGAAAAAAGCCCCAGCTCTTAAGTCTCACTGCTTTACAATAGTATGTTCATAGATCTTTGTGCATAGAAATGTAATATTCAGTGCATCTATTTGTATAATTTTTGCGAATATGTTATTTTTAGGTATTCCTCTGTTTTCTCTTTAGAGGGTTTTATTTGGCCATTAAACAGCTTCTCTAGAGTTGCATTATTTGTTTACTGCAACAAACATGTTCCTTGCAAAGAAAATCCCTAAAATGTTCTTGTCTGAAATAACTGGGTTTTCCATGATGCCATATGAATATCCAAAATAATACCTAATTTGGGAGTTGGTTTCTTTTTCTTCTGAAATATGCAATTTTAGTGTATCTAATTTCTTGATGTTTACACTTAGCAAAAATTAGACATTAAATGTAACATTTGCAATTTTATCTGAAAAATAATTGGCAAAAGATAGAATTCTTGAAATGCAGTTATGTGCTCTTTCATCCTCCTGTGAAACATAAACAATTCGTTTGTGCTATTAAATAATCAGTACTGAGACTGACAGTCATGTTGTCAGATTGCAGCATGTTTTGGGAATATCTTCAGGAAATTTGGCTGTAATAGCAAAACCAGTTTAACTGCAGCAGTAATGTTGAACTAATTGTGTATTAAATAGCAATGATGGAATTGATTTGAGACAATGAAGTATTGAATATATGGAATTCTGTAGAAATGGGCATTTATTGTTTTCCAAATGGAGAACCAGGGAGAAAATTTCAACTCTTGGATCCCAAAGCACCATTCAAAACAGTGGTTTTGGTTCTCAAATGGTTTTGCTAAGGACAGTTTGATTTCATTGGTACCTGATCTATGTAAAATGTTCCTCTTTCTAGTCTCAGAGGTCTGGGGGTCAAGAAGTTAAATGTTCGGCCCAGTTCAGAAGATAATTTTTTTAAAATATTCTTTAGGCAGTATCCAGACTTGAGATGCCCATACCAGTAGTCAACTTTCTCAGCAAGGAATAATATGATATGCTCAAAGTTTGGACCTAAGTTCTCTGAAAGACGGCAGCTAGAAAATGCAAGAAAAATGTTGATTTGGGAATGATAAGGAAAAATAAGTGAGACAACAGAAGAACAGGGTAGTTACAATTAGTGGATTTCAAGTCTCATTGGAGTTTTTGTTTTAAGAGTGCCAGGGAGAAAGAAATTATGAATCTATGTTTGAGGGTTTGTCTGCCTAGAGTAAACTGTACATGGTAAACTCTACTTCTTTATTTTAAGGTTATAAGGAGCCAATAAATGAGAACTTTAAATATAAGTAATAACTCTTAAAACTATCCTTATTGTTACACTAGATACTTTCCCTAGTCAACAGGTTGGAGTTTTTTTAAAATATGTCATTGCAGCTTAACTACTGGGGTTTTTTGGTATATTTTTCTACTATTTTAGTCATGTAAAAAAATTGGTGGTGAAGTTTTAGCACATTGTTTACAGTCTGTAAAAGGCAGTATCTGCAATGAATTGTGACTCAAGTTTATGCCAAAACAGTAAGAATCTGCCAGCAGTTAGAGTGGGATATTTATCTAGATATTTCAGTTAGAATATCTGTATTTGTGTATATGTGGGCAGACATTGATCGTTCTTAGTGTAAAATATTTGTTCTATCAAGATGAAACCTCCCCTGGTACAACTTGTTCTCTCCATGTGGCTCCTTGTGGAGAGTCAACCCCCATCCTCTCTGTAGCCACTCTTTATGTACAGTGATGAGGTCCCCTGGAGCCTTCTCCAGGGAATGAAATACTGATATAATTCCTTCAATCTCTCCTCATAGGGCTAGTTCTCCGTCATCTTCATGGCTCTCCTTTGGATGCTCTCCAGTCCATCTGTTCCTTTTTTTGAGCTGTGTAGACTACAGCCGGACACAGGAGTGCTCCAGGTGTGGCCTGAAGAGCTCTTGGGGGTTTGGGACGGTCACATCTCTCATCTCTGCTGCTGGTGCCCCTGTGGGTGCATGGCAGCATCTGATTTGCTGTCATTGCTGCAGAGCTTCACTGCTGAGCCCTGTTCAGCTCTTGTTGTGCACCCCCAGGTCCCCCTCAGCAAAGGATCCCAGCCTGTGCCAGGCCCTTTGGTGTCAGCACTGCTGCAGGACCTTGCACTTGTCCCTGTGAAACTCCACACTCCTCTTGGCAGCTCCCTGTTCCAGCCTGTCCTGCTCTGTGAGATGACTTTCCCTGCTGGCACGTCCACCTCACCACCCAGTGTGGTGTCACCAGCAGGCCTGGGGACAGTGCTCCCACTCTTGTCATCCAGATGGTTTTGGTGATGCTGAACAAGTGAAGCCCAGTGTCCGTTCCTGGGGATTCCCGCTCGTGGCAGGCTGCCAGCCCAGGTACAGACCATGGATCAGCACTCTGAGTGAGGACTCTGAGCCAATTTCTTGCCCATCTCACAGACCAAACAAAATTCATGTGGGAGGACAGTTTCTTACAGAAGCAGGTTTTATACAGTGCTTTCTCATCAGTAGAACTCAGCCTTGAAAAGGATTCAAGAAGGAAAAAGAACTTGGTTGTTCTCCAGGACTGTGAATTATAGTAGGAGAATTAAGTTCTTTCATCTCATGGTCCAGAGCTTAAGCTATCAAAGCTACAGCACAAATTACATGCCTGCAGGTTTTAGCAGAGACCACAGCTACTCTGAGGAACTTGTAGATCGTAATATGGAGTACAACAAATACATTAACAATGTATTTTAACTGACTGGTCAGTCCACCTGATCAGCTCTGTCTCCAGTTCTTCTGTCTTGCACTTTTGCCTTTGTTAACATGCTCAGCTCATGTTGTAGCTATGCAAAATGACAGATTCGTTCTGCATTAATGTTTGGTACTGTCATTTTGGGTCTGATCAGTGCATTTCTGTAGATTTTCTGTCTCCTTTTTTTCTGTAGAGCTGCTCTTTATGGAGAGATTGCTCACAACCACAAAAAGGCTGTTAGTAATGGCTTTACGTGGCTTTTTCTGGAGTCCTGGAAATGGAGTTCCGTGAGCAGAGCTGTGGGAAGAGAAAGGGGTTTTATACCTTGAGCAAATCTGAATCACTTCCACTATAGATGCTATTCCTGCCTAATGATTTTGAACTGCAAACTGTTTGTGTGTCTCTTAGGCAGTGAGAGTCTGTGCTGTTTTGCACAGCTCTGTCACTCAAGCAGTGTGAGGGCAGTATTAATACACTCATAAATAGCTTGCTGTATACAGTCTTTTTGTTCAGCTGCTAAATCCCTTGCCCCAACAACCAGCTGAGCAGTACCAGCAAAACAAAAAGTCAGCTTTGATGAGGTCTGTCAGCTTTTGCTTCTGATTTTAGTCAGTGAGACGTGTGTGACTGAGGCAGATGTCTCTGGGTTTTCACCGCCAGGATTCTTCTTGATGTGTTTTATGCCTATCTTGTTCTTCACCCTGCAAGACAAAAAAAATTAAATCTCAAAATGGTGTCGCATTTTCTAAGTTATAGTGTTCCTTTCTAGGATAGTCTACAGAGTATTTTATATTTTATGCAAATCTTTGTCTTTAGTAACAAGTAACTGGATGCAGATTTTATTTTTTCCAAGGAATAACCCAGGCAGCTAACGCTAACAAGTGCTTGTTACAGTGGGAAGGTGAGAATTCAGTTGCTGGAAGTTTTTTGGTCTTTCCCTATTAAAATTATAAACTTCATATTTTAGAGGTGTTAAAATGTTCAATGTGGTTGAAGTAAATATAGAATATATTGCTCTCTGTGTAAATCAAGTAAAACAGGGCAGTATTTTAGGCTGACTAGCATCAGTGGCAGAGGCAATTAGACAGTTCTGGCAGAATTGGTAGACACTCCAAATTTCCCATTTGGGGGCTGTATTCCAAGTGGCATATCAAACATACCATATGGCTGGAGACTGACACAAAGTGATCATAATGGGCTTGTGTTCTTGTTTCTACATAGCTCAGTTGCAATTTTCATTTTTAGCAATTTGGCCACAATTATAATCATTTTCATTTTAGTGATGTGTAAAAAATCTGCTGTTGAATGTCACTTGGTGTTCCCTGTGATAGTAATAGAACAAAATTACTAGCTTTCAGAAATTAGGTTTTATTTTACAGATTAGTGTTTTTTCCCTCAGTAAAACCCTTAGAATAGCATGTTTGGGAGTTTTCAGATTATGTGTAATTAAAATCACTATAGTAACTGCAGTTTTTGCAGAGTTTTTGTCCATGTCTAAAGATACATTGTAAAACCACAATTAGATTGGAGGAAAAAAGAGAGGATTTCCTCATGCTTACAGCTGTATTGATGGTGAAAAATAGATAGAAAGCTGTCTTTTCTAATTAAAATTTTAAGGTTCCATCTAAAATTTCCATTAACTTTTCTCAGCCTTGGCTACCACATCTGGATATGGAATTTCTGTGGGATTCTCCTAGACCCTAGGATGCATTCATGTTTCTGCTGCTCATTTTTGTATTATTTTTTGAGGGAACTGATGGAAGCAACATAAAAATATCATGCTACCAAGTTTCCATATCCCTCAGAGTTCCTTGTGCTGGGAAGTGGATCTGCAGGAGCTGGATGCTTAATGAATTAACTCACTTGTTGTGATGAAGAACTGTGGCTTGCCTATGGCAGAGGACATTGCTAATGAGCTCTATAAAATTAATCTTTGCCCTGAAATATTTATGTCAGGTATCCAAGCTCTGCCTGTCCTTTGTCAGGTTCTGCATAAAGTGTAAAAACTGGGACTGATACATCTCTGTCCCTGGCTTGGATACCAGAGCTGGTTTTACATACCATTTCATCATAAGTTCTATACTATTTGTGGATTTCACTTTCAGTTTTTCCAGTTCAATATATATTTCTGAAGTTTAAATATTTCTGCTGTTAATCTCATTTTATTTATCCTTTTGCTGTGTGAGTGAATGATTGAGAGCTTTAAATGCAAGTTTGATTACCAGAAAGTGGTGGAAAAAATGTCACGGTGGAATTGAAAAAAGTCATAGTAGAACCCAAATAATATTGTAACTTTTTGGTTTTTCTGTTCTGTTTTTTCTTGAATTTTACAATAACTTTATCTTGCAGGGTTTATCCCTTTTTGGTTTAATTTAGGAAAAGCAGTAAGTGTGGTACCTTGCAAGTCTCTGACATTAAATTTGATGGTTAGAAAGCACCACTGTTGATTACTAATGCTCTTCAGTTATTTGTTCATATGCATACTTATAGAAGTTTTATCTATAATTATCAAAAAAGCTATTTGGGAGAGAGCACTGTTAAAGTTGATAAATTCTGCACTGGCTGTGTTGTTTATTTTAATTTCCATTTGAAATTCTGTATCTTTGCATTCATCTGAAAATCCAGTCCAGAGTGTTGATGAGTTTGAGTAAGCCATAAATTCTCCTAGGCTGAATTTCTTACAGCGGATCTGTTTAGCAAGATGCTGCTTTACCAGCTGTGGATTTTGCAAAGTCCAAGTGAGAATTCTCTGCAGTTTGAGGTCTGAATAGCTGAGGAAAGATTCAAGATATTCTTCCAGCAGAGTGGAGAGCTACAGAAGCTGCCAGGGTCTGGAGCAGAAGTTGTTGCTGTTGATTTCAAATTCAACAGAGTTCAATGCTCAGGACTTTTTCCTGACTGGAGATACCACCTAGGAATTTGTTAGACAAATTCCTTATTTTACTGAGCCAGCCTTGGATTGCCCACCTCTACAGGGGCAAGAGAAGCTAAGGACAGGCTTCTGCAAATCTTGCAGTGTGTGAAAAATAATTCCCCCCTGAGGAATTCAGGAGGTTGACAGCAGATGGGGCTTCCAGCACATGTCCTGTGGATGGAGCTGGGCATTGCTCACACATGGGTAATTATGTTGTCCAGTCAAGTTCAGTTCTTTTGGTGATTTCTAGCTAGAGGGATTTGCATGCAGTTACATTATTTGTTTCTCAAGACAAGGTTCTAAAGCCCTGGTGTGCTTTAAGGGTGGTTGGGTTGATTGGTGGGGGTTTTTCACCCTCTTGACCTGTTTATCTTAGAAGAGAGAGGAAATAGCTAAGGGTTTATATTTGGTTATATTTTAAAACCCTCTTCACTTATAAAATATTAGGGTTTAAAAGACAAGAAATAAAGTTCTCCATTAAAGCTTTTTTTAGTCTCCTTTAAATGTAGCTTCTGGGGTCATTCCTTAAAGCATAGTCCTTAGCTAAAAAACTGTATGCTATTACCTAAATAATAGCATATAATGTTCTGGCTTGGGTTTAAGTGACTCTAAAATTGAGTGTGTAGCCACTCACTTCACTTAAAATAATTGTAAGAAGCCATGGTTCTCACAGTTTCTCTTCCAACCATATCAAAACTAGCAGATGTTAGAAACCAACAAGTTTTAGCCTACTGTTTATTGTGTTTCTGCTGAGAGTATCCAAAGAGAAACACCAGAGGTACTGCAAAAAGCAGGATGGGAAGTAGGTTGGGGTTTTTTTCTTACTGGTATAGGAATTACATATCTCTTACCTAAACCCCTGTAATTTTCCTCTTGTCATTTCTCATGGATGCAACCTTTGTCTTCCCTGAACTATTGTGTTTGAACCTTTACATGGCCTTTGGAGTTGCTGTTTGTTCTTTTTAGCAAACTGGAACCCAGAGTTGACTTACAGCCCTCTGAAGTAGAGGAATAATAGCTTGGCTGACAGGTTAGTGGTGAGATTTCCAGTTACAGCCTACACAAATATCAGTGGGAGCAATGTACCAACTTGCTGAAATTGTTTCAGAAATTGTATGCAATCAGTTACATAGATTTGCCTGCAAACATTTTGGTTTGGGTTTTTTTCATTTACCATAAGGATGAAAATATTCAAATGGGAGATAATCTTAAATATTGTAGATTGGATAAAAAATATATGTTATTGATATTGTACACAGAGCATAAGGTGGCCATTGTGCTAAACTCTGTATGAGCAAACAATGAAAGTTGGGGAGCTCATGGTAATGTGTTTTGAGAAATATTGTAAGAACTAGAATGTTCTAAATGTACCTCTGTATATGAGGAAATTCACATACATGACACACTTACACATGTATATATCTTTAGTTATTCCATACCTGTGGTGTTAAATAATGGATATGAGAGATTTGTTAAGGCCAACTGGTGCAAATGAATTGATATCATTTAAGTCCTAAGAATTGCACTGCTTTATCATTTGTAGACAGTCTCTCATCAATTTTAAAATGAACACTAATCTATATTTAAGAATTGGGCTACTGACACTTTGTAAAAACTTCCAGCAAGCTTTATGAGTGTAATGTCCTTCTGTGTAGAACATTCGGAATGTCTGAAATCACAGAAAACTTCTTGGAAAGTTTTCACCTTTCTCTACTGTCAAGAGTCTCACCTGCTACTGTACATCACTCACCAAACTTTCCTAGAGAGCACCTTGGTCTTAAAATGTGATGAAACAGAATGGTACCATTTAATGCATGGATTTTGAATTCACTGTGAAGTGGAATCACAGCTGTAAATTCCCACTACAGCAGGAAGGTGTTACCTGTTTTGTTGCAGAGAGTTACATTCTACTTCTGCCCCTGCTTGTGTAGTTTGCTGGAGATTCCCAGAGCAAGTGAATGGGAATCCCTGATGTCACAGGTATTTGGATAACATAAATGGTGAGGTTAGTAATTAAATTATCTATCAACACTTTTCAAGTAAACATTTGTAATATTGTTATAGAGATTTCTTTCTAGACTTGGTTGGGATGAGTTTGTGTGGCTGAAACTTGAGCCCTCTCTGTTTACAGGTACCACTGACAATCTTCTGAGATATTTTCCTGGAAATCAGTTGTCATTCAAGACCTTGCCTGAAATCAGAGACTTAAAGGGTGGTCTTAATTTCCTTTTCAATTTGGTGACATAATTGCACCACATATTTATATTGGAGCTGGATAATTTTCAAGCTCTCTTCCAACACTAACCATTCTCTGATTCTGTGATGTAGAGTATAATGAGTCTGTTGGGCTTTCTCCTTTGCAAGAAGTGATCCACTATTGCTTCTGATTTAAGATTTCAAAAGATAAAGAAACAAAAAACTAAGCCATGTATTTTTAAAAGTTTTTTGTGATTAATTTGAAAACATGAAAATTCAATTGATTTTTTGTATTCATTGTGTTTGAAACATAGAGCTTTTAAATTATTTTTGTCTGTTACTGTTGTATATTTAATGCATTTTTAAGATACTCTGGGGGTTGGTGTGTGAATAATGAGAAATTCTTTCAGAGAATCTCATACATTCTGCATTCATGCAGAGCAGATTTCAGGTTTAAAGAACCAAACATTTCCAGACAAATTTGAAAGGAGACATCTGTGAGTGGACACAGATTTCTACAGCTGTTGCTATGTTTTGAGCACAAATGTAAAATATTTAAATTTGGACCAATTTCGAATTGGTGACTTTGGTTGTTTGGGTTTAGACTTTGCTGCTTTCACTGATTTCGGATGATTGTCAATGACCAACAAGCACAGCCCAAAGCCTACAGTATCACAGATAGTTACCTGAAATGTCTGTCCCTTTCTGAAAATGTCTCTCATAACCTTCTTGTTCCACAGTCCTGTTTTCCATTATGTATGAGTACTGCTACTTCAACTGGCTCAGAAGTGTCCTTTGAAACACAAAAGCTATCAAGCAGATTGCATCTTGGTGAAAGATTTAATTGTGTACAATTACATTATTGGCTTTTGTTTGCTTGTACATATTTGGCTAAATTTCACAGTAAAGCCTTGGAAGCAGGCAAGGTGTAGAGATACACCTTGAAAGTGTTGGAAGAGTCATACAACTCTTCTCATGTAATAAATGAAATGTAATTTTAAAATTAGTGGCTGCAGCCAAGTTAAACAAAAAACTAATTCATTTTATCTGGCACAGGGTATCTGTTCCTTTATAAGGTAAAAGCAGATTTATTGTTTGGAATCAACCTTTGACATAACATCTTATTTCTTAATATTCACCTTCAGATGTGTTAGCTTTGCAATGTTTTTACAGCCTGAAAAATTAATGCATGATAAGCATTATTTATATTATAAATGTTTCACAAGGGGTTCCTTGTGTATTTTCGTGTTACCTCTTTGTAACTTAATTCATTGGGTTATTCAGGGTTCCTTTCAACCAAATAGTTGAGAAAATGAGGACTTGTCTATGGCAGTAGTGTGGCTGTTTGTATTGTGCAGTGAGACATGATTCTGTGGATGCTGGCTGTGAAACATTCTACATCCAAGTGTAGTAGGATATGAATGAAATGCTTCCCAAATATCTGGTATTGGCTGAAAATATTGATCCAAATTATCCATGTTACATAAGCCAAGTAGGAAAGATATTCTTTATAGGAAAAAAAAAGGTAAGCTGCACCCAGTAGATCACATTTCAGGTTTGTTTTCTATAGTATCAATATACAAAATCATGAGAATCTATTTGCATGGATGCAGTCATTACTGTTTGGGATACTCTCATATTAAAAAATAGCTGGCTCTTTTGCTGTTTATCTGAAACACTTGAAATGTTTCTGTTCTTAGAGTATTTCTTACTGTCTCTAAAATATTGTGGTTTTGGCTACATTCTTTAACAGATATACTTTAAAGTAAAGAACTGATGGTTGTTAGATGTTCTTTGAGAGTCATTTTTGTCTTAGTTGGACTTGATTGTGTTGGTAAAGGCAGAGTAATTGTTTCTGACTCTGTAGAAATTCTTAGGTCCAGTTTTAAATTTTTCTGGAGTGTTCTTTTTTTTTGCTTTGTAGTAGTACAAGCAATCCCAAGTACAAAATATCCTCTTTTCTCAACCTGCTGTATGTGGATACTGTGGTTTACATGGGAGTGTGCATATGCAAATGTGTCACAAATGTGATTGTACAGACATGCTGACCTTCCATCCCACAGCGCTGGAGCAATTCACATGTGCTCTCTGCTGGGGATTTTGGGGAAAAAAGAGTCCCAGCCAGTCTTGTGGTGACATGGCCAGTCTTAATGACACACCACAAAACCTGACAGAATAGTCTGCAATGGAAGTAGGTCAAACCACGTTCCGGAATGAAGTAGGTAAAACTGCATTCCTCCAAGCTGGAGGAGGCTCAGAAAGGCAAACATTATTATTAAAATTGGTCAGAATTGTGGAATTAGCCTTCCTTCCTTTCTGCAAAACAGCAAAGGACCAAGTAGCTTTTATTCTTGGAAAGCACTCTTCACAGCTCTCTGCCCATCTAACACCTTCCTTTGAAGTATTTCTTCAGCTGTGATTTGGAGGGAAAAGTCATCCTTGATTCAGTGGCCCTGTTTTTCCCCTGCACTAAAGTTTCTGTGTATTGGGAGTTTTGAAGAGACCTTGTATTAGGGTTATTCACATTAACAACTTCTAAAAGCTAGTGTTATTCACATTAACTTCTTCTAAAGTAATAATTACACAGATTGCATCTGGCTTTGTCAGGAGTCCATGCTTGCCTTGGAGAGCAGTTTATGGTGCATATGTGTGTATCACTAAGAAAGTTCTTAATGTAAAACAAAAAGTAGAGCCTGTTTGGCCCTGTTGCCAGGCAGAGTCCTTTATCTGTGTGTGAGAGGGTTTGTGTGAACAGGAATCTTCTGACTGCATACCCTTGTGAGCCAGGAATCTCCTCCTGGCTCTTGCTGCCTTTCAGTTTATTCTTTTGTAAGCCGCATTTGTACATGACCTTTTCATTGTCCTGAACACAGGCCTTTCCATGCTGGCAGGCTTGCTTTCTAATATCTACTAAATCCCCTATGGAAAAGCAAAGGAAAATTCAAAGAGAATTCTCACTTCATTCTCAGTGTCTTTGATAGGCCTAGTCAGTCATGGTGCTGCTGGAACTGTAAACATAGAAATAACATCTCCTTACAAGAATTTTCTTTTGTTAGTAGCAACAGATAACATGAATAAAATGAGTCTCCTGCAAGCCTAGTCTTTGCTCTGTGTTTGAAAGAATTGGGGCCAGTTAAGGTACTCATGCTACACATCTTCCATTGATATTTCTATCAGTAATTAATCTGCAGTACTTATTTATTTTCAGTCTGTTTTGCCTAGGGCTTTTAAGATTGGGTGACATAATTATTTCTCTTTTATATTTCAAAGGATTACCTGTGGAGCCTACAGGTAGAATTGGAAAACTATATCCTATAAAATTTTTTTATAAATAATAATGCTACCTATGTGTCTTCTCCCAAAATAACTGTTCATGCATACTGCCATAAGGACGGGATCTGCAAGATGGTGAATGTTTCTGCACCTGACAAAAGCAGATTGAACTCAAAATGTGTTAGAAATTACTTTTTTGTTATACATGCTACTTATGCATGCAGTTAGTAACTCTTCTTTTAACACGGTGTTTGTCTGTAAAGAGTGTTGGAGTTTTGGACATCAAAAATATGATTTTAAGTAAAATAGTCTAGTTTTTTGGTAATAATTGGCTATATTAATTTCTTTCCAGTATGTGGAGAAAAATGGTTTTATGTTTCCTCTGACTTGAATGCAAATAAAGCTCCTGTCTCCTTTGGTCAGCACAGTGAATCCTTAGGACTTCAATATAGTTACATCCTGTGCTCTAGTCTCATTTCAGAGTTTTTAGGGGCAAAGTGCTGCTTTTCCCTGAAGTGCTGCCTGTTTTTAACATCTTGATTTACAAATATGTAAGGTAATTCCTGATATTTGAAGATTCTCTCCAAGGCTTCCCTGCTGTCTCAGGTTGTTTCAAGCTTCTTCTCTCTAAAAGAAAAGTGGTAGGGGTGGTGGTGGCGAAAGTGTGGAATGTCTGGCATCTGGTTTTTAACAAAAAATTAAAAGTTTGAGTAGACATTTGGTGGCACATTTAAATCTCTTTAGAGTTGATGAGCCATTCTTCACAATAGTTTGACATTTCAGCTATTTCTAATGTTACATTTATAAGGAAATTAACCTACCTCTACTGTGTAAATCATATTTTATTGCTGCTCTTCCCATTTTTTTTGCGAAGTTATATTTAGACTCTGATCTTGCTATATTAAGGTAACATAATTCAGAATTTATTTCTTTTTTTCAGATAACTTATATCTTCGTCAATTTCTAAGTTGACTTCAGAACTGACCTTCACATTTTTAGGTTGATATTCCCCTTCAGGATTTTTGGTGGAGTTATGGTCTCAGGATTGAGCTTTTAGAAGAAGTTAATGTGAAAAATGGCGCAGCACTTTGTAAGGAAAAATGCAGTAAAATACAGACAAGTGATTTTCTGCTTCAAGTTTTTTTGCAGCTGTCACAGAGTGAAAATCAAAGGTGCTGGTGATTGGTTGTGTGCTGATTAACTTCAACCAGAATTTACAGGAATTAGTTCTGCCACTATAGAGTCTTGCCTGAGTCATAAATCCTTTAGGATTTGCTGAACATCCTGAACAACTGAGTGAAGATTTACATTCCTTTCCTTTACATTATTTTTTTTCTCTGACAGCAGTTTAATGACAAGTTCTTGTTCATCTGATGACATTGATCAGGAAGAAATCCAGCTGGCTTTGCAGGCTGCCAAAATTGCCACACGAGAGAAGATCAGATCTAGATTTCATGGCAGTAACGATCTTATTCACCGCCTTTTTGTCTGTATCTCAGGTATGAGAATCACTGAATTATTAAACTATTTTTCAGGGGGTTTTTGGTTTAATTTTTTGAGTTTTTGCACATCAAGTTGTGGTGGAAAGGACTAGAGATGAAGTTTCAGGAAGTCTCTGGTTTTGGTGCCTCAGTTGTAGTCTGGTTTAGAAGGACCTGTTACCTGTTTGGAACTTACAGAGTCAGAGATGCTGACATAATAGCCCTGTAATCTAAGAATTGAAGAATGGGACTTGGACTAGAATTGGACTAAGTTGAAGAATTTGGACTTGTATCAGGTTTGATTTTTCCCTGGTGATGCCCTGTTGTGTTCAAGGAATGAAATTTGACTTAGCAGTTCTGTTTTCATGGAAAATTAACCTCTCAGTATTTCCTGCCAAAGGATATGGAATATATGTATTGGCTTGCAGGTAGCATAAAAACCAGAATGTAACTTGGCCATTAAGGAGAATTAGTTTAATCAGATGTTCAATTTTATTTCTAATGTGAACAAGTGATCCCCTCAAAATAAGTGAGGCCATTACTGGGTACTAACAGGCAGATTTAAATACTTTTTAAAAGGATGGTGTAACAGTCTAGAATTGATTTACCCATTTTCTCAAACTCCAAGGTGTTGCTGACCAGCTGCAGACAAACTATGCTAGTGATCTGAGAAGTATCTTGAAGACCTTGTTTGAAGTTATGGCAACCAAACCTGAAACAGAAGACAAGGAAAAGCAGAAGAAAGGTAAAAGTTGTAAACATTTGTTTTCTCTAATGAATTTCTGCTGGTACCCCACTGGGAATCCATAAACTATTTGACACAAATTCCCCTAACATATTGTTATCTTTTTGACAGGATTCACTGTACAGTGATTTCACCTAAGTTTAAAAGGAGTAATGGAAACAGACTGTAAACAGGATGAAGCCTTGTTTAGGAACACAGGAGTTCATTTTAAGGCAAATACTAAAGGGTTAAAGTCCTCAGAGTTCATCTGCTGTTTCCATATTCCTATATTTAACAGCAGCACAGTGTTTGTAGCCCATATAGTTTATAGCCCATGATTTATGCAGAGTTTGGACTCTGTAGATTCTTTTCCTCCCCCCAAGATTTGTTTCACAGTGGGTACATTTTAAATTACCAAAGAACAGACTATAAGATGGGAATGCTCATCTTAGAGCATCCTAAGATGCGGAAATCTTTGTCCTGTCTTGAACAAATTGAAGAATTTGGCTTCAAAATAGAAAAATACCACATTTCACTTCTAGATAATTAAAGTAATGGAACCAGAACTAGATCATGAACCAAAAAAAGATTTTTTTTCCCGTTGAGAACGTTTTTATTATTTCTTTTCTAAGTGGCAAGTCTGCTAACTTATCTAAGAATAACAGTGTCATCCCAGCAAGGCTGCAATTACCTTTGTCCTTTGTTATCATTAGAAATACCAGCATCTGAAGTGACCAGAGTTCACTCTGTTTTCTTACTTCCTTTCTTCCAGATCGAAAACTTTTTCTTTCTCCCAGTTTCATTTAAAAGCATTGAGTTTTTTATGTGAAACACTTAGTTTAAAAGTTGGATCAAGTCAGCAGAAAAAACCTACACTCCAGTCCCAATTCTGCACTGGGATAATGCACAACGTGCATTACAGTCTTCTGTTACTTCTGGCTGAAACTTCCACAACAGTTTTATGGTGGCAGCCTGTCATGATGTGAAAATAGACTGGCTTTTTATTGTTAAAAAATAAGTAAATGGGGTTAGACAGAATTGCTAGAAAGAGTACACAAGAGCTCCTGAACCTTCAAATAAGAGTAATAAAGAAACTGGAGCTGTAAAGAACTATCACTGGGAAATATATATTAATCAAGTGTACTTGGATGGTTGTAATTTGTAGTGGATGAACTCCTGCATTAAAAAAGAAGGTATTGACAACAGTAAGCATAAACAAAATGAGTGGAAAAATGGGAGGTTTGGGGTGAAGTTTCTCTTTGACATGTGTGATTTGATGTATGTTATTCACCTTGGGACTCTCATTGTTCTCAAAACCTACTTGTGTTAAAGGATCCAAGTTAAGAATTAGGAAATAAAATGTAGGTGCAGCTAAAATAGCAGAAGGAAGAAGACTGCATGTCCTGTAATAACAGCCTCTTTCATTTCTGTTGTCATCCCAAAGCAGAACAGGAGACTTGTAAATCACTGTTTGTGTCAGGGTAGAGAAAAAGCAAGACGTCTAAGAAGGTGTTACTGTGGTCTAATCCCAAAAGTTCTAACAGGAATCTTTAAAGTGAAAATTGGAAAAATGAGTATTTTTTAAATTGTTTTACAGTTAATCATGGTTTAAGGAATGCAGCATTGGAAGACTGTGCTTTATGTCAAGAAAGTATATCATCCTCAGAACTTGCAGCAAAAGCCAGAGATGGGGACTTTGAAGGTATTTTCTTTTTTCTAAGAATTAAAATGAGACAACACTGATGTATAAAAGAAGTGATCATTAAAATGAAAAGTCTTTTAATGTTTGGCTCTGGAAAGTGAGTATAAAATGTTGTCATGCTGGTTTAGAGACAAAGGCAGAAAGTAAACTGAGCATATTTCTTTCAGGTTTTTTCTAACAGCCTCATGAAACTCTTATCCACAAATGCTCATATTCACTATGAATTGCTCTGTATTAGTACAGAAAGGGTCTGTATAGTAAAGGCTTTAATACAGTGTATGATGTTACATCTGATGAGTTTCTGAGGGCTGTGTGAGATGCAAAGCCCTAAGTAAGGTCTCAGCCAAATCTTGAGAGGGTTTTCGTATCGTTTGCTGCATGTGGATGTGCTGCTTTATCCCAAGGTAGGAGTACCTTTCATATTTTGTTTACTTTTGTCTTTGATCAAGATATTTTGGCTAATGTTTTCACATTCTTCACCATATTATTTCAAAGAAAATGATAGCTTTAGATAAGTCTGCTGAGGTTGCTCAAATCTCACTGAGTACATGGTAAGAATGAAAAATGCATGTAAGTCTCAGAGTTTTGGTTGAGGTTCAAGTATTCTGAAAGCTCACAAGTTGTTTCTCTTCTATTAATCTGAGCTTCTTCAGAGTTAGTTATGGGCTCAAGTCCTATTCTGGCAAACTCAGTATAAAAAATTGATTAAAAGATATCAGAGCACTTGCAGTCAAAGAATAAGAAAAGAGATATATGAGATGAAGCAAACAAGAAAGCAATCAGCTTTGATCTTCAAGGCTAAGTGGTGGTTTCAGCACTCCAGGAGCCCAATTACCAGAGCCATAATATGCTGTGGTCAAGTGAGAAGTACAAGACAACCATCAGCTATGAAACTGTCTCTGAGCTTCCCAGAAACTCAAGTGTGCAGTAATTCCCTTGTGCTTTAAAACGTTGATTTATTGTTTTATATTTGTCCACATAGACTACTGTCCTTCCAGTGAGAGGTTTGGAATGCAGGATGACAGAGCTGGGTGGCAAAGCAGTGTGTGTCTCTGCTTGTATGTGGAGGGTGGTGACCAACAGAAAAGAAATATTGGTTCATGTCATTTGTAAAAAAGGTCAGATATCACAGAGGGAAAAAATGAACTCTTAAAGATTAGATTTTAGAGAAATATAACTTATTTTGTGCTTATATAAAACCCATGGTTTGCTTGCTTACCCTTCTGAAGCTGCAGGCTAAAGGATCTAATCTATTTAGAACAGCAGGGCTAATTCATGTATAATGCACTGTAGAAATATTATCTCTTCTGGAGGAAGATGATTTGGAGGCAGATAAAGAACTATTCAGTAGTCATTTTAATTGATTTTTCTATTGTGCTGTAATTCAGAATGTCACAGAAGGTGCAGGAAGGAACAAATCTTTAAGCAAAATCCTTACCATGTATAGGGTGTATTGCATAAGAGTGCAAGATTATTCCTTCTCTTCCACTTCAATTCTTTGTCTTTTGTTTTGGATTGATGCTGATGCTGTTGGTGAATTTGACTTACAGAACTTAAAAGCCAGTTAGTCTGAACTGCAGGATGCTACATAACCCTCTCACAGTGGATGTGCATTTTGTCACAGCAAAGTCTTTTTTTTTCCCTGGTATGTTGTTCAGCTTTTAAGGTTCTTCAGCCTTTCATGGCAGCTGCTATTGGCATGGGGAACGGTTCATGTTTGGAGAAATGAGTTGGGATGTTATTTACTGAAATAAGAGGACAATGGTCTGGGTACTTAGGTGATGTTCTGACCAACACAGTGAAGGGGAATCTTTAGAGATTCAAAAGGCCCTGCAGCACCCAGGCAGTGTGAATCAGTTATGTCCCTGCCCTAAATGAATGGTAAAACCAGATATGTGGTATTTATAGCATATGAGATAGCTTCAACCAAAGCAACCCCCTGCCTGCACCTTTATTCCATAATAGCAGATGTTTTATGTGTGTCTGCATGGTAGAAAGCAGATCTTTGTGGGATAAGCAAGTCCCATTTGAATAAGTAGATGTGGAAGCCAGGATGAGCTTGGCTGTCAGTGGTGTCCCATGCTAACATATCCTCTTAACCAAGCCAGTTAGCAGGTGCTCCTGCAGGTACTCTGCCTTTGGGGCTCACTGGGAGGCTTGGCCATGTCTGCACCAGCCTCCTTGCAGGCTTTCTCTGGGAGCCTCCCTTGGCTTATGTGTAAGTAGTTATGCTGTAAATATCTACAAACCAGTGCAGCTCCTCTGACTGTGTCAATAGAAGAATGTAGTTTTAATTGGCTCCATTCCTGATGGGCAGGAATTTTGTGTATCCCAAAGAGACACAGGATGCTGAGGAGTATGGAGATGAGCTCCACCTTCCAAACACAAGAAATCACAGAAAGGCTACTAAAAAGGCCATCTGAAGTGGGACAATTTGCTGAATTTGTGGGAACTTTAGAAACACCCCTCACCTCCAATATATGCGAATCCCTGTCCCTTCGGATCACAAATTGTCATTGCTGGCAACACTGTACAGACTTTTTCTGCTGAGGTGTGCAGGGACAGTTAATGGGATACATGGTTTTGCCATCCCTAAGGCATCCAGCATGGAGCATAATGTTCCACCAAGATTTTAACCTCAGCAGCCATTTGCCTTTTCCCCTTTACAACACCTCCCCATGTGTCTTGTTTTTGCTGGCCAGTGTAGAAGGAAGAGCCCCTGGGTGTTGTTTGGGTGATGTTTGGGTGCAGGTGGAAGATGTCTGGTGGATAAGGCAACTTTTGCTGCTTGAACATTGTTCTCTGTTGCTTGCAGTGAGTTTGGTGGGTTTGTCCTTCAGGCCAAATCTGGGTCAGCGGCTGTCAAAAGGAGTACAGGAATACACCACAATTATCACTGTAAGGGGATTCAACACAAAGACTGAGAGCATTGCATCAAAGTTAATTAATTCTTTTTTGTACCTCAGTTCTATACCTCAGGTCACTCAATTATTTCAACTGAAAGTGAAAACAATTGAAAGCAAAGGAGCACATCATAGCTCTTCCCTTCTGCCATTGTGGCAGAGTATGTATCAAATTGAGAAGGTCCAGCCAGCTACCTGCCAGGAAAGCTCTTCCCTATTATCAAATAAATCCCTCTAACTGAATGTAGCAAATGTTTTAGATTGTATTCAATCAATGGTATTAAAAAAACAACAAACCCAAAAATGGAAAGCAAGCCCAGTAACCTGAACAAATAAATGGCCTTAAGATTGTACTGAATGTTTTAGCCTCTACTCACATTATGAAGATGAATCACTTGTTTTTGTCAGACTTCTCATTCTTATTGTATATAAAACCCACCAGCTGGTCTAGGACATAAAACAAATATGAATTTTTATTATGAGCCAGCTGACATTGGCAAGGGTTTAAGAGTTAAATCCTGTGACCTTCTGAAGGTTGAAATACAACAAACTACAGATTAATTGGCATTCCAAAACAAGCATGACCCTATGGTCTGTATGTTAATCTTTGTTGTCCTAATGCTCTAAGATTTTTGTCAAGGAAGTATATACATTTATACTTAATGGAGTATTAAGAAATTATATATATTTATAGGGAGAGAGTGTAAAACAATTTTATTTTCCTATGGCAGGATATTAATTTATGCAATATTCAATAAATATTTTTTAAATACAGTAAAATTTCTTGTCCTGGTTGAATGATGGAAGTGATGGCAAGTGGAGTACAAAATTCTGTGTATAAACTCAAATCAAATTGTAGTGGCAGGCTACCACTGGGCAAAAAGGTTGGGCTCTGAATTGCAGTAACAGCAGACAGAGCCTATGTGCTGGAACTTCCATGGGACTGCCTTTCTCCCTGTGCCCTGGTGAGCTGCAAACCAGCACAGGAAGAACCTTTCTGGGGAGTTCCTGAGCTCCAGCTTGGACAAAGCACAGTTGGATGAGAGCTGACTGAGAATGGGCAGCATGGGTCACACACAGTGTAAAGGAAATCTTGAAAATGTACGAAAATTGCTCTTATTTAACCCAGTGTCAATGCATCCCTGATCAGGGCAGAGCTGTGTCATTCATAATATCCAGTACAGCTCTAGAAACACCAAACTCTGGGGAAGTAGAAGTTTTGTGTCTTTCTGCCATTTATGCATCTGGCATCATATTTCTAGCCCTACAGAGAACTTGCTTTGTATTTGCTTAGCAGGTTCCCATGTGTGTACATAGATGTGCACACACAGAGAGGAACTTCTTAACTTCTTTGACTTGAGAATTATTGCCTTTTATTGTTTTAATTTATCAGTTTGTTAATGGGATAAAGCTTAAGTGTGACTCTGCTCACCATATTTGGGAGCATTACATTTATCCTTGTGGGTTTGATGATTTTAATACTAAAGGTGGGCAAATCTGAGTTTTACTGTACATATATTACAACAGAGGGAAACGTGAATATTTTAAATGATCCATTTAATGAAGTTAAAGGCAGGCTAAGAAAGTGAGTTATAATTCTTGTCCAAACATGAGATATTTAGAAATCTGAAGATTTTTCTCAAGGAAGCCAGCAAGCATTATGAAGCTGTTGGTGCTCCATGAAAATATTTGCTGTAGCATCTCAGCTGTCTCTGCAGCCATACCAGCATCTTCACTCCTTATCCCTCTAGCATCTGTACAGAACTGCCTTGCATGCTAGCACCTACTAAAAACTGCAGACATAATGGATTTGCTGTGGCTGCCAGTGCAAATACCTGCTTGTGCCAAGTAGTGTTAGCATCTGTTTGTTTCACAGCACACTCTATTTCTCCCTGATTCCTTGCCATCCACCCTCTCCTGTTTGGTCATGGGCCCTGACTGCTTTCTATCCAGCAGCACAGGCACAACTCAGAAGTTTTGTTTCCCAGGCTCAGGCTCTTGTTCTTGTTCCTGGGTCACAAAAACCCACCCATGCTCCTGTATGTGCAGAATCTAATCACCATGGCTCTGGAGATAGCTGTCAGCCCCAGCTGAATGCTTCAGTTTTTCTTTTGTCCTCTTTGTGCCTGTGGTTACTCTGTTATTTATGATGATGACCAGCAACACCTTGTAAATGAAAGTTAAACTGTTGCACACTTCATTGGTGAAAGGTGTTCTGTCCACATAACTTTTCACTTTTTCCTTTTTTAGCAGCTCTGCTTATGCTGTGTGAGAGAGGAATCAAATTTCCATATGGAGCCAATGTTTTATAATCAACTGAACATATTTAATCATGCATGTAGAATTACAGGATTCTTACAGGTTTTAGGTTGTAGTGCAGTAATTCAATCTGATTTAGGCTTTAGGAACTTGCTCAAAGCCTTTTCCCTTCTCAAAGACTATCCCTCTTTGTTGGCACTATGTGGAACTTGTTGAGAATTCCATGCAGCACTTACGAGAAAACATCCCCTAAATACTGCAAAGAACAAACTTATTCAACTCTGTAACATCATAACTGGGATTTTGATTAGGTTTTGTATAATAAATACATGTTTTGAGTGTTCTGGTATGTTTTATGTAGATCTTTATTATCAACTTTTTTCTATTTTATAATGATTGCTAAGTCTTACAGAGAATATTCTTGCTAATGGTTAGATGGAAGATCCAAGTCTCTGCTCCATCTGATTTAAAGTAAAGATTTCACCCATATCTCAGTGAAAACCAGTGTTTTCTATGAGACTTGCTCCATTTTATATAAATAATTAATTTGCCCAAAGAATGAGTTGCTGGTCATGTACCTGGACAGAATGGACACAGGACATCATTCCAAGGTTATGTTGAATCAGGCAGAGCAGAGGCTTGAGCCCAAGTTTGCAAAGCTCTGTGTCTTGATGGAAGCTTTCTAGATTTGCACAGAAATTCCATCCTAACAAAGTCATTTGACCAGAGCTGAAGCTAAGAAGTCTGTACCTCTTTTCTCCCTTAGCCCCAGAATTTTCATCAAATTATATTAAGCATAAAAATTTATTTTTTGAAAAATGTCAAGTTGGCTGTAATCAGCACTGAATCTTCTAAGCAAGGACAAAAATTACTTTGGTACAATTGCATGGTAGGAATCTTACATCAAAGTCAGAGATTGCCCAGAATGACGTGGAAAATCAGGTGTGATGAGGGACAAAAAAAGGTTCATTTTGCTGTGGCAGTTGAAGTGAGGGGGTAAAGTCAAGTCACCTTAGTTTTCAACTTTCCTTGCTTTAAACTGTGAGAATTTGCAATCCTGCTTTGATCAGAGAGATCCAGCAGCCCCATCTGACCCCTTTGGCAGCAGTGAGGGTAACGCTGCAGCGGTGGCAGTTCCACAGGATGCTGTGGGAGCAGAACTCTGCAGGTCAGCTTGGTGTAATCAGGGTTATTTTGCATGATGTGCTCTGAAATCTAATGCAGGAGGAACTTTCAGTTGGAGTTGTGCATTAGGAATAATTGATAAAAACAAAAGATGCAGAAAGGGGTGTTTTCTCTGAATTGTCTGGCTGTAACACAAACACCACAAGTTTAGGATTTAGCAGCTGCTCTTCAGCAGGGAGTTGTGGTGTGCTTGCTTCTGATTTGTCTCCTACCAGAGTACAGATTTGCTGCCTAGGCCTTCTGCCAGCTCCAACAACTTTTGGGGTTGTTTCTCTCTCTGCATTGGTCTCTTGTGTCTCAGCACCACAGAAAAAACTTCAGCTTTCTGGGCTAATGTTTCAGTCATCACAGCTGATAGACCTGGATCCATGTTCTCTTCTCTTGTGTTCTGACAGAGAGATGATCATCTTGGTTTTCTAAGATTAGATGGGACTGCATTAGGTATAATGCACATATTTAATGCCAAATTAATTAATGTGTTCTTTTTGACAGTTTACAGTGTCTGTGATTTTTTTTTTGTCTGTGATTTTTTTTTGTCCATGATTATGGTTTTCTTCAAGCGCCAGCATCTTGGATTTATCTGACTTTTAACTTTAGGAGCAGAAATTTTTTTTAGCTAATGAGATAGACATTACGTAGACACATAAAGGTGGATGCTAAAAGCTACAGAATAAATAAAAATACTGTAAAATTTCATGATTTACGAGAAATTGTCATGCAAGCTTGAATAGTTAAGAGCCTTTTTCAGTCCTAGCACTATTTAATTTTATCTTGTGCTTTTTCCTTTCTCTAAACTTGTTTCTTAGTCATTTAAATACTTGTTTCTCTTCATTTCTCTGCCTTTTTCCTATGAATGCTTTTAATGTTTTCTTCTAAAATTTATATCTGTATTCTGTCTCATTAATCCCTTCCTTCCCTTCCTCCTCCTCTTTGATGTTTGTGCTGTGGACTTCATCCATTTCCCAGCAGACTTCTCCAAACTCTCATTGCATGATAAAGCACTGGGCCAATTAGCCCAGGAACAAGGTTTTCCCTCCCTTCCCTGTCCAAATCCCTGAAGCACAGGCAGATAATGCTTTAGAGACTGGATGTTGCTATTTGCTGCAGCATGCACAGCTAATGGAGCAGCATAGCCTGGAGAAGGAGTGCAACATGGAAAGCCTGTGGGTGCAGTGCTGCTGCCCTGCTCCCTGCACAGCTCCAGGCTCGTGCTCGGGGTTTAATTCGTGTAACGCACTCTCTGCTCCTCACATGGAAGCTTTTCCCCTCAGGAGAGGGCTCTTCAGAGAGTATTTCAATAAACTGTTCTATAAAAAGCCCAGTGACTCAGTTGTTGATGTGTGTAAGTCAGGGGCTGCTCCCAAGGTTGAGTGAGATGAGGCTGGGGTAGGGAACTAAGGGGTGGCATCCACTGGGGCTTCTATGGGCTCAGAGAGACCAAACCAGGACTTCATCCTTCCTGCCAGGGGGAGAACTTCAGCTCCACTCCAGCACTGCATTGGATTTCTAACTCTCACAGCTCTGTGTTTGTAGTCAGTGTAAGGGCATTTTCAGTCAGCTGGGAGGAAAGGCTTTGGGGTAGTGGCCCAAAGTTCCCCATTTCAAATGTCACTTCAGTGCTGCACTGCTTTGATTCTGTGCAAGACATCCCTCTCCTGATTTCTCCCCACACGCTGACTGTAGCTGGGTGGTGAGGATTAAAGCAATTACATTTGTACAGCAGTTTGAATGTTAAAAGCTGTTACATAACCAAGTGTTACTATTTGGGGGTGTGCTGCAGTGCAGCAGATCTTGGTGTGAGTGGTTGGGAGGGCACAAAGCCCCTGAGGCAAGGGGCACGGGTACTGCTGCTGAGTCACTGTCTGGGGAAATGTGCCCTTTGGCCACCCTAGTGACACTCACGTTCAGTGAATCAGCTGAGGTGACACCAGTGTGGAGGCAGAGAGAGTCCCTCTGCTGTGGGAGAGTGTTCTGTGGAGAGGGTTGTGCTGTTTCTGTACACTGCCAATAAGTTGTGAATTATTTTTTATGAAAACCAAGTTACAAAAACAAAAGTTTTCAGATTAATTCATCTGTCAGTCAAGTGATTCTGTAACTGTGAATTACAGATTATATGATTACTGTTAGTTTGAGGTCATTATTTATCAAAATTTGCTGGGTGTTTTTTGGTTTTGTTTTTTTGTTTGGTTTTTTTGTTTGGTTTTGTTGTTTGCTTTTGGGGGGTTGGGGTTTTGGGGGTTTTCTTGCAGTTATTTTTTCTATTTAGCATGGAGGCAAATCTGTGCAAGATCAGTTTAAAAAGAACTTTTTCAGCATTGCACTTCAAGGGCAACAACAGAAAAATATAGGGGAGGGAAGAAAAAAATAACTATCTTTCCCTCACAAAAAACAAAGCGAACAAAAAAAGCCCCTCAAAGAAACTAAAAAAAAATGAAACAGCTGATAAGAAAGCTGCTTTCTGCTGCTGAGTTTTAGAGTCTTTGGGGTGGGCCTGTGTTGGCTTATAATGTGTGTGACCTAGCTGTGATGTGAGGGAAGGAGTGATGATGGCTGCAGCTGCTGCAGAAGTGGCACATCACCTTGGGATGCTGCAGGGGGTACAGGAAGGGCCTGTGCTTTGTGGCTGTTCTGTGAATATTAGAATCAGTAGCTGTCTGAACCTGGTAGCCCACCCTGCAATGCAGTTTATAAAGCATCAGTATCAAATTGAGCATCTTAGCAACCCTGCTTCCACCAGGCCTGCAGAGGGAGATGGCACAGAGCTTGAATAATTTCCTAAATTTTGCGGTGTTCAAAATGAGTGAGAATCAATGGATAGTTAAATCCCTGAAAACAGAATCTATATAGAGACGAGTTTTAAACAGGAGCATTGTTATTGGTTCATATTTTGCCTTTTGTTTGGGATATAGCTGATAACCCAAGGGGCCTCCTGGAACATGGGGATTCTCCATCAGGCTTGCCATGGTTTTAGATAAGAGAAAATGACAAAGTTTTCAAAATCTACATCATAAACTGATATTAGGAGTAAATTTCACTGGGCAAGATACATGTAATGCCTAGGGAGATTGCAGAAAAGGAAAAAAAAAGTGGAAAGAAAAATGTCTTGGCTGAACTGTTATTAATGCTTGACTTAAGCTGGCAGTTCCTGCTGCTGAAGGAAACCCTGCCTCTGAACCAGGGATTTGTAGCCTTGTGTCCCCACAGAACATTTTCTGGTGAACTGCTCTCAGGGATGAGGTGAAGACTTCTATGTGCAATCTCCTTTTTTTTCCACCACATCAGTAATTTCTCTGCCCATCAACTTCTGGGTTTGGTCACTGGCCCTGTAGGTGTAACCTGTATCAGACTGATGTGCTCATGAAGTGAAGGATAGCTTTCTTAAGCTGGTTCAACCTCTAAAATAGTTTAGAGAAGCCTATAAAAGCTGAGTCAAATTCTAAGTTTTCTTTGTTTTTACTAATCTGCTTTTTGAGCAGTTTCTTACATTGAATGCTATATCCTTTGTACTTCTAATTTGACAAATGTTGCAATGTGACAAACACATGAAAACTGGTCATAGTTATGTTGGAACAAACCAGTGGATTTTTCATTTAATTATCTTTCTGCCTGTAGCTATAGTCCTCTTAACCTCTGCATCAACTGCACCATATATTTTGTTGTTTGATAGTATGCTCCTTGAGGTAGGGATCTTGCTTGTCAGGTTTATAAATCAGCAATTGCATGGCTTGCAAATTGTAAATAATACTCAGAAAGGAGCTGCATGGAGGGAACTTGGATAAATACACCCAGCAGTTCATGTTCACCCTGTCCATGGATTCCTTCTGGACAGAACTTGCTTTGCACTCATTAGATTTTTACCAACTTGATTAAGCAGTCAGCTTCATCATTTCTACACTTGTAACTCCAGACTCTTTGAGGTCATGTCAGGCTGTCGTGAGCAGAAGCAGCTCGACAGAAGGGAGCCCAATACCTTCTGCCTTGCCAAAACCAAATCATTTCCCTGCTTGCTTGTCTTTTATGGGAGGTTGGAGAGCTCACAGGAGACATAAACAACTGAAACATGCTGTCCGTGGTAATGGGCGAGTTCTTTCTCTGCTGAGCTGTGTACACTTGATTTTGTGGTTTTGCTGTAGTTACTGGTGACTTCCAGGAAGAGTCCTAATAATTGAACAGATGGTAATCAGGCTTTGGGTTTATTACCTGTACAGTTGCTTGCCTAATTGCAGAAAAGCAGTTGGTCTTTCTGGAGGGAAGGCTGAAGAGGCTGGCAATGATCTCAGCTCAAAGCTTGTTTTGATGGTGGTGGCACTGATAAAAACATTTATGATTCAGTTCTGCTTTAATCATCTCTTGTCTTCCTGCTTTATTTTGCTTATCTCCTTTTCCCTGGACTTGCATATGACTAAGATAGATTTTATTTCAAGTCCAAAGCTGTCATAGGCCATTTTAATGCCTGATCTGCTCTGCCCAAAGGTGGGTGCCTGGCAGAGAAGAGGGGAGTTGAGCCCTCCTGGGCATCCTGAACTCACTCAGCTACTGTTTGCAAAGCACCTGGAGGAATGCAGATGGAAAGCAGCTGCTGTTATGTTTTACTCTCCCTCCTTCCTTGTGGATCTGGTAATCACATATTTGGTTTTATTCCCTTTTTGATTGATGTTCCCTTTTGTTGCTGTGTTTCTGCCAGATCCTCCTGACTGGGTTCCAGATGAAGTCTGCAGCTACTGCACTGCATGCAAGGCTCCTTTCACAGTCATTCGCAGGAAGCACCACTGCAGGAGCTGTGGCAAGGTAATGACTCACTCAGGGCTGTAAAGAAGTCCCACCAAAGCCAGCAGCAAGTTCATGTGCACCACAGAACCTGGCTGCACAGCAAAATGTGCACACTCAGCCAGGCTTCTCAATTCACAGGTGCTTCTGTGTGCCTGGGCTGCCAACTCTCAGCTTATGTTTACAAAGGGCTGGGGAGGGGTTTGACTTTTATACAGCAATAAGTGTATAAAGCTAAAGGCAGAATTGCCTGATGAGATCCTAGAACACTCCCCACCCCAACAGAGTCACTGTGGACTATTGCTGTAAGCTCTAAAGAGCCAGGGCAGCCTGCACTGCCAGGGGTGATGCACACACAGCTCAGCTGCAGGGACAGGGTGTCCCTTTGCTTTCTTCCCAAACCTTTGGAGGATCACTCTGGTGTGTAGGGCTGCTGCTTTGCAAGTTTGTGGGGGTGGAAGAGGGAGCGAGGGAGAAAAAAGCAGTCATGTACCACAGGAAGCCAGAAATCTGCAATCCCATTTCACTTGCTGGCTGGGGTACAAGTTAGAAAGGAAGAAGCTGCTTCTTTAACTACCTAGTGGACTTGCAGGAGTATGAAATTCAGAGATATTCACAAATATTCCCCATGCCTTTCTTTAAAACCAAGGGAGAGATGCTTCTTTGCACCTCTGATGGAGCTGCAGAGGAGGACAGGCCAGCCTTGGCTACTGTCAGTGCTGGGCACCCTCACCCTGGCCAGATACACTGGGTGAGGATTGCCTGCTGGGGCCCTTCACTTGCTCTGCTGAGGACAGTGCTGCTGCCAGCTCATACAATCTTCTCGCCCCTCCCTTGAAATCAATTTTGTCCCATCCTGTTCTTCAGAGGAACTGAAGAGAAATTTCCCTCTTGTTTTTCAGATCTTCTGTTCCCGCTGTTCCTCCCACTCTGCTCCATTACCTCGTTATGGCCAGATGAAGCCTGTCCGTGTTTGCACTCACTGTTACATGTTCCATGTCACTCCTTTCTATAGTGACAGAGCTGGTATCTGACAAATTAAACTACTGCTGTGTCTTCTGGAGTCTTACATGGACTGATATATTTGACCTAAGCCAAGAATTAACTTGAAAGAGGGACCCAGTGAGGGCACGTAGGCTTTGACATCCATTATTATAAATTTTGTACAGACAGTTTTTATTGCATTTTACTAAGCTGCTAAAGGGAACTACGAGGCGTCTGTAGCTCCAAGGCTACAGTACAGTCTTCCATAAATTTATAACATTAATGTTACGATGCCATATGCAGAACAAATGCACTGTGTGGAAGGAAATAGGGCTCAGAGAATTGGACAGGCATTGCTGCTTATCTTACATGCTAGGAACAGAGTAGCCAGTTAATTAGTCCATCCCCAGTGGATCAGTCCCAAAGCTCAGACACTCCTGTGCCCATTGGAATCCCAGCATGGCTGTGGGCATCAGCACTCTCCCACCTGCTGCCATTTAACCTCCCCATGTCTAGATTTTTGCTACGTATGCTAGGATTAAAAAAAGCAAATATATTTCAAATCTGTATTCAATATTTACAAAGGCAAAATTTTCAGTGACTCCCATAGGAAGCCCTGAAGGCCCTAAAACAGTATATTTCTGTTGCCTCTTATTTACCAAGCAGAGCAATAACTCCAAATTGTCTTCTAAGAATTTTTTCAACTTCCATTTCCATAGTTTGGAGTTTTGGAAGTATTTATAATCTGGATCATTTAGGCTAAATCTTGTTAATAAAGTCTGACACAGAAGTTTGGTTTCTATATCAGCATTTAAAACTTAACATACTTCAGAGGAAGTGGTTACCAAATAAACGAATTCATATTATAATAGAGGTTTTTGACAGTTTGGCAGCAAAATTTAGTAGACAAGACAAATTATTTCTCCCATACTGAGGTTTTTTAAAAGGCAAATATGTAATGAGATATCCAAAAGTTCTCACAGTATGGTCAGCCAGAGAAGGGTACTTGTTGTCCACATTTGGCAGAGTAACCGTGTAAAATAGTGCATACTGGTACTTCACTCATGCTAACAACTCAGAAGACATTTGTATTTATTTGAAACACCAGGGAATAATTGTTATCTCCACTCAGAGAGGAAGGAAATGAGACTCACACAGATTCATGCTATGATCTTGCACGAACTATTTGCAGTAAGAGCTCCCTGAGCACTGAGGTTTCAAAGGCATTTGGACCTGCTTTGAGCTGGCCTCATGAAAAGCAAGGCAGTGTGTGCTGTGGTTACAGAGGGAACGAGATCAAGAGCTCTTTGCTGTGCCCCCTTTCCTGACTTGTGGCACTACACACTGTGTTTCAAAGTGAGAAATACAGAAATGGGTGAGGAAGTTGTTTGTGGTATCACGCCTGAGAAAGGTCGTCTCTCAAACTGATAAGGCAAAACTGGCCAGTGTTAATTTGTTTTTAAATTTTATTTATTTTTTGGGGACATTCCCTTTGCTCAGTGGTTTACTGTTCAGTGTTAATGAGCCATATAAGGGTGCTGCAGTTTGGCACTACTGTCATTTTGATTCAGATGAAACAGCTTCACTTAGTTGATGTGTAATGCACAAGCCTTATGATGCTGTTTGTAGACAATGTCAGCTCTGATGTGTTATCCTCACTTATTTATATTTTTTATTATTATTACATCCCTGAAATCCTTCTCATGAAATCCTTGGGTTGGAGTGTCTGCATTCACTAGAGTTTGGAAAGGCATGGGGTTGGGTGATTGGTGGGAGATGGGTAATGTGGTGCAAGCAATGATACTTATTCAGGCTTAAATCTCAGGCTTCACATTGCAATGATTATTGCAGTTTTATTTTTAGGAAGAAAAAAACCAGAAAAACACACAAGAAATTTAATGCTTCTTTTATAGGATAAAAAAATTGCAACAAACTTCAATTGTGAAATAAATATGCAGAAAAAGTTGCTTCTGTGGAAAAAATCTTATTTAATGCACTGAATATTTATTTAAGCTTGTTTTTATTTTGTAAATGCTGTAATTCAGAATCATTTCCATAAATATGATATTTAAAGATCTCAGACACTATAGTTTCTTATGTAAATACAGACTCCTATTTCTCTTACTGAAAAGCACAATGACTATATCAATACTAATATACATTTGCCTCAAGCAAGACTTTCATCTTGTAATCTCTTCAGATAATTAAAGTGTCAGGACTTTCTACTTCCATGTGCTGGATTGCTCTTTCATTTGGGGTCTGTTTACATGGAGTGACAGCTGCCATCCTGTCAAACAAACTGGCCTTAACTCTTTCTCACCTTGCAAATAACGTGAAAGAAATGAGTTTAAATTTGAAGATGGAAGTCACCCATACAGTGAAGGGGTGGTAAATCAAAGCTAGAATACCAGCCTGTCACTTAGCATTGCCTCGTGCTATCTCTTGCCACCAGCTGAAAATCTCCCTTCCCAAAATATCTTGTGTCAATGGCCACTTCAGTCATCGGGCATGTTTGATCTGCCCGTGTCACATCTGAATAATCTTTCCTGTGGGGGATACAAATCTGCAATGAAAACAGTGCTCCTTGGATCTCTGTGCACAGTTATCCTTGGGAAATATAAATGCCCAGTGCTGCTTTGTTCTGCCCCCTGTATGAGATACAGCTGTTAAAGGTTTTATGGGAATTTATTTTCTTTTCCAGAGGACTTAATGCTGCATAGCTCTGGGATGCCATTTCACTGAACAGAAAACATGTTACAGCTCCATTACATTGGGGTCTTGGCTTCAGTGGTGCAACAATGGGGAAACTTGATGGGAAACTGGCACACAAATGTGAGATTGTATCTGAATTAACATGCATAATGTTTATGGGCAAATAATGCTGCCTTCAGGTGTGTATGAATAAGTGAACAGTAGAAATTGATCCTAAAGGGACTTTTTAATCAAAAAGGGGATTTCTCCAGAATACAACATGTTTCACAGCAGTTTTCCTGTTGGGGGTATCACAATGGGAGTGAAGAGGATAATAAGGTAAGAGCAGCATTGCCGAAGACAGCAATAATTCACCTGGTGCTGGACTCTGCTGTATGACAGTTCCCTTCTGAATCACACCTGTTTCCAGGGGGAAAAAAGTAATTACAGTAAACTCTGGAGTGATCCTTTTTGGCTCTGTACAAATTGTACAGCATTTCCAGCTCTCTCTGGGTTTGTAAAGCTGGTGGATATCAAGGCTTCCTCTGCAGTGAAAAGAACTTCAGTAAAATACCTCTGCTTCCAGGGAATACCCCTGTCCAGAACATTCAAACAGACTGAAAAGCTTTCACAGAGCATGTCAGGTATGTAAGAGGGGAACCTGGATGGAAGTGATGGGTGAGGAGTGACCTCTGTGTGCATTGTCTGAGCTGAAAGGACGGAGGAGGGAACGGGCTGTGTGTGCTTGTGCCTGTACTCGGGTGGGGAAGTGGGAAAGCCTCAAACACAGCCCCATCCCAGCCCTGGAGGAGCCAGCTCTCAGAGCCTCGCTGAACTCTCAGTTCCTGCAAAGTCAAAGCTGCTGGGGCTGCGCCGCTGTTTCCATGGCAACCCCCGATAGCATCTCCCTGCCAGCGCCAGGACTGCAGCACTCTGCTCCTGCACATGCAGGATGGAGACTCCTGCTTTCTGCTTCCTCACAGGAACTGTGATGGCTCAAATGTCTTCATTTGGAACCAAGGTTTGTGCTGCAGTCTAGAGCTTACTGTGAACTCTATTTTCTAATGATGGCATTTCACTGAATTATGTTTTATGTTTCTTGTCATCTCTGTAGGCATCCTTTTCACTTCTTTTGGGGGGGATTTAGCTCTTTTTCTTTCTCCTCTTTCACCCTTTACCTCCCTCAGCTTTCAGTTTCTGCTGTGTATAAACTAGACTTTGTGGCCTCAATGAATATCTTACACATAGTGAAATATAAAGACAACTCAAAGAGCTTTCATCTTTATTGTTTCCTGATCTTGCCCTTCAAGTTCCCAGGCACAGGCTTGTTTCAAACCTCTTGGTGTCCTTGTACCTGCAGTAGCATCCTGCCTGAGATACCACCTTGGGTCTTGCACCAAGCTGTTTAAAGTTCTGCAGTATTCCTTTACTTTGTGGTGGAGAAAGGATAGATCCTAATTCTCAGGTTTTAATAGCTGTTGGTAAATTATAGATATCGCCATTTGGCTCTTTTTTCCTTTGCTCTTAAACCAAAAAATGGTAAAATAATAGGCCAGAAGGATGAAGAGGAGAAGACTTGTTAAAGCAGCTCTGGAAGTGTGAAGATGATGTTTTAATGAAGTAATTGGTCTCTTTGAAAACAAGCTGTAACTGCATGTGCTAGGAATGCTGGGGCTCATGCATAAAACAAACTGGGCAATTAGTCTTTCATGAACTCATTTCATTTCTTGTTTTCACTAAACATGAAGGTTCTGAAGTGTAAAGAACTATTTTCCCTCATGTTTTACTCTAAGGTAGGAAGCTGATTTTTTTTTCTCAGTTTTTCTCTGCAAACAACCAGCAGCCTTTTAGGGCTCTGACTGAACTTGTCTGCAAAAGGGAAAATCCTGTGTCCAAACCATCCAACAGTGGGGCCCTGTCAACCTCCCACCCCTGGGGAGCAGTGCCTGTGAGCATGAGTGACTGCAGAGGGGCTGCTGCTCATGTCCAGCTGTGAGTGCTGCTCCCATCTGCTCTTTCTCAGGAGCCTGAAGTGTCTGGCACAGCCCAGGGTGGGAGGGACCCCTGGGCCTGGGAATGGCAGAGCTTACTGAGCTTGTAACTACCTCACATAATACTGAGATTTTATTTTCTGAAAATAACCCCAGGCCAGGCACTCACACCACTTAAGCAAGCACTTAAACTCATGTCTTACTCTAGAAAGTCTTATTTATGTATTTCTGCACTTTTACATAGTTCTTCACAGGGCAATAAAATGTTGGTGTTACTGCCATGACTTTTTTATTCACTGAGTTAATAAAAATGATATAAAACAGCAGCAGGGAGGGTGTTTGAGGTGACTGCTTTCCACATAATGTACCAGCAATTGCCAGCTTTCAGGCTTTTAGCTGGAATTAGGCTGTGGTTCCAATGGACTTGTCAGTACAGTTGAAGATCATGGTAAGAGCTAGTCCTGAATGGCATTTCTACTGCTAACCTCTCTGCTGATGTCCTGTAAAACATGTTAAAAATACCTGTCTTTCATAAGAGGTGTGTCTGAAAATGATGTGAAAGTGCCTCAGCCTTTTTTGGACAATTTGAAGAAAGTTGTCCCTCATCATTCCAGGGCTGGGCCAATGGCTCTGCATGGATTGTCCCAGTAAGATCCTTGGTCATGGGAAGGCATCTGTCAGGTATGTAAAGAGCAGTGAGATTATCCTGGCTTTATCCCCAGAGGACCTGTACCATGCCATCTTCCTCTGTGTTTGGGGAGCCTCTGAGATGAAAGCTTGAGGTACTTAATAATTATTTTTTCTGGTCAAGATCGTTTGTTATTGCTGCTTCACTAGCAGCTTTTCTGTTTATTATGCAGCAGTAAAGCCTGCTAGTTTTGTGTTGTTTTGGTTTTTTTAATTGATTTCACTTTCTTTGGCTTATCTGCAGAAAGCTGGAGATTAATAATTGAAGATATAAACAGAAAAATAATCACTTCAAGTTCATAAATATATTTAAAAGAAATGACTCCATGATGCTCTCAAATACTGGGAAATTATACAGTAAAAACTGAACCCCAAGTAGTCCAAAAGTCCTGGGTGTCCATCTCTGAACTACCTGCTTTTGTCTAGGACTTGTAGCTGCTGGAAAGGTACAAGGGACCAAAATTTACAGGTTTGAGCCAGTGATTGTAACTTCTTTGTCTAGAAATAACTCTTCCTTAATTTAAAAAAAATAATGAAGGAAATTGCTATACTTCCCCTGTAAAGAACCTCTGTTCAAAGAAGAAAATTCCACTTGGTCCAAGTGTCTTGGAACAAAATATAAAACTACCACTAATGAATTCAGTGACTCTTTTATACCCTGTCATTGTCATGTCTTTTAGAGTTTCTTTCAGGACAGAACATCAGCCTTGCTTGGAGAACAAAGTGGGAAAACCTTGCCCACCTGTACACCTGACAGGTGTTCTTCCCTGTCATGTTTTTTCCTCACATTCTGCTTTCTGCCCTTTCTCTTGCTTTTTTCTCTTTAAAGGAATGATATTGGAGTTAGACTCTAAACTGAGTCTCAGGGAAAATGTTTCCATATTTCTTTCCTGTAGGGAGTGTTTGAAATATGGCTGTGTCTAGTGTCTGTCTCAAAAGGTGCTTTGTGAAAACCTGAGGATGCAGACTTGCATCCAGATGCTGCCTCCATGCAACTTTCGACTTACACTGGGACAAGAACAAAGAAAAGACTCCAAAGTAAAGCAGCAGTAAAGAATCCAAAATTCAGGCTGATGTAAAGTGTGAAAGCTTAAGGGTATCTTGAGTGCTTAGTGAAAATACCCAACACAAGTGCCAGCCTCTGCCACTGCCAGGCACAAGCCCACAGGTGCTGCAGCCCTGAGCTGGGGAGCTGAGACCTGTCCAGGCTGGAGGGAGAAAGAAGCCAAGGAGCTGACAGCCCAAGGGACACTGCCCAAAGGTTTGTTTTTTTCCACAGGCTGTTTTGCTAAAAGCAACTCCCAAGGGACGTGCAAGATGTTGTCTTACCTATTGCATTAAGGGTATTTTCAGTGAGCTTGCAGAAAAACCCATTGGGAGTGCTACTTATCTATTCCCACCCAGTGTTAAAGAAACACTGTTCCTTAGCAGGTGGAGGGGACAGAGAGGCTATTGTCTTTTTGCTTGTTGATTATATTTTTACATGTATTTTCTGCTTGCTTGCTGCAGTAAGAAATGAAAAAAAAGTGTTCACTTCTTGAAAATCTCCAATTCCCATTCCTGCAACAAATAATTCTCATAGCGTGTTCTAATTGCAGAGTGCAAATAACTACCAATCATTAAATAATATTAGGTTGTTTTTAAACAGAAAAATCATTAACCTCAAATCAAGCAATTATGAAAGCACTTCCTCTGAGAACAAACAGCTCAGAAGCTGCTGAGAACACCAGCTCCATGTGATAAAACCCTCTGCCCCATGTGCTGCTCCTGGAGCCTTTCCAGTGCCTTCCCAAGGTTCAGATGTTGTCACAGCATTGGCTGCCAGAGGAAGGCTGTTCTTGCCAAATTGTATCTTCTTGGCTGCTCTGTGCTCTTGTGCTGCTGGTGTTCAGCTCCATCAGCCTCTGCAGTGTTTGCATTTATTTATGGTATTTATAAAATGGATAAAGAACCTGGCACAAAGGAGGGTGGAACTCGTTGGGGGAAGGTGTTGAGAAAGAGTCCTGCTAAAAATGTTCCTGGTGTGTTTTGCTGTGAGGGAAAAGCCATGGGAGTGACCAAGGGCTTGGAAACTTTCAGAGTTGCAATCTATTGAATGTATCAGAGATAGGGTTGCAGACGCCATCAGTAAATGCCTACACTGGGTGCACAGGTCTGGGAGGCCAGGCTCCTCCTGGCAGGGGTCTGATGGGAACCAGAATGGGCCAGAAGTTGAGTCAACTTGAACAAACACAGGTGAGAAAGAAGATGTTAAATCTCTGTGCATAACCAGCTGTTGAACAGTGAGCTGATTGTTGTAATGAACTCTATACCTATGAGCACGAGTATTTTTAACAAACAACATCAGGTGCTTCTTACAGGCACAGTGCTGCAGCCACCCATGTGGGGACTAAGGCAGAAATAAGCACTCAGTGGGGCTACCCTGTGACAGAGGTCAGGGTCCTTGTGGTCTCAGATTATAAATTGGTCCAGGAAGTTACCAAGACAATGGATTTCTCTGTGGGCTGATGTACAGGAGGGATGCAGCAAAGCCACCAGTGCTCTCCATCTTCCTGTTTCACCCCAGAGCTAATCCTGCACCAGGGCTGGAGTCACACTGGCATTGGGCTCTTACAAGTAGCAGGAAAAGAAAGGTAATGGATCAAACACAAGGAAGAGGGATTCAGGGAGGAACCCACTCCCGTTTAGGAGCCCAGTATCTAAAAGAGGGGAAGGAAAATCCCTGAGCACAGAAACCTCCCAATGTGCAATTCCTAATCAGCTACAGGAGTCACTTCCCAGTTTGCCAAGAACAGTCTCCTGTCCTTGTGAGCTGGCTGTGATTTCCTGCTGTGCTCATTAATACTGGTGTCATGCTGAACACATCTCTCCTGCACAGGCCAGGCTGGGCTCTGGGTACCATCAATGTCCCAGAGACAGTGTGAGAGCTGAGCATGGCTGTCTAGAATTACTTCTTCCACACACCCTGCCTGCAGCTGGAGAAGAGATGATCCTTCTGCTTTGTTTTCCTTCACAAATGCTGGACACAGAGCAGCAGGTTTGCCTGAGGAACCAGGCATGGAACCACAGTGGCCAGCCCTGCACAGACCTTACAGTGAGGCACAATAGAAGATGGAAGTAAACTTTTTTTTTCTTTTACACAAGAGGGATTTATTCATATGCTCACCCAGCTGTGAAGGACTGGAGGGGGAGCCATCTCTTTCTTCTGCCTGAGCACGAGAAGTGGCTTCTGCCTCCCACCACTTCTGCTGAGCCCCTGTCCCGGAGATGCTCAGGATGAAGGGGCTGTTGTGAGCATTTTTTTTTTGGGCCTCCCCACAGCAGAGATGTTGCAACACTGTGCCACAGTAGAGTCTGTAGGATTTTGTACAGTAACTCCTTCCTCAGTTTAACCTTGTACAATGCACAGTGCTCCTGATCTTCCCCTGCCAACCACAGCACCAGCACTGGTTACTGTGCCCTCACACTGCTGTAGGTATGTTATCTCCATCCTACAGAAGAGCTTATTAAAATACTCGGGAACACAAGATCAGCTCATCCTGTCCTGCTATCTCAAGCATCCATGAATAATCCCTTTCATAAATCACTTGTATCTAATCACAGAGGTAAGTGCAGTTCTTTTTACTGTACTCAGAGCTTAATCTTCTCAGTAGACCAAGGGTTTTAGAGATGCTGAAGTCTCCAGCCCCTGATGTTTTAGTGGTCCTTTGAAGCTTAACCTTGGATCTCAGAGTCAGTTATCCCTGTTCCTCCTGCATGCCAGAGGACCTTTTACTCCCTGCCTGTCACCTGAAGCCTTATCAGAGATGTGTCTGGTGGGAAGAAAAGAGCTTGTAGGAAATGTCTATGCTGCTGTAAAGAAGGGTGGATAGCTCTGACCCTGGGGTGGCTCTGGGCTTCATCTTGAAAACCACAGCTTCTCCTGATCCTCTGAAAGTGATCTGTACCCTGTAGGTTCCCTTTGGTAATCTGCTCTTGTCTAGAAGCAGTCTCTGGCCTTCATTTTGCTTGTTAAAACCTGCTGGATGCATCAAGTCCAGGTGCCTAAAGGTGGACCTTAAAAGGCTAAACTGCTCTCAAATCCATTACTCCCACTTGGGCTTACAGCTCCCTCTCAGCAGGTGTTTGTAACACTGTGGGGCAGCTCAGCTCCTGAGGGTGCTGAGTGCTGGCTCACTGGTGTGTGTCAGCACACCTGAAATAGTGTGGGGTATGTAAAATCTGCTTCCAGGGACTGTCTGGGCAGCACAGTCACTGTGCCATGCCTGCAGTCTGCAGCACAGTGTTTGTATCTTGGTATCAGTCTCTCCTTTTGGTAAATGCAGCAGAGATTGATGGGTTTGTTTTGCTTAGGTGGTAATGAAGCAGTTAATTGCACTCAGTAATGGCTGTCTCTGCCCAGCTGCTCAGGGAAATATCTTAGAGGTTTACCCCATGGATCCTGGGCTGCGTAAGCACATCCAAGCCATCACCCAAATCCCTGGCCGCTCAGCTTTCCCAGCTCCCTTGTTGATTGTTTCGCTCTTTCCAAACACATATTTTATCTGCTTGTTTCAGCAGCCCTCTGTGCTCAATGTTGTGTGCAGTGGTTGGCAGCAGCAGCAGTGGCGGTGCCGGCGTGGGCTCCTCTGGCGCAGCACCCGCGGGAGCAGAGCTTGCGCCGCTGCCCAGCCAGCGCATCCCGCCCGTGCTGGGACATTCCCCCGCTGTCCCCGGCTGTGCCGAGGCTCTGCTCTGCCATCACTGATCTGCACAAGCCCTTCCAAGTCTGCCACGTGCTGAAATTTCCCTCCTTCCCTTCCCTCCCGCCTTCACCGATAGTCCCCTGTCCCCCTGCTCTGAGGGAGCACGAAATGCAGCTCCTGCATTGCATCCATTGCATCCAGCAGCTGCAATGTTATTTTTCTTCACTGGAACTTTTAAGTATTTTTAAGGCCCACCCTAGCATCCTGAAATCACCTTCCAACAAAACAAACGTCTCATATTTAAAATGCAGCAAAGCTGTTCTTTCCAGTTCTTCTTGTCGAATAACAATTTTTGCACCGCTGCTGTCCCAGCCGCGCGGGACAGGGAGCGGGCAGCGCTTCCACAGCCAGGCTGTTCTGCTGCTGTCACAGCACCGGGCTCTGCCCGGCCGAGTCATTAGACTTTAGGTCAAGTGCTTGAGCTGCGTGGAAGCCGATTGTGTTAGAGGGGGTGAGTGCCGAGTCGTTCCATCCTCTGCTCTGCTGTCACGCAGGAGCGTTAAAGCCAACATAGAGCACATTATTTGGGTCAAATGTAAGCGGTTCAAGAGCTGGCACAGCGGCAGGGATCACGCTGTCCTCCGGGGCCCCTGTCCCCAGCGGGTGCTGGCAGCTGGCACCCGG